>NC_071400.1:46180113-46480427 GCF_022682495.2 Desmodus rotundus | reverse complement strand
AAAAGTTCCACAGGAAAAGAGGCAGGAAAATTTCAGATACCTCACATAGCAGTATTTTTGCCAATATATCTCCTAGGGAAGGGAAAGAAAGGAAAAAAATGAACAAATGGGACTACATAAAACTAAAAAGCTTCTGCATGGCTAAAGAAACCATCATCAAAATGAAAAGTAAACCAACTGTATGGTAGAATATATTTGCCAATGATACATCAATCAAGGGTTTGATATTCAAAATACATAAAGAAATTATATTACTCAACACCAGGAATACAAACAATCCAATTAAAATATGGGCAAAGGAACTGAACAGACACTTCTCCAAAGAGGACACACACATGGCCCATACACATATGAAAAAATGCTCAACGTACTACACATTGATGTTTCTCTCTCTCTCTTCCTCCCACCCTTCCCCTCTGTCTAAAAATAAATAAATAAAACCTTCTAAAAGAAGAGAAAAGAAAAAGTACTTAGAGTCATTAGCCATTAGAGAGAAGCAAATAAAACCACAATGAGCTATCTCCTCACATCTGTCAGGATGGCCATCTTTAGTAAATCAACAAACAACAAGTGCTGGCAAGGATGTGGAGAAAAGGGAACCTTGGTACACTGTTGGTGGGGATGCAGACTGGTGCAGTCACTGTGGATAACAGTATGGAATTTCTTCAAAAAACTGAAAATAGAAGTGCCTTTTGACTCAACTATTCCACTGTTAAGAATATACCCTAGAATTAAAAATCACCAATTCAAAAGTACTTTTGCAGCCATATTTTCATAGCAGCGTTATTTATAATAGCCAAGTTCTAGAAACAGCCAAAGTGCCCATCAGTAAATGAGTGGATAAAAAAAACTGTGGCACATTTATACAATGGAATACTATGCAGCAGAAAGAAGGAACTCCTACCTTTTGCGACAGCATGGATGGAACTGGAGAATATTATGCTAAGTGAAATAAGCCAGACAGTGAAAGACAAATACTGTACCATCTTAACCTGTAGGAGGAATCTAATGAACAAAATAAACTATTGAACAAAACAGAACCACAAGCATGAAAACATTGAACAGACTGAAAGTGACTAGGGTGGGGGGATAATGGTGGTAAGAAGGGGAAGGAACTAGTTAAAGAGCAGGTATGAATGACTCTCTGACATAGACAACAGTGTGGGAATTGACTGTGGGAGCAAAGGGTGTAATGGGTATTAGAGGGCTAAGGGGGAAACAATGGGACAACTGTAATAGAATAACAATAAAAAATGATTGAAAGAATAAAAGTTTACTTTCCATTAATTTATTGAAAAGCTACCTGACATCAAGTATTAGAAGAAGTAGAAAATATGATCACTGCTCCTGAGGTAACTCTTAAACTACAGTTTTACATACATGAATGAATCAGTAGGTAAGTAAATAAGTAGGTATATAAAAGATAGATAGATGCATAGATAGATCGATAGAATTAGATGAATAGAGCTATAGGTATATAGATGACATTATCTAGTTTTAAAAGTCTGCTGAAATAATCTGAAATGCAAACAATTTTGTTCAAAAAGTTCACAGCATTGTTATTGGAAAAACAAATGATGGCTATGTTGAAACAATTGTTACTGGATTTCCCTCTTGCCATAAACGACCAGAAAGCTATACAAAATATGTGAAACAATGTTTTCAGACATTGGGAAATGTTACCAAGGACTGTGGTCTCAAACCTATATCAAAGGTTCTTGTGAAGGTCCTAACAAGATAAGAGGGGGAAAGTAATAGGCAGATTAGAAAGGAAGAAGTAAATCTATCTTAATTCAAAGAATACATAATCATGTATGTACATAGTTCTAAGTAAATGATAAAAGAGCTATCAGAAATAATAAATTCATTTAGTAAAATTGCAGCATACAGATCAATAGAAAAAATCTACTTTATTTCTATGTACTAACAACACATAATTAAAAATAGAAAATAAAACACAATACCATTTATAATACTATTCAAACACATGTTTATTTAAGGATAAATTTAGCGAAGTACGTATAAGACCTACACACTTAAAGTATAAAACATTACTGAGATAAATTAAAGAAGACCTTAATAAACAGAAAGATATACCATGTTTATTTTGTAGAACACTGAGTACTGTTAAGAAATAAATTTTCCCCAAATAATTTGCAAATTAAATCCAATCTCATTAAAAATTCCAAAAGTTTTATTTTTATGAATTGACAACCTGATTGTAAAATTTATATAGAAATTCAAAGAAGTAGGAAAAGCAGAAGTAGAAGTAAAAGGGATGAGAGAATGAGGAATAGGAATAGGAATGGGAATGGGAATGGGAATAGGAGGAAAGGGAGGAGGAGGAAGAGTAGAAGGGAGGAGGAAGAGGACCAAAATTAAAAAGAGCAAATGTGGAGAATTAGCACCACCTTATTTCAAGCCTTATTATAAAAGAACAGTAATAAAGACATTGTGGCATTAGCAGAAACATAGATATATAGATTAATAAAACAGTCTAGACTCCAAAAATAGACCCACAAATATATGCTTAATTGATTTTCAACAACGGTACCAAGGTAATTCGATGGAAAAGGGATTGTCTTTTCAAAAAATGGTGCTGGAACTAGTTAAACACATGGGGAGAAAATGAACCAGGACTCATACTAAACACCACACATAAAATAACTAAGTGGGTTGAAAGCTAAAACTACAATAAAAACTTTTAGAATGAAATCTGGAAAGAAATCTTAGTGACTTTGGGGTAGTGACAGATTTATTATAAAGGGCACAAAGCCATAACCAGAAAAAAAAATTTGATAAGTTGTACTGTGAAAAAATCAAACTTTTATTCTCTGAAAATAGCAGTTAAGGAAATGAAAAGTCAAGCCACCAAATGGAAAGATCATAGCTATAAAACATGTATGTATCAACATAGCAGGTGCACCAAGACAAAGAAATATGGCCCAAATGAAAGAACAGATCAAAACTCCAGAAAAAGAATTAAGCAATGAGGAGATAGACAACCTATCACATGTAGATGCACTGGTAATCAGTATGCTCACAGAAATGATTGAGTACATACACAAAATAGAGGAAAAAGTGAAGGCTATGCAAAGTGAAATAAAGAAAAGTATACAGGGAACCAACAGTGAAAAGAAGGAAACCAGGACTCAAATCAACGATTTAGAACAGAAGGAAAAAAGAAACATTGAACCAGAATGAGACGAAGAAACAAGAATTCAAAAAAAAAAAAAAAAAAAGTGAGGACAGGCTCCGGAATCTTTGGGACAACTTTAAACATTCCAACATCCGAATCATAGGGGTGCCAGAAGGAGAAAAGGAAGAGCAAGAAATTGAAAACTTACTTGAAAAAATAATGAAGGAAAACTTCTGCAATCTGGCAAAGGAAATAGACTTCCAGGAAGTCCAGGAAGCCCAGAGAGTCCCAAAGAAATTGGACCCAAGGGGGAACACACCAACGCACATCATAATCAAGTTACCCAAGATTAAAGATAAAGAAAGAATCTTAAAAGCAGCAAGAGAAAAGGAGACAGTTACCTACAGAGGAGTTCCCATAGGACTATCAGCTGATTTCTCAAAAGAAACCATGCATGCAAGAAGGGGCTGGAAATAAGTATTCAAAGTCATGAAAAGCAAGGACCAACATCCAAGAATACTCTATCCAGCAAAGCTATCATTTAGAATGGAAGGGCAGATACAGTGCTTCCCAGATAAGGTCAAGTTAAAGGAGTTCATCATCACCAAGTCCTTATTATATGAAATGTTAAAGGGACTTACCTAAGAAATAGAAGATCAAAACCTATGAACAATAAAATGACAACAACCTCTTTATTATCAACAACTGAACCTAAAAAACAAAAACAAAAATTAAACAAACAACTAGAACAGGAACCGTGTCACAGAAATGAAGATCACATGGAGGGTTATCAGTGGGGATGGGGAGGAGGAGAATTGGGGGGGGGGAAGGTACAGGGAATAAGAGGGATAATTGGTAGGCATAAAATAGACAAGGGCAGGTTAAGAATAGTATAGGACATCCCATGAGAGAGTGGCCGTGCAGTCCCTTTTCTTCCATAGGACTTGGGAGTCCATGTGAATTTGTCTCCTCTCAGCCACAATGCTGCAGACACTGCAGGCCAGTGACCGCATCACCAGAACCTCTCCTTGCAGCTTAAATACCAAAAGCTTCAAGGTAACAACAAAGAATACTTTGAAACTAGAAGAAATGTGACATATAACTGGAAAAATGCACAATTGTCTGCAAATAATGTTTTCTGAAGCAAAAATGTTTGCAAAAATAAAAAATGAACTGAACACTTACTTCTCCTAGAAATAAACAAAATATATTATGAAGTCATTTATTTAGTTGGTACATTTGAATAACTAAATTATTCTAGGGAGGGAGAAAGAAATGATCCTTGTGAGTTACCCAAGTGACCTTAGAATAATTGTCTCTCAAACCATCCGTGCCTTCACCTGACATTAACTAAGCACATAATGTGAACCAGGGATTAGTTTAGGTGACACATATAAAGTGCAGTCATTGGTCTCCAAGAACCCTAACTTTACTGGGGCTTCCACAAGAAGACCATCAGGACTCAGCTACACACACACAGCAAGTTAAAGACCAGCTCAGAAGATCCTCTCCAGAGGGCAAGTTGCCACAAAGCATGGAACAACAGTGTAAATGCAGGATAGGAAGCATTTAGCATTCCCATCAAATACATTAAGTAAAAAAAAAAAAAAGAATAGTATAGGAAATGGAGAAGCCAAAGAACTTACATGTACAACCCCTGGACTTAAACTAAGGGCGGGTATGCTGCAGGGTGGAGGGGGTGCTGGGCAAAGGGGAGATAAAGGGAAGAAAAAAAATGGGAAAACTGTAATAGAATAATCAATAAAATATACTTAAATACAATAAAATTTTGAAATTCACCATTAAAAAAGCTGACAACAATGAACTCATCACATGTTAACATATATCACGTATTTTTATATGAAAACTAATTATAGTATGAGATAAGAGATTATCTTACTTGATATAATATAGCAATATCTTTATATCTGCTTCTATATTTACTCTGTTACAATATATTGCTTTGGTTGGAATATATGAAGAAAATCTGGCTTAATAGAGTTATATATTTGGAAAACTGAGTATGTTAATAACCTTAAGATAATTGTGGCTATTCTTTGTACATCAAAGTTATACAAGTGGTAGGCTCTTTGTTCATTGCAACATAGGATCTGAAACCTTATCAATTAACTTTTGTAATTGATTACATTAAAACTCATTAATCTATCTTGCGTTTGACTGGATTTGTTACACATGCCTAATTTTGTATCATCATGTACTAGTTATTTGGAAAGTATTAGTTCACTGAGATTTGCAGAACTTTTAAATGTTAACACATTTTATACAATAGCAAAACTCATACACATTAATATAATTACCAATCTCATTAGAAAAGGCTAAGATTTGGGAATCTTTGAAGCTCACAGCAGTAGATTCAAGTTTTCCAAAATTTGAATTCTTACTTGAAAAGTTCAATTTTTTTGATTGGTAACAAACATTACCAGTAGTTTTCCTTGAAGTGATAAACTCACTTTGCTCATTTGCAAGAAAATGCCTGCCAAGTACCCAAGTTGCAATAACCATAGTTCGTCTCAATTGTTATTTCAAGTAAAAATGTGTTCCATGCAAAAATGAGCTAGTTCAGCCCACACCTCAAACAACTGCACACGTACTTTTCCTAGAAACAATCTTACATCACCATATAGAATCGCTTTGTATGCACTGTCCATTTTATCATACGGAGTGTTTAAAAGGTGTGGTGAAGAGATTTAAAAAAAAAAAACCTCATAGACAGAGACAATAGCATGCTGATTACCAGAGGGAAAGGAGGTGGAGGGAGATAGAAGAGGATACAGGGGAAATAAATGGTAACGGAAGGAGATATGCAGATTTGGTTCCAGACTACTGCAATCGAGTAAGTCGTAACATTTTTCCAGCGGAAGGTCTTGTGTTCAGTTTGTAAAATACGCACACACACATACACACACACACAGAGCATCTATGAAGTATAATAAAGCAAAGTGTAATAAATCAAGCTACGCCTGTACTGGTGCAATTGGATACACTGCACTAGCAGTTTTACTCACCATCAGTGCACATGTCAACACAGTAAGAAAGGCAAAACAGTCTTCATATCATTGTTGAAATAGCCATGCTCCTCCTCCTAGGATTGCAGGCAACCCTGGGGTCCACATACAACACATTGAAGACCACTGACATAAAGGATCCCTAATGTCCCTTCAGCTCTGAAATGTCTATAATTATGTACAATGTCAACATATTTCATCTGTACAACTCTACCAAACATTCCTTTCCCTGTTAAGTAATATATCTATATTTAACAAATATATCAATGTCTTACAAAGCTTTTATTCAACTGATCCTGAGGACAAAGTCATGAGGTCATAAAGCAAGAACTATTTCTTCCTTCCTAAAAGAACTTTGATTTTATTCAGATTTGCCTGCTCTCCAACTTTTCCAAGCAGTGATGATCTTTGTTGGGGAGTCGGGGGACAGTTGGGTAAGTCACTGGTCTAACTCCATCTTTATGGTCTCATTCCACTTGCCAATGTATTGGTGTAAGCATATACATATAACACAATCCTAACCAATGAGGTATAACGGGCATTTTCAGGGCTGAGGTGTGGGACTCCTGATGAGTTTTTTCATTGCAGATAAAAAGGGACACAAATGAACAGTTCATACCCTTCTTATACTGGACATGGTGGTGTCTGCATGTGATCCCTGGAACTGCAGCATCAATCTTGCAAATATGAGGGGCACTAATCTGAGAAAGTAAGCTAATAGGCTGAGTATGATAAAACAGAAAGTGGAAAGAACCTGGGTCATTGTTTGGTGGAATTAATTAACCTTGGAAATACTCCACCTCCAAACTTCTTGTTATGTGAGCTAAAATTTTTCTTTGTTGTGAAGACAGCTGAATTAGTGTTTTCTAGCACTTGCAACAGGAAATAATCTATCTGATATGAAAAAGCACTATTATGCCTATCTTTCATATACAGAGATGTTTTACTACATCAATTAGACTATGAGATGATGGAAAGAGAGGGACTCATCCTCCTCGAGCAAAGTCCTGGAGAGCTCAAAATACAGAATACGCTAAACAATTTCTAACTAGTATCCCACTCTTAACACCATTCCTCCTCAGCCACCCCAAGTTCCAATATCTCCTTCTATATTCCACTAAAGCCATACCTACTATAAGAAATTTTGGAAGCAAATCAACTAGCTTACATAAAATGTAGAAAGAGTGTTATTTTACTTAATTATGAGATGATACAAATGCCAACAGAATTTCTTAAAAGTCCTAGTTTAGTATTTACTGTCATAAAACCAGTACCATTAACCTGACTAGCACTTGCTCATAAATTGTGCTTAAGTCTCTCTCTCTCTATAAGTTAACAAGTAAATCTAATGTTTACAATCAGATTCAGTAAGATAAAAAATAAGTTAAAATTTATTTAACTTATTTAGCAAAAGCCTGTTTCTGCTATAACATTTGTCCTTGGCTGTCTTTTGTTTGCAGAAAGCAGGATATTGAAGGTTCCCATTTCAATAATGTAGCAGGAACCATCACAGACTTTTTGCTTAAAGGCCACCAGAAGCTGCTAAAGGAACAAAGAGCATCTGGACCTGGACAGATTATGAAAGTAAATAAACTTAAGCACTGATGCATTAAATGAGAGTCTGGTTTGTTAAAGTGAACAAACCAGGACCTATACACTAGAGATTATACTAAAGACGCCTGTCCAAAATCCTCAAGAATTACTGCTATTGAAAAGAAATCTTTGTAATGAAGATTTAGTTAGGTGGCTGGGTGGTTCATTTATAGTGTTAATTAGAGAGAATATATTCTCAAAAATTAGTTCTGTCCCATGGTTGCTATTGTCAGAGGGGATGAGATGATGGAATGATCACATTTGAAAAAGAAAAATCATTAGATGAAAAGACCAAATCAGCCATCCAACTGACAATCAATTGAGCATCAATTCCATAGTCACAGTACTAGATAGAAAAAAATCATTAAGACTGTCTCATAGGTGCTCTTATACACTACTGATAGGAGTATAATTGGCAAAACTACTCTGGAAAGTAATTTGGCAAGAACAGATCCCTGTCATTCAGAAGCTTAAAGTTCAGCTGTTCAAATGCCACCTGGAAAAAGCCATAATGCATTTGTGATTTTGTGGAGGAATACATTTGAATCACACAAGCTACAATACTTGCATAAAGGCAATAGTCACTTAACTAGCGAGGGAGCAGAAGAAGGTACAGTGGGAGTAGTACAAAAAATGAATGGAAAACATAAGTACGTAAGTTCCATATGTACTTACAATTTTCTTTCTTCAAAAAGAAGGTGGGGGAGGGGTCGGTGGAGGTGGAAGAGGGTATGGGGGGATAAATGGCAATGGAAGCATATAATAAAGTAAAATTTAAAAAAATAAATAAAACAAAAACAAAAGTAAGTTTAAAAAAGGAGATGGGAGCTGGAAGAGTATCCCAAAGCAGTATCCCAAAGTGGGAAAAATAGATTTGCAATTAATGAGGGGAAGGTTCTGGAGTATCTCTAAGGAAGAGAAGAAATAAAGAGATAGCACTAGGAAAAGGCATAGCCATTTCAATGTAAGCCTTATAGGCAACCATGTGGTAAGGGCTGGTGAAGGGGCTGGGGAGGGTGGGCAAAAGGAGCTTCCATTTCAGATACATTCCAAAACTCTCTTCAAGGGGAGAGGATGTCAGGGGGTTTGGAGTGTATACATTGCTATAGCTAGCTAGGAAGAGGCAGATGGGGGATGGTATTAATGGAGAGCAGGCTCCAACTTTTGTCCAAGAGAGAAATGTAAGGAGACACATCGTTCACAAAATTAAAATAGGGCATTGAGGGCAAACAGCCCAGTGATTATAATAAAGTTATTAAAGAATGGACCGGTGCTGAGCCTATCTTTAGAATAAAGTCAAGTGACAAGTCACAGGAAGGGGTTAATGGAGAAGGCAGTGGGTATTATTCAACTTTTTTTTTTTAATTTTTTATTGTTATTCAATTACAGTTGTGTGCCTTTTCTCCCCATCCCTCCACCCCACCCCAGCCAAAACCCCCTCCCTCCCCCACCTCCACCCTCCCCATTGATTTGGTCCATGTGTCCTTTATAGTAGTTCCTGTAATCCCCTCTCCCCACTGTCCCCGCCCCCACCCCCACTCCACCCCCCCCCCCCGCCCTGGCTATTGTTAGATTGTTCTTAACTTCAATGTCTCTGGTTATATTTTGTTTGCTTTTTTCTTCTATTTATTATGTTCCAGTTAAAGGTGAGATCATATGGTATTTGTCCCTCACTGTCTGGCTTATTTCACTTAACATAATGCTCTCCAGTTCCATCCATGCTGTTGCAAAGGGTATAAGCTCCTTCTTTCAAACATGAACTTTATTTTTCTGTATTATCTGTCATGTATAAAATAGAGACTTAGGAAAATCTCATTAGCAGGTTCTAGAGCGATCATTTATTAACTGTGTGACTTTGAGCAAGTTATTAAATACATTGTGAGCCTCAAATTCCTTGTATATAAAAATGGGATTAGTATTATCTACCTAACAGGATATAACATAGCAACCACTAGAAAAAGAAAAAAAGTTAGCTATCATACTTTACCTGCTGATATAGCCTTTCTAAATGTCAGTGTCTTGCACATACCAAAGACTAAAAATACTGATGTCCTTTAACCCACTTAATTCCCCATGAAGAAAGCAGTACT
Organism: Desmodus rotundus; assembly: GCF_022682495.2. Lineage (NCBI taxonomy): Eukaryota > Metazoa > Chordata > Mammalia > Chiroptera > Phyllostomidae > Desmodus > Desmodus rotundus. Next base: position 46,470,579 of record NC_071400.1, on the reverse strand, counting down.
AATAAAATACAAAATATGGAATAAAAATTGTTCACAGCAATATTTCTTACAAGGGCTTAAAAATTGAAATTTAAAAATACATTATCCTGCAAAATTAATTGTGGTGTTTATAATATAAATTACATGCAATCATTTTAAATTATTTTAAAACCAATAATTGTAATAACATGAAAAATGATTCACAAGTAGAAAAAACATTAAGATATAAAACTGTATGTAGACTACTCCTCATTTTTTATTTTAACCAGTTTACTTTTTATTTTCATTTTAAAGGTAAATTTTAATGTTAAAATTTACATTAATGTTTTAATTTTACATATGAATGGTCTAAATGCTAATTAAAGGCAGAGATTGTCAGATTAGATAAAAACAAGACCCACTTGTTTGCTTCTTTACTGATGTCAACAAGCTGATTCTGAAATTTATATGGAAAAAAGAAATTAGAATAGACAAAACAATTCTGTGAATTTTTTTAAAAGTTGGAAAACTCACAGTAGCTGATTTTACCATTTACTATAAAGCTACAGTAATCAAAACAGGGTGGTACAGGTGAAAAGACAGAGCACAGATAGAAACAACATAAGAGAGTCCAGACTCACACAAATATATTGAATGCACTTTTGATAAAGTTGCAAAAGGCAATTCAATGTAGAAAGAATTCAACAAATGGCACTAGAACAACTGGATGTCCATTTAAAAAAAATAATAACAAAGACACATATCTCTTACCTTATACAAAAGTTAATTCAAAATGAATTGTAGACCTAAATGGAAAACCTGAAACTATACAACTTCTAGAAAACGTAAGAGAAATTGTCTCACCTTGGGTTTGACAAAACATGATGCTCAAAGCATATCCATAAAATAAATAAATAGATAGATTGAAATTTATCAAATTTAAAACATTTGGTCTGCAAAAGATATTCTTAAGAGAATGAAAAGCCATAGACTTGGAAAATATATATTCAAATCATGTATCTGGTAAAGGTTTTGTAAAGAGAATACATAAAGAATTCTTAAAACTAAGTAATAAGAAAACAAATAACCAGATTTTTTAAAATGGACAAAAGATACGAATATACACCTCACTAAAATGATCTATAAAGATGACTCTCTTCTATTGAATGGGAAAAATAGTAACTTTACTCTTGAGAAACTTTGCAGACACCACCATAACCAAGTGACCTAGGTTAACATCACCAGTAATGTCACCACTTTACTTTTTAAAGAAGATTAAATATGTAAGAAGGAAAATCATCAAAACAGTAATAGACGTATTCCTATACAGTTGGGAGAACTGTAGACAGATTATTTCCTCCTTTATAATTTTCTATATCTTCAAAGTTTCCAACACTGAGTATGTATTAATTTTGTTATCAGACAAAATCAACATGTAAATTAGTTGAATAAATAAACAAATATACAATTCTTGTCCTCAGAGTCTAGAATTAATAGGGAGAACAGATGAAATCTCATGAAACAAAATGCTTTTAGGAAAAATGCATTTAGATACTACACAGGAAGAGGCTAAATACAGCAAACGTTCAAAGAAGGGTAAATCAGCAATTGATATAATAGTAAAAAAACTTTCACAGAGGGACTATTTATATATTCTTACTAGCATGTAAACTCCATGAAGGCAGGGATCCTATCTATCTTAGTTGTATCCACTGTGTCTAGCACAAAATGATTTTGTTGACAGTACATACTCATGAATAACATAAATACAATTCTATAGTACTTATGAGTTGCTGAATAAATATCTGCTGCAAGAATATAAACATTATACTGAAATTGAGCAAAGATTTGAATCCATAGGATTCTAATCAAGATGGAGAGACAAAATATGTATGCAATGCTCAAGGGATTACAGGAAAGCTCATCTAGGCTAGAATGGAGTGTGTTGTAAAATGAAATGAAAAATGAGGTTACATGAAGGAAAAGATCATGATAGGCCTTGAAAATCAGGCAGAGAATTTGAGAATTAATGCAATAACAAATGGCGACTCAATAAATGGCAAGTTAGTAATGGCAATAATGAAATCTAAAATTTATTGAGCATTTACTATGTGCCAAGTACTATTCTAAATGATTTACATGCCTCTTCTCATTTTATCCTCAAACGAATCTGTCAGGTATGTACAACTAGTCCCCTTTTGGCTACGAGGAAATTAAGGCTCAGAGATTACTACTTGGCTAAAGGTCACACATCTACCAGTTAAATTGCAGATCTAACTCCAGAAGCCAAGCTCTTAAACACTCTGTATGAGACCTCTACAAATCCCAAAACATGTCTGAGGAGACAGATACCAGAATGCAGTTGAGATTCCATGACAAGATGTATATTTATTCTGTGGTCTAGAACTAGAATCAGAGGTATCAGTACAAATTCATGTGTTGTTTTTTTTTTAACACACACACATATACAAAGATAAATTTTAAAAAGTAGATATAGAAGTGGGTATCTATCTATCTGTATGTGTGTGTACACACACACACACACACACATATACATATATACATATATTTCCTAGATTTGTTTGCTGAAAAGGTCTAAAAGCAGTAACACCCTAGCAGCAATGAATGTGCCAAGCACCCAGATCCTGATCTCTAAATCCTAATACCCAATGAAAAGAATTAGAGATCCCTGGAAAAATGTCTGATTCCAGGGTTGGGGCAGGCAAAGTAGAAAATGATCCTGGAATTTCTTGTGGTGCCAGAATTTAAGGGAATGCTCAAAATAAAAAGGAGACACATTGAAAGGACACAGGAGCCAAATGAAAGGGGCTTTTATTGGCCAAATCTGCAGTAATTCCACAAAAAAAAAATGTAAAAATAGCATAAGTCATTGTAACACAGAATAAAACAAATATCCATAAGTTCATACTGCTATAAATAAGCAACCAAATAAATAACAGAGGATGTAAAGTTATTTGTTATGTTTCAAATTCGATTAAAAATGCAGAAAATGACTTCCGGCCAAGATACACTTTGCCTCTTCCCACAACCAACAAAGTACAACAACAAATTTAAAAACAAAAAATAACCAGAACTGCCATAAAATCAAACTGTATGGAGTCTGACAACCAAGAAGTTCAAGAAACATTCATTCACACTGAACGACAACACAGTGACGTGTGTTGCCCAGCCCTGGAAAATACCTAAGGCTCCCCCCTTGCAACATAACAGATGCATCGAAACAAAGAAATATGGTCCAAATGAAAGAACAGATGAAAACTCCAAAAGATAACAAAGCAATGAAGAGAGAGCCAACCTATCAGATGCAGAGTTCAAAACACTGGTAATCAGGATGCTCACAGAAATGGTTGAGTATGGTCGCAAAATAGAGGAAAAGGTGAAGGCTATGCAACGTGAAATACAAATATACAGAACCAAGAGTGAAGGGAAGGAAACCGGATCTCAAATCAACAATTTGGAACAGAAGGAAGAAATAAACATCCAACCAAGAACAGAATGAAGAAACAAGAATTCAAAAAAAAAATGAGAAGAGGCTTAACCTCCAGGACAACTTTAAATGTTCCAGGTCCCAACATCTGAATCACAGGGTTGTCAAAAAGAGAGGAAGAACAAGAAATTGAAAAGCTATTTGAAAAAAATAATGAAGGAGAACTTCCCTAATGTGACAAAGGAAAGAGACTTCCAGGAAGTCCAGGAAGCTCAGAGTCCCAAAGAAGTTGGACCCAAGGAAACACACACCAAGGCACATGATAATTATATTACCCAAGATTAAAGATAAAGGAGAGAATCTTAAAAGCAGCGAGAGAAAAGGAGTTCCCGTAAGACTATCAGCAGATTTCTCAAAAGAAATCTTGCAGGAAAGAAGGGGCTGGAAAGAAGTATTTGAAGTCATGAAAGGCAAAGATTACTCTATCCAGCAAAGCTTTCATTTAGAATGGAAGGGCAGACAAAGTGCTTCTCAGATAAGGTCAAGTTAAAGGAGTTCATCATCACCAAGCCCTTATTATATGAAAGGTTAAAGGGACTTATCTAAGAAAAAGAGGATGATCAAAAATATGAACAGTAAAATGACAGCAACTCACAACTATCAACAACTGAACCTAAAAAACAACAATGAAAACAAAAACAAACTAAGCAAACAACCAAAACAGAAAAGAATCACAGAAATGGAGATCACATGGAGGGTTATCAGCAGGGAGAGGCAGGGGAGAATGGGAGAAAAGGTGCAGTGAATAAGAAGCAAAAGTGGTAGGTACAAAATAGACAGGGGGAGTTTAAGAATAGTATAGGAAATGGAGAAGCCAGAGAACTTATATGTACGACCCATGGAGATGAACTAAGCGGGGGGTGGGGGGGATGCTGATGGGAGGGAGGTTGCTGGGCGGAGGGGAATAATGGGGAGAGAAAAAAATGGGAAAACTATAATAGCATAATCAATAAAATATACTTTAAAAATGCAGAAAATGTTGAAAACTCAAAATCACCATTTGGCAAATATCACAGTAATAATTTTTCAGGCCAGAATCCTCAATAGATGTTAAAATTATCAGGCAAAGTTTGATGAGACGGGATATTTACCTTGTCTCACAATATCGCTCATATAGTCTCACAAGATCTGCTCACTTTGTAAGTACAAAGGGAAAATAAGTGACTTAATAGTGGATAAACCTGGCAGACACAACCTTAACTAAGTTACCACTGTTAACTCAAGGTAAAGAATTTCATGTGTTACATATAGAGACATCAAAAGCCAAATTATGTATACTCTTACATAATCACAGAACAGATACATATGTAAATATATGCACAAAACTATTTAGAGACAGTTGAGGGAATAGAATTGGATATGATAGGCTGATAAAAAAAACAACAAAAATGAATCGGACATCTTAAGAAAACATACCCTGTTTCATCACAATGGACATGCACCTGAAAAGTTCAGTATATTTAAATTTTTTATGGAAACTGACTAATTAAAAGAACAATAAGGCAAATCATTCTTTAAAATAACCATCTACCACAGATTAAAATATCTGTACAATGCATATAGAGATCAAACTCTAATATTTTTATTCTAAGCCCAAAGCTATTTCCATTATACCATGCCACTTCTCCTAACATCAGCTGGAAGAGATGTAATCCCCATTTTATCATTTCCTTTTTGTCTCCTGTGTGCCCCTCCCCCCACCCCCAAAAAGCAGCAGAAATTAAAATTCTCTAAACAGCAAATAAATTTCTACAGAACACAAAGGAGGCAGTGTAGGACAGTTGTTAAGGGCAAAGAAACTGACATCAAACTTCCTGGATTCAAATTTCCAGCTCCGCAAGGGATTAGCTAGGTGATTTTCAGCAAGTCACTTAACCTCTATGATCTGTAGCTTCTTGATCTGTAAAGTGGCAATATCAATGGCATATACCTCATAGATTTTTTTGGTGACAATTAAATATGATCATGTATATCGCCATATCAGCACAGTGCCTGGCACATAGTAAGCACTCAAAAAAGTTACAACGATATTAACAAATTCTTCCTATGGAGCAGTATACTTCATAGAGGAAAGATTACACCATGGCTGCGAACCACACTACAGCCTTGAATGAGTTATTGCCTCTGAACACAAGAGAACAGTACATTTAAATTAGAGAAAACTATCTACTCTACTGAACACACACATACACACAAAAAAACTTACATTTGAACAGTAGGAGTAGTGTAATTTTACAGGCCATATGCACAAAGTAGGAGTGTATACAGTACTGCAAGTGTCAGTACAGGTAAATCACCTTTAAAAAATACATTATTTCCATCACTAGAAATGACTTTTCAAACCTAAAACTGCCTATTTCTCTTACTGATAACCTGTTGGCATATGGGTTATTTTAACCCACCTAATACACACTCTACCTAAAAAAAGCAAAAACTTCCACATATTTGTAACATCCCAATTTGGCTTGGCTTCAGAGATAAAGAAATCACTTAACTGTGAAAAATTAAAGCAATTTAAGTAGCACTGTTCTTCCTGATATAATAGTCCCAATACTAGACTACTTCAGTCAACAACCAGCCCCACTACCGTCCAGTTTACTCTAGAGAAGGTCACCAGTATCCCCAGCACTAGTATGGAGAGCAGATACCATTCATATCTTTGAGATGATTAAAACATTAATCTAACTATGACATTGATGTATGAAGCAAAAAACCACTTTCATTAAAGGCACAATATCCTAATGATATAGAAATGTAATATAAAATGTTCTGTAATAAATTATATAGGAGAAAAAATGAAAAAAACCTTCATGCTGTCTTCTGTAAGTTCTTCATGAACACTTAATTTTTAAAGGTTCCAAGAAAATAGTCTTGCTCCCCCCAAAAATAAATATTTTAATACAATTTCATTTAATATAAATTGATGTATATAGTATTGCTGTACACACCTATATGATTGGTATCTGGTGCACATTTATTAATAGCAATATCTAAAGAAAAAAATTGAAATTGAAATATTTAATCAAATATCTATGAAATCTTTGCCCCTGGGCCAAATGCCATAAGCAGTAAGCACCTAGATGTTTTTAGAAGTAACTATTTTCAACAACATAAGTGTACTCTTATCCGAGAGTCTGTAGGAGTATGGAGTGTGTAAACCTTATCCCATTAAGTTACTCTAAATCAAAAAATCAATTTTAAGTGATATATATACTTTGATGGAGGAAAAATTATGGCAAGTGTAATTAAAATATTTTATATCATGGCTTTTCAGCAGATGTGCTATCATATATGGTGGACTCAGAATATTATGGAGGTTAGCTGTCCTACCGTGAGTACATAGTTTCTGGAAGATAGAAGGAAGGCAATGTAATCTGTGGCATCCTGAGTGCAGAGAGAAGCTAGACAGCTAGACAGTGGGCGGTAAAGGCAGACAACTATACTTGAACAACAATAAAATAGTTTTTTAAAAAATTAAAAAAATAAAGTGGAAACTATAACATATAGATAACTGATAGTCACTCAACCATGTAAAGGCCTAAGCCATGATCCCATACTGAAGTGCTTTTAAAATCAGCTATTATGATCATTCAAATATAACTTCGAAATAATCTGATGTACAGTTCTTTTTTTCTTCAAATTTTTATTCCTAAACCATCCACTTCCCCTCCCCCAGGCAATTAGTCTTATTAGTTTCTTGAATATTCTTACAGAGATATTTTACTTTCTAAACTCGTTAGAGGTTAAATGAAACTAAGGATGATGGGCTTTAGGGTTGAGAACATTTTCTCTGGCAAAGCCATTCATTGCTTTACATCTGCCTCTCACCCCCAGAAGAATACTGGGTGGGACTACCCAGATACCTGCCTAGGAGATTTATTGAGGTTTTAATTCTACATTCCTAAAACAGAGTGGAAATTTTTACTCTGTCATTTCACAAGTGCATCCTCCTCCACTCTCCTTTGAATCAGTGCACTCATTTTTCTTTGAAAAAAATAACCATTTTCTTTTAAACAGGTGATGGAAAATTTCTCAATTTGTTCAGGTGCCTTAGTAAGTTTTAAAAACAAAAGTAAACAAACAAACCCAGAACTTTAAGAAAAGATGCCGAAGACCCAAAGCCCGAGGCCATTCTCTTCATTCTTCTGTACCTGAGCATTTGCAGCAAGGATGGCAAAAGGGGAACACAGTGTGTTAGAGAGGCTTTACTGACCACATGTGAGGGTAGGTTCAAGTTGCTTAAGGAGAGAAGGAAAGAAGTTCATGGGCGCCCTTAACACTTTAATGGAAACTCGAAATCAGAAAAGCCAAAATATCAAACTATAGACAATGTTTAAAAGTGAGTACGTTGGGTACAACTAGTGAAAAAGTTAGCTGGAAGGCAGGCAGGAAGGGAAACACCCAAGGGCAAAGGGTGGGGGAGAAAAAGTTTTAAATACCCACCAGAGACTAGTGATTTATTAGCTTGATTCCCCCCACTCCCGCCCCCAAGCTCTTGCTCTAGTCCGCACAGCAGCTAGCTGCAGGAAAGCAAGTAATCCTATTTTTAAACACTTAAACTTTTCCGCTGAACTTAAGGCTTGAGTTACCAACGTTAAATTGAAACATTTCTTCCCAAACAAGTGAAGGCAAATTTGAGTTCCCTAGCCAAGGCCTAAGATAAAGGAAGGGAGAGACAAAAAATGATTTGACTTTGAGAGTGAGGTGATGGGGTGGCGGTGGGAGTTGGGGTGGGGGAAGAAGGAAGGACTTACCGCAGCCTCTGCTGGGTGTCCCCAAAGACTCAGGGCCAGTAAGAACAAGCCTGCAGCCCGGCTGACTCCACGACGTTTTATTCTCATGCTGCCGCGGCTCCTTCAGCACCCACAGGAAATCCCTGACTGGCTCTGACCAACTGACATAATCTTCACGGGTTATTGGGCGAGAGCTAGAGCCGCAGAAGTACAGCGAGGGTTCGCCAACTGTGCAGGTCGGCTTGGGTGAGGAGAAAGCTTTTTTAGAGCGAAGAGAAAGAAAAAAGGCAGCAGCAGCAGCAGCAGCAATTCTTTTCTCCTCCCCCCACCTCCTCTCCAACGCCAGTCTCCCCGGAGCACTTTCCTCTTCTGTCCAGTCTTGCAAACTTTTTCCTCACGCAAATGCCACAGATCTACTTTCCTCCGTCTTTTCCTCCGCGCCGCCCCCTGCCCACCAGCACCGGGGATTTAGAGGATCACTCCGCCACAGCTTCAGACTGCAGCAGCAACCTGCGAGGGAGTGACGCTCAGTTATTTGGGGAGGGAATCTCCCAGACCAGATGACTGAGCACTTGTGAGTGCAACCGGGAAGCTTCCCTATTCGTTCACTTGCACCTTCCATTAATACTACTCTTCCCTGCCCAGTCCCCCTCTCATTGGTATAAACACCCAAGTTGATTACAAATAGACCTGAGCTGGGACTATTTTTTAGCGGATGGATCTCAGAAAGTAAAGACATTTTTATTGTTAATGATTAGAAACAAATTTTGATCAATGCTCCTTGATCTGCTGGTGTTCTTTCTCCACCACCTGCTCACGGGAAAGAGTTTCTACATACAACGGAATATGTGAAAATAGTAGAAATATATTTGTATAAGTAAATAATGCTTGTAACCAAAGAATTAAAAAAGTGACTTTATTGCAGGATATATACATATGGCATTTGGTAGAATTCAGCAGGTATTAGTAATTATTATATGGTTGAATGTTATTGTAATACAGTCATATCTTTTTATTTAGCTACACTGAATGCCATAATTAATATTTATCTCTTATATTGAACTAACATAAAAGTTACTGTATTTCATTGCAATTGTGTTTCAGAGGGATTCCGGACAGAGACTTAAATAATTATTGTGCATTTTTTTTAAAGTAACACAAACACCTAACTGGAAATATTTACTTTGAGTTTATGGCAGTTGTATAGATGTCTCCCAAAAAGACCTGAACATTACTTTTATAGTTTTGATATATAGATGTTTTTTAAAGTACCAACAGGTCCAGAAAAATACTTGATGTGGACTCCTTGAAGGATCTTACAAGGATTGATTGAAGAATTCTTCAGGACATTTTTATCTCAAACCCTAGAATTTACCACTTTAGAGCCTTTCCAGGCTTTAGAGCTATTTCATGGCATCCCACTTATCCTTAGGTTCTACTCAGTTTATGGTAGATTTACAACTCCAGAAACAGCAGCAGCACCAACCTCTCTACCCCCAAGAGCTTGGTATACAACCCACTGGAATGAGTGTTGTTTGTATTTGGGCAATCATGCAAGGGAACCTTGAGGCTCACTTGCCCACATAAAAGCCCTGCGCCTTAATCTAATATGTGTATTATGTGTAACAGTTAACAGTGGTTTATGGAAGTGTGTGATACATAATTGCTTACATCTTAGAGTATAAATAAATCACTATGGGCCGTGCTTGAAGCTGTGGAGATGCGTGGGAATGCTGTGTGTAGAGATGCCTGAAAGTGAGAAATACAACTGGCTACCCAGAGTAGGGGGGTGATTGACAGAAGACAGCTCCGCCCCCTTCCCCTCCATTCCTTCCTCTCCTAGTGCATGGAACTATCTTTTGAGTGTGGCAAGTTGTAGGAGCCACCGCTGAACGTGTTTCCCTTCGGGGCTATTCTTATCCAGGAGCTGAGTGTTGTTTCCTCCAAAGCAAGCCACTTAGCCCCGCCCTCCGTCCTCCTGAATAAGGAAGCAGCCTCCAAGTATCGCCAGAGCCCCAAAGAGCCGGCCGAGGAGCCGGTTAGCAGTCTCCTAGGACCCGGCTCTGGAGGAGCAGCAAGCATGCACCCTGGGTGAGTTGTTGCTGCCCCGACCTCCTCTCCTCTTTCTTTCTTCGGGCTGTTTTGCCGAACCGGGACTATATACACTTGTACTTTTGTCACTGCTGAGAAAGTGGGGTTTGGCAGCAAAAAGGGGTCCGGGGTCTATGGACAGACGCAGGACTCCAGAGCCTAGAGATCCCGTGTTACTCACCCTCCCTCCTGTTTCAGGTTGTGGCTGCTCCTGGTTACTTTCGGCCTGACAGGGAAACTTACAGGAGCGGTGAGTCTTTTCTCCTGACCCCTTTCCCTCCTCTTCCTTTGACCCCCACCCCATCCCACCTTTTGTGTTTGTGTTGCAGGGGGGGATTGGTTACAGAGGATTGTCTTGCAAACCGAGATCACAACATTCTCATTTATCGTGGGAGGTAATGGGGTTCTTAGAAAGAAATCGCAGTGTCAGACTAATGACATTGGGAATCAGGCATATTTTTGTGGAAAAACACTGTAACGGGTTGGGAAAATAAAAGTATTGTAGAAGACACAAGAGACAAACATTTCTGAGCCTTTACCGGACCACTTGAGATGAGTGACATCTGATGCTCTTCTCTGCATCGACCTCCAAGACAGAAGAAATGTAATTGTCCCCGGTCTACAAGAACATGAATTTGGCACACAATTTTGAGAGTGAAAGGAGAGCACTAGGAGTGGGACTTGAATGTGCCGCGAATGTTGTGGAGTTAAACTTATTTGCCTGTGAGTCCTTTGACAGTACCAGGACGCAACATCTGGATTCTTTAAATACCTGAACTGAACTGATACCACTAGATAATGTTCAATTTCTGCCTGATGTTTCCTCTTACTGTTTTGTGTGTGTGTGTGTGCGTGTCATCAGAAAATTAAAGTGGTTAGAATAGAAAAAAAAATTAAATTAACTTAACATTTTGTAGACTGTTTAGATATTTTACATAAAATCAACTAGTGATTCAAGACAAAGGGATTTCTGTAGACATTTGGTAAAGAAGAGTTTAATGGATCCCCAAAAGTAGAAAGACCTCTAATTGAATACTAGGATAATTTACCAAAGGTGGAGTGATTCCAGTAATCAGAGGTGCTGCAGTTTTCCAGTCTCTTTAGCTACTTATGTTGACAGATACAAAATTAACTGCTGAGTTCAAATACGAAGTTCTTCAACTATTGACCGCTATTTCACTGCTCTATGTTTTAAAAAGATCTTAATAATAGATCAAGTCATGCACATATAGATGATGAATATATATTCCAAATATTTACTTGATGGGTTTTGACAATTTTAACCCATTGGTTCTACTTTAAATATCTTAAAATCCTATTTTTAGAGCCACACTTAATTTGGCCCATTAAATTTACCTAATACCTTTATGGAAAAAAAAGGATTACTCTGTGCTGACATATGTCTATAAGAAGATATCAGAATGAAATGAAATGATTTCTCTTATGAAAAGAGGATGATGCCAGAAATTTTGAACTTTAACATTTTATGACCTCTTAACTCAGAACATCAGCTCTTATTTAAATAAACTCCAGGCTTTGTAAGAAGAGGTATTGACCTAAGGTTCTGCACACCTTCTACATCTGATCCCTCCAGTATACAAGTGTAGTTATGTGTTACCTTGAGGCTCAATACTACATTTAAGTATTGAAAATGCCAGGTTTTGATTAGTTAACAATTTTTCCAAGAATCTTGCCACTTGCAAAAATGTCATGCTTGGTCAGAATAACCTCCAGTAAAACCTTTATTTTCAGACTCTGGTTGATCATATTCAGTATACTTTTGGGAAAATCGTTAACAAATTATGTAGCTGTAGATTTCCCAAACACTACATCCTATCACTTGATATCCTTGAAAGTCAACAGAGGATGATGCCTTCAATTCTTAGAAATATTGAAGTGTGTCTCCAAAATCAATCATTGCATTGCTTTTGATTTTTATTCATTGTTTTACAATTTCAGCTGCTGTTATATCTTATAAATCTCGGGATTCACTGACAGTACTTTCTTGCCTTAAGTCCAGAGCTGCTTCCTTTACTTGTTTACTTCTGCATAATATCTTTGATGTTGTAAAGCTGTTTTTTTTAATTTTTGGAAAAATGGCAAGAGAAAGAGGAGAGTCACAGGGTAAGTTCTCAGAAGGTGACTTTTCTGAGGGGAAGTTTTTATTTTTCTTTGTACTCTTTGTACTGGATTCTCATCTATTTTGGCTCGTTCTCATTTTTTACTCTCAATTCTAGTATATCCTCTGGACCTGTAATGTTTTTCAACTTTTATATGGTTTTAGACATTTAATTATCTGTACATCCTTTGACTAATATTAATGAAAAGAATGATTATAAATAGATTGACAGGAATTATGTTGTACTTCACTATGAAAAAGTGTCTTCACTGTACGAGTTAAGTTGCCAATGATGGAACATTGGTGAGCGTTTAACACAGGATCATTTAAGTGCTTTTCAATTATTTCTTTTTCAGAGTTTATAAAGCAGTGATCTTTATTAAAGGGATGGAAAGCTGAATGTTAAAACCCAAGATTGACAAATGAATTATCATTAAATTTCTTTTAAAGGAGTGATGATCTTCGTTCAGGTGAAACATGTGCACAATTTATCTGAACGAGATAGAGTTTAGGATTTCAGAATATCCATAAATGTTTTTGGTAAGGCACAACACAAAATAATTATGTAAACATAGTCTCTCTAATTCTCTAAAAATTTGCTTTCTCAGACAATGGTGGTCATTGAGTTCTTTAAAAGATAGGATACTGAATGATAAATTATTATCTGCATTGCGTTAGAGAAAAGAATAGAAAGATTCATATCTCACCATAGGCCAACATGTCTAGCAGTTAAAATGTCTTCCAAAGTAGCCAGGGTCCTTATGCTTCCTTTCCAATTTACCCAAAGTCTGCTTTCAGGAAAGCCTCTAATACAACCAAGCATATTTAAAAGTCAAAGCCTACCAGGAGTGTTATTTGGGTGGAGAATGGGCAAAGGGGAGAAAACATGTCATCTGTTGTCCCTTCTGCTAAAAGCATAAGTAAAATGCCTTTAACCACATTCAAATCAAGTTCAGATTGAAATACAACCTTTTTGCCTTAAAGTTGTAGCTTCCCCAGGTTGGTTCTTTCCATTGTAATTTTCAGTGGTAATTGTAGTCATCAAAATAAGACTTGAGTGTTAAGGTTTTCCAGACATGGAGAAAATGCCCTCCTACCCTGTGGATTAAGAGGAGTATTTGCCTTGTTGGGGGCTATGTCTCTACACATGGTTTCTTTTGTTTTTTTAAGATTTTGTTTATTTATTTTTAGAGAGGGAAAGGGAGGGAGAAAGAGAGGGAGAGAAACATCAATGTGTGGTTGCCTCTCATGCTCACTCTACTGGGGACCTGGCCTGCAACCCAGGCTTGTGCCCTGAAGTAGGAATAGAAGAGGTGACCCTCTGGTTTGCAGGCTGGTACTCAATCCACTGAGCCACACCAGCCAGGGCCACATTTTTTATTTTAAAAACAACTTTATTGAGATATAATTTACATACCATAATTCACTCATTTTATGTATACAATTCAATGATTTTAGTATGTTTACCAAGCTGTGCAACTATAATGATATCCAGTTTTAGAACATCGTCATCACCCCAGTAAGATCCTTCATTTACAGGTAATCCCCATTCCCGCCCACAACCCCAGGCAAACATGAATCTACTTTTCTAACTCTATAGGTTTGCTTTTATCTGGAAATTTCATAAATAGAAATAGAATAGAATAATACAATATGTAGTAATCTTTTGTGTTTGGCATCTTTCACTTAGCATAATACTTTTTAAGTTCATCCATGTTGTAGCATGTGTATTTTACTCTTTTTTTTTAGTAGGTATTCCATTATGGCTACACCTCATTTTATTTATGCATTCACCAGTTAATGGACTTTTTGGCTCTTTTTATTTTTAGCTATAATTAATAATGCTGCTATAAACATTAATCTACAAATCTTTGTATGGACATATATTTTTATTTCTCTTGAGTAGATATTTAGGAATGGAATTGCTGGGTCTTTTGAAAAATTTACAACCTTTTAAGAAACTACAAAACAATTTCCTAAAGTGGCTGTACTATTTCACATCCCCACCAGAAATCTCTTAAGAATTCCTGTTTCTCCATATCCTTTGTCAACATTTGTTATCATCTGGTTTTGATCATAGCCATCCTGGTGGATGTAAAGTGGTATCTCAATGTGATTTTTATTTGCATTTCCCTATTGACTAGAGATCTTAAGCTTCTTTTCAAGTGCTTATTACCCACTTGTACATTTTCTTTGGAGAAATGTCCATTCAAATATTTTTCCCATTTTAAAATTGGGTCATCTTATTATTGAGTTGTAAGAGTTTGTATATTATGGATACAAGTCTTTTGCCATATATGTGATTTTCAAATATTCTCCTCCAGTCTGTGGCTTATCTTTTCATTTTCTTAATATGAATTTTTACAGTAATCTTTTGCTTTGTCTCCTAGCAATTATCCTATATCAACTAGTTATGAATAATCAAAATATATAACATATATATGTATGTACACAGAATATATATCTTGGGATGAATGGGGATACTAATGTGGATATATAATTACATCATCAAGTGAATTATCAAATAGTTACATAAAAGATAAGACATGGATGATAATATAGTTGATTGGCAGGTCAAATATAAACATATTTTAAGACAGTACAAGAGGGGGAAAATAGATATTATTTAATGTGTTAGTAAAGATGCAGATATATTACCATATTAATTTGTTTTCTTATAGGTTTTGATGATTAGATTTTAATATAATTGATTTCTATTGCAATCCTATGTATTTAATTGAATATATTTTAAAATATTCTGCAAAGGAATCCATAGGCTTCACTAGATTGCTAAAGTAATACATGGCATTAATATAGAACCCTTAGATTATACAACAAAATAAGTGTCACTTTCTAAGGCTTGTTCAGGCATGAGAAGGCATTTGTACTTACTACAAATATCAAAAATCTTTTAGATTTTATAAATATGTCCCCATATTTTATAAACTTGTAGTAAAACCAGATCACAGGAGCAGTATGCTGTTCATCTAATTATTTAATTAGTATAAGAATGAAACAAATTGACCTCAAATATCAGATACATATTGGGTTTTGCTTGCATGTGTTATATGGATAATCTAGTAATTTCACCATTCATGCTTATAGGATAGACTTGCCCTATGCTGTATAGATGGCAGGACATAAACATATAGAAAAAACATAAGAAAGCAACAAGTTGTATTAAATTATTAAGTACTTTTAAGCTTAACTAAATGTCCCATTGAGGCAGATCTTAGGGGTCTAACTTGTTTTAAAGTCTAGCTAAATGTAAATACAAAACCTGATAAGTATGCCCAAGAATAACAATGATAGGAAAATTGGTTAAGAGCAATTATCCACTCTCTTGCCATCTTTAATCTATCTCTCTGCAAGGATTTCTTTCTCTTTTTTTTTTATTTCTACATACAATATTGAAGTCTCCTACATTATTAAAACACTTTAAAATATGTGGTTTCATTTTCCTCTGTGACTCTAATCACCTCAATTATAGTATTGCCAAATTCCTGGTCATTGTCTACTCTTTTTCGACAACCATTTAACCTTATGCCTCTAACAATTTAGACTAATTCTACTCTACCAGAACTACAGCCTTTTGAGCTACTAATGAGAAACCTAGTGGTTACTTTGCAGTCCCCATTCTATCTGACTTCTCTTCTGTAGTGTTTGGTATGTTATAATCATTCTGAAATTACCTTTTTCCCTTTGACTTCCAAGACATTATACCTTCTTGCTTCTCCTTATATTTCTCTGATATTTTTATTTTATTCATTCAACATTTATTGACTGAGTAACCACTGTATCCTAAATAGTATGCCAGGTTCTGATGACACAGTGGTGAACAAGTCAGGGATGATCTTTGCCAATGTGAAGCTTACAATTTTCATTACTCCCTGGTCCTAAAATGGTGATTTTTCATTTTATCCTTTGCCTTCTTGTCTCAATAGTATTAACCAAGCCTCCTATACATTAATGGCTGCCAAATTTCTATTTGAGGTTAGACATCTCTTTGGAGCTCCAAACCTATATTGCCAATTACCTACCAAGCCCTTGTTCCTGTATATCAATGTTAATACATGCAAAGTACTTAAAACCAAAGCTTAGTATAAGCACTCAACCAATGCCAGCTATTTTCATTTTGTATTGCCCCAAATACAGTGTATCCAAAAATAAAACTATTGCCAGTCCTTCTAGGATACTTCAACCTCATGCAACCACTTTTTGACCTTTGTTAAATATCACCATCAACCTAATTACAAGCGAGAGACTACAGAATCAGCCACCAACTCTCATTATCTCCATCCTTCTCATTAACTTCTATTAGTTCCATTATGTTCATTTCAGACCTCATAATCAGCATAAATCAATAGCCTCTTAACTAGTTTTTCTACCTCTTGACTCCATTCTAATCTCTCCACTGCTACCAGTTATTTCACTAACAACAAATCCAATTACATTATCTATTGATTTAAAACCTTTTTTGGTTTCTTGTTTCTTCCAGAGTTAAAATACATGCTCCTTGCCTTGGCACATTTAAAGGCTTTCATTATCTGACCTGACCTACTTTTCTAGCCTTGTGTCTCTGTTTTTTTTCCTGCCACCCATTCTTCTCAAACTAATAGTGTACGTTACACTTAATTACGACTGAACTGCTCTCCATTCCCAAACCACTTTATGGGTTTTTACATTTCTTTGATGACATACGATGCCCCTTTTCTGGAATGTCCTTCTCCATATTTTGCACCTTCTCTTCTACTTAGTGAACTCCTACTCAACCTTTACCCAGATAAAATACCATTACCTCTATGAAACAGAACTCTCCAGAAATAATTCATTCTTCCATCCCCTGTGCTTCTGAAGTTCGTTGGGTCCCTTTGGTAGCAATTACTATGTGGTTGTGAAATTTTTATGCTTATATGTCTATGGTACCCTCTTCAACCTTGAAATAACAGTGTCCAGGATAATGCCAGGCATATATTAAGTGTTCAATAATGAATTTAAAATGTTTAAACAGATCTACTCCTAATATTCTGCAACAACTGCCTTTTTCCTGTCTATCTTAGGAATTACTAATGTTAACTCTAATACCAATTTCTTTGATGGAAAAAATCACAACCTTGTTAAAAAGTATTTCCCACTTTTGACAACTGTATACAACAAGATGAGAAAAAGGGAGCTGTCAAAGACTATACTTTGTAGATGGTATGTCTACAAGGATGGTCATGTTTCTTAACTGTTTCCCTCATCTTTTTTTCTCCTATTCCACCACTTTAATAATGACATATGATTTCTAGTGCTTTAATTTTATAAAGCACTTCCTAATATTATTGTATTATTTACATAAGACTACCCTATGGAATATGTAGGGAAAACATCCTCAGCTCAGAGAGATTAACTGATTTATCCAAAATTACAAATACAGCAAAGACTAGAATTTAGGTTAAAACCCACTATGTCATGCTGTCTCTCTAAAACAGGATTTTTGTCATCTGTTATCTAGACTCCCACAACAGACCTGACTATTCTGGTTTCAGCCATCCCCCATTTCCCACCCCATGTCCTAATATCTATTCTCTTTGCAAGCAAAGGGCTATTCTAAAAAACAAATACGATTGTGCCAACCCAACATTTATAAAAGTCCCCTATACCTGTCATCATCTGGCCCTGCCTACCCATCTGACCCTAACTCCTGTTATTGTGTTTACACTCATGTTCAAATTACAGTTATACTTTGATGGTGCATCAATATACATGCTTTTCCTTCTATTTGAAACACTGTTCTTTTCTCATTCTTTGCTTTCTTCCTGTCTCTGCAGATGGACATATACTTCCCTGAAAGCCCACTTCAGTGAATATTTTTCTGAAGTCTCCCCTTATTTCTGTCCTCCTAGTTCCCTCTGTGTTTTTCCTTCTTTCTTTCCTTCAGTGAATGTTGATTTAGTGCTTACTATATGCCAAACACCTGATTATCCCTGTTTGAAGGACCATGGCAAGTACTAAGCCAGTGTGGCTGGAGCAGGGGGAAGGTAAAGTGGAGGGTGGTAGACAGATCACTGTGTGAGATGAGGCTGGAGGAATAGAAAAGGGCCAGACCTGCCCTGTACTCTTATTTGCTCCCTGACTTCTCAGAGCATTTGCCTAATGCCTGACTGAAGGTGTGTTTCCCTGGGTAAGGTATGGTAGGCATTATGGTTATTACACGTCATTGACTCCATGTCCAGAACTGACATGCCCTTCATATATGAAAAGATCATTCCTGTGGCAAATACCTGCCCCATCCAGTTTTCTAAAATGTAGGTAAAACATGTTGTGTGTGTCTTTCCTCAAGCTCTTTTGGGTTCCATGCTTAAGTCTAGTGGTCTCTTTCCTGATTTTCTTTTCCTTTTATAGATTATAGTGTGGTTAAAAAATATAAAGCTTCAACATGCAAAAAAAAAGAACCTTGATCATCAACTTACACCATACACAAAAATAAATTCAAAGTGGATAAAAGACTTAAATATAAGTCATGACACCATAAAAGTCCTAGAGGAAAACATCAGCAGGAAAATCTCACACATTCCACAAAGCAATATCTTCACTGATATGTCCCCTAAAGCAAGGAACATAAAGGAAAGAATTTAAAAAATGGAACCTCATCAAATTTAAAAGCTTCTGCATGGCTAAAGAAAACAGTATTAAAATAAAAAGAGAACCAACTATACAGGAAAACATATTTGCCAATGATACCTCAGACAAGGGTCTGATCTCCAAAATATATAAAGAATTCACATGACTCCACTTCAGGAAGACAAACAACCCAATTAAAAAATGGGCAAAAGACTTGAACAGATACTTCTCCAACGAGGACATACAAAAGGCCCAGAGGAATATGAAAAGATGCTCAGCATCACTAGCCATCAGAGAGATACAAATTAAAATCACAATGAGATACCACTTCACAGCAGTGAGAATAGCCATCATAAACAAATCAACAAACAACAAGTGTTGGAGACCATGTGGAGAAAAGGGAACCCTAGTGCACTGTTGGTGGGAATGCAGACTGATTCAGCCACTGTGGAAAACACTATGGAATTTCTTTAGAAAACTAAAAAATGGAACTGCCTTTTCACCCAGAAATTCCACTGCTGGGATTATACCCTAAGAGCCTTGAAACACCAATCCAATAGAACCTATGCACCCCAATATTCATAGCAGCATAATTTTCAATAGCTAAGTGCTAGAAGCAACCTAAGTGCCCATCAGAAAACTGTGGTACATTTACACAGTGGAATACTATGCAGCAGAGAGAAAGAAGGAGCTCCTACCCTTTGTGACAGCATGTATGGAACTGGAGAGCATTATGCTAAGCGACAGTCTCATGGGAAAGACAAATACCATATGATCTCACCTTTAATAGGAACTTAATCAACAAAAGAAAAAGGCAAGCAAATTATAACCAGACACATTGAAATTAAAAACAATGTCACAGTAACCAGAGGGGAGGTGAGAGGGAATAATGGGGGAAGGGTTTTCAGGAACATCTATAAAGGACACATAGACAAAACCAAGGAGGGGTGGAAGCAAGGGAGGGAGGTGGGTTTAGCTTGGGTGCAGGGAGAGTATTGAGAGGTAAATGCAGACAACTGTAACTGAACAACAATAAAATAATTTTAAAAAATACAAAGCGTCAAATCTGGAGCCAAATGTTCCAAAACTTGAATACAGACTCCGACACTAACTATAGCCTTAAGAAAAATCACTAAATATATTATTAGCTGTAAAATTATTACTATTGGTATTATTCTCCTACTACTCACTGTGATTGCCTCTGTGCTACAAATGGGTTGTAAGCACATTTTGGGGGCAGTTTAAAGAAAATTGCTAATGATGTGTTGAATTTTTATTTCGAACTTCCTAGGGGAGGAAAAAAGAGAATTGTTATATTTATACCAGGTTCCCCAAAGCCACTTCTACAATGCTGCCTTACCTTCGTGACCTCCTGTGGAGACCAACTTCCCAAAGATTTTGTCTGAAGGTAACCTCTCCAGGCATCATCTTTGAAGTCCCAGTTTCCCTTTGTTTAACAACAATAAGTATAGTTTATCATTATCTTTCAATCTGGCCTCCTTGTACTTGGGGAGAGTTGATGCTCCTCAGAGGAAATTTCCCTGGTCATAAAAAATCCAAAATTTTCCAAAATTTACAGCAGTAGATTCTTTCCCCCAAACACAGGATCTCATATGACCCCCAATAGTAAAACTAAATGAAAATAAGTGTTTCTATAATAAGTCCAAATTTCTAACATTTATTTATTTGCAAAGTCAGTAAGAAGGAATATACTAGAGAAAACATTAAAATCTGAAATTGAGCATAGGTAGATACACTTTGCCTTTTCACACAACCAAAATAAGGATGACAACAACAAATTTAAAAACAAAAAATAACCAGAACTGCCAGAAAATTAGAACTGTATGGAAGTCCAACAACCAAAGAGTTCAAGAAGAAACATTCATTCAGACTGGTAGTAGGGATGGGGACAGGCAGTGAGGGTGGGGAGGATGTGCAGCAAGGCAGGAGGTCCCACTTTTGTGTGGATAAACCGGGAGGAACAACTGGGGAGCAAAGTAGACCATGCACCGCAATCCAGGGTTCCAGCTCAGGGAAATAAAGCCTCAAACCCTTTTACTGAAAATACCTGTGGGGGTTGAGGCACCAGCAGGAGAAACTCCCAGCCTCACAGGAGAGTTCATTGGAGAGACCCACAGGATCCTAGAATATACACAAGCCAACCCACCTGGGAATCAGCACCAGAAGGGCCCAATTTGATTGTGGATAGCAGGGGAAGTGACTGAAAACCAGCAGAGAGTGGAGCAAGCAGCACTGTTCCCTCTCAGACCCCTCCCTCCAACACAGCATCACAACACAGCAATGTGGTTTGCCCCACCCTAGTGAACACCTAAGGCTCCGCTCCTTACTATGTAACAGGTGTGCCAAGACAAAAAAAAAAAAATTCCCCAAATGAAAGAACAGATAAAGCTCCAGAAAAAATACAACTAAGCGATGAAGAGATAGCCAGCCTATCAAATGCACAGTTCAAACCCCTGGTAACCGGGATGCTTGTTGGGAACCGCCCTGCCTGGTTTCAGAGGCTGTAACCCCCCCATGGTTAAGGCTGAGTCAGAGTTGGGACCATAAGCGACTAAGGAGTCAAAGCTTATCTCCCTGGCAGGTGTGCCACCTCTGCCCACTTCACCCTGCTTGGCCCTGAGCTTGGCCACTTAGCCAATGATGGGTAAGAATCCTCAAGGGAGGATCAACCTATGACAGGCTCTGGTCACCAGGAATAAACTCGCAGGGAAGGACTTGGGGGGCTGTGGAAAAAGGGGGTGATGGCCCTCGCCCCTCGGCTTTGAAATAGCCTGAGTCCTCATTCTGTCTGCAAGAAGTCTCCTAATCTCTTGGCTGCCTTACTTCCCTTGCCTGATTTAAGCCTGAAGCAATAACAGAGGGCAGTGCAGTCCTGTGCTGGGAGGGGCGGATTCCCTGGGGAATCAGGCCTAAGAAAAATACATACATTCCTGTGAAACCTACTTAATTTGTACCCTCAGTTTAAGAGATAAGGGTCCAGACCTGAGATGAGTCTGGCGCCTAAAGTTTTATGGCCCTCTAACTAATTGGCTGTAACTCAGAATAAGCCCTCAAAGTTCTCTGTAAATCACGTATTGTTTAACCCTTACTGCCTAACAATGATTGATGAGCTTTATCTGTATTCCTGTGCGAATGAACCTAATAAAAGCCCATGGAGAGAAAGGCTCTGGGCCTTTCTCCTTTGAGAGAATTGGCCACCTCTCCTCCCCAAGCAGATCATGTCTTGGTAGTCTTATTCTTCATCCATGGCAGACCAGGGGGCTGCGTTAAAGCCCCCCGACAGATGCTCACAGAACTGAGTGAGCTTGGTTGCAAAATGAAGGAAAAAATGAAGGCTATCCAAAGTGAAATAAAGCAAAATATACAGGGAACCAACAGCGATGGAAAGGAAACTGGGATTCAAATCAACGGTTTGGAGCAGAAGGAAGAAAGAAATATTGAACCAGAACAGAATGAAGAAACAAGAATTCAAATACATAAGGAGCCCTGGCTGGTGATTTCCAACATCCAAATCATTATGGTGCCAGAAGGAGAAGAGGAAGAGCAAGAAATTGAAAACTTATTTGAAAAAATATTGAAGGAGAACTTCCCCAATCTGGCAAAGGAAATAGACTTCCAGGAAGTCCAGGAAGCTCAGAGAGTCCCAAAGAATCTGGAGCCAAGGAGGAACACACCAAGCCACATCATAATTACATTAGCCAAGATTAAAGATAAGGAGAGAATCTTAATAGCAACAAGAGAAAAGGAGACAGTTACCTACAAAGGAGTTCCCACAAGACTATCAGCTGACTTCTCAAAAGAAACCTTGCAGGCAAGAAGGGGCTGGAAAGAAGTATTCCAAGTCATGAAAGGCAGGGACCTACATCCAAGATTACTGTATCCAGCAAAGCTATCATTTAGAATGGAAGGGAAGATAAAGTGCTTCCCAGATAAGGTCAAGTTGAAGGAGTTCATCATCCCTAAGCCCTTATTATATGAAATGTTGAAGGGACTTATCTAAGAAAAAGAAGATCAAAAATATGAACAGTAAAATGACAACGAACTCACAGTTATTAACTACCGAGCCTAATACAAAAACAAAGTAAGCAAACAACTAGAACAGGAACAGAACCACAGAAATGGAGATCACATGGAGGGTGATCAGCGGGGGGCGAGGAGGAGAGAGGGGGAAAAGGTACAGAGAATAAGTAGCATAAATGGTAGGTACAAAATAGACAGGGGGAGGTTAAGAATAGTATAGGAAATGTAGAAGCCAAAGAACTTATATGTATAACCCATGGACATGAACTAAAGGGGGGTAATGTGGGTGGGAGGGGGTGTGCAGGGTGGAGGGGAAAAAAGGGGAGGGGAATGGGACAACTGTAATACCATAATCAATAAAATATGTTTAAAAATATCAACAGTAAAATGACAACAAACTCACAACTATCAACTACCAAACCTAAAAAACTAAAACGAACAAAGTGAACAACTAGAACAGGAACAAATTCACAGAAATAGAGATCACACGGAGGGAAAGGTACAGGGAATAAGAATCATAAATGGTAGGTACAAAATAGACAGGAGGAGGTTAGGAATAGTATGGGAAATGGAGAAGCCAAACAATTTATATGTATGACCCATGGACATGAAGTAAGTTGGGGGAATGATGGTGGGAGGGGGTGTACAGGGCAGAGGGGAATAAATGTTAGAAAAACTAGAAAAACTGTAATAGCGTGGTCAATAAAATATTTAAAAATAAAATAAAATCTGTAGTTGAGAGCTATAGCAGTCACAGTCTTCATTTATTTATGTTTTATATAGTTTGGACAAAATTCTGATGTACCCAAATAAATACTGGACACCATGGGGTGAACACTTTTTTGTTTAACCCTTTGTCTTGGTATCCCAGGATAATCTTCAGTTAAACAGACATAGCAAGAAAATGTATATTCCCAGGTCTCGACACACACCTCTCTTTCTCTCATACACACATATGTTCACAGTGTTAACTTGTTAACTTGTGGGTACACATTAATACACCCGTGGTAGTTTCCAGTGTGTTAATGTTTGGTATGTAACCTATTTGAATGATATGTGCTGTGTTTTATTAATTTAAATATATATAATGAAATTAAAATCAGATGCTGCAGAACTGTTGAAATACATCTACAATTTAAAAACACCAAATTATATGATAACCAGGCATCAAACTTGATGGGACAGAATAAAGTGCTACAGAAGGTGGAAAAGGAACACTATATACAGAAGGTCAATATGGATTATAGTTAGGGAAGCCTTCACAGAAGTACAATTCATGCTGGGCAATAAAGGGCTGGCAGAAAACAAATGATAAATGTAGGTACTATATGTTCTAGATTTTCTAGGACATCTTAGATTTCAAGTTTTCTTCTCTAGGACTCTATAAATATATTTGTGTTTGTCAGAACAGATGATTCATCTTTGATTTAAAAGTGTAGTTCTACAGACCGATGGTTGCCAGAGGGGAGAGGGATTGGGAGGCTGAGTGAAACAGGTAAAGAGACTGAAAAGTAAAGATTGGTAGTTACAAAATAGTCATGGGAATGTAAAGTACAGCATAGGAAATATATGATTGTCTAACCCCTATGCTGTACACTTGAAACTAATTCGAAATAATATTGAATGTAAACTGTAATTGAAAAAATAAAAATATTTTAAAACTAAATGAAATGAAATACAAAAAGTTAAAAACAGGATAAAATAATACTGTCAGATTAAAAATGACTTTTCACTAGGCTGAAATGACTTTTTAAGGGTATGAATTGAAAAACATACTTCAAGGAGAGCAAAATATATCTAGGAGGAAATTCAAGATGTAAAAACAAATAGAAAAAATGGTGAACATGTAAAATAAATAAATAAATAAATAAATAAATGTAGTTCTAGTAAATATTGGAGAGACAAGCTTATTAGAGCATGAGCAAAAATACGGAGGAGGTATCAGGGTGTGGCATTTTTGAGAGAATTAGAAAAAGGCACACTTTCCTCTAGTCCAGTGGTCTCTAACCTTTTGGCAACAGGGACCAGTTTCATGAAAGACAATTTTTCCACAGACCAGGGTAGGGGGGATGGGTTTGGAATGAGTGAAGTGCATTACATTTTTGTGCACTCTATTTCTCTTATTATCACACTGTTATATGCAATGAAATAATTACACAACTATCCACATGCTAGGGTTAGCGCGTGGGCTTACTAAAACTGACTGAGACAACTGCACAGTGCCAGAAAGAGGCGCAGACAGAAGTGGCAAACGAAATAATTGGTGGGCCAGGCACAGACTAAAATAAGTGTCAGATTCTTACTTAAAGTCTGCCACCAGATGTAGCTTAATTGTCACTTGCCACTCATTAACAGGGTTTTTATATGAGTCTGTCTGCAAGCAATTGATTTATTATGGTCTCTGCGCAGTCACTCCTCTCTGCTAATGATGATCTGTATTTGCAGCCGCTCTCCAGTGCTACCATCACCTCCTCAGCTCTACCTCAGATCATCAGACATTAGATTCTCATTATTAGAGCACAACCTAGATCCCTCGTATGCACAGTTCATGGTAGGGTTCACACTTCTTTGAGAATCTAATGCTACTGCTGATCTAAGAGGAGGAGGAGCTCAGGCAGCAATGCGAGTGGCTATAAATACAGATGAAGCTTCACTCGCTTGCCAACCACTCACCTCCTGCTGTGTAGCCTGGCTCCTAACAGGCCACAGATGGGTATTGGTCCATGGCCCAGAGTTTGGGGAACCCTGCTGTAGACAGTCCTAGCTTCTTGTCAGGCCTCAGTTTTTGGTGAGTAGCAAGCAGCCTGAATTTCAGTCCCCATTTACCCTCTTAATCAAGTTTCCTTTTTCAGTGAACCCTATGAACAACCATGCAAAACAGCCCTAGCAAGAATGAGTATGGTTGACTGCAGGACCATGAGAACAGCTATCTGACTAAAGCAAAATAGTAGAAGGAAATGACTATGGACAGTTGAAACAGGGTTAGGCCCTAAAAACCATACAGAGAGAACAATTTTACTGCAAAGCATTGTACTGATTGCTATTTGCAGGAAATACCTGAGATGATCAATGGGTTTTTGCTCAGTCTTTTGCCAGACAATTACCTGAACATATATACAACTCCTTGTATCCTATATAACCTGCATAAATATACATACTAAATACAAATACACATATAATTTCATTTGTTTATTCATTTTAAAATATTTTATTATAAAGACTGACACTCTAACCACAGCCTTTGCCTCTATATACTATCTTCCTAAATCACTGCTTTTATCCTTCTCTTGATCAAGAAATTATTACATCACACAGATGCCTGTGCATTAAAAAAATATCTTCATTGCCCACCTCCCAAATCTCTCCGTAATGGGCTACCAGAAGGATTTAAGGTATAATTGGTTAAGTTGGAAGAGATCTGTAGTTTTCTCTGGTTTGATTTCAAGTTCCTGTTTTGAGCTCTCAGTGTCTGCACCTCTGCTTGAAGCCATAACAGGAGACTGAGGCTCCAACTCTCCCTAATGTCTGTGATAGCCAGCTTGTACTCTCTCAGTCAGAATTTAAGCCAGTAGGGGAAAGACACTTCTGACATAAACAGTGTAGCTTAGGTTCAAATTAATAACAGTTTCTCTATTTTGAAGGATCTCTCTATGTATTTCTATGTGTACATTTCTCTGTAAATTTGGTTATTCCTTCCTGTATATCTCTAAGAGTATGTATGTATTTAAAGGTTTTTTTTGTCAGTTTTATTTTTAGTGTTAAGTATCTTTTACTTTTTAAAATTTTGAAATAATCTCAAACTTACAGCAACACTTCTTTTTTTCTTTTTAAAAGTTTTTTTTTATTGTTCACTTACAGTTGTCCCCATTTTCCCCCCATTATTCTCTGCTGCCCTACCATCCCCACCTCCCACATTCAATCCCATCACACCTCTTGCATTCATAGGTGAGTCCTTTATACGTGTTCCTTGACTTTATCCTTCCCCTTCTTTCCCTTGTTATCCCCTTGCCCCCCCTCCCCTCTGATTATTGTCAGTTTGTTCTTTATTTCCATGTCTCTAGTTCCATTTTGCTCACTTGTTTGTTTTGTTGATTAGGTTCCACTTATAGGTGAGATAATATGGTATTTGTCTTTCACTGCTTGGCTTATGGCACTTAGTATAATACTCTCCAGTTCACAGCAACATTTCAATGGATAGTCTAAAACTGTTTTCTTAGCCCTGGCTGGTGTAGCTCAGTGGATTGAGCATGGGCTTGTAAACCAAAGGGTCGCTGGTTCAATTCCAAGTCGGGGCACATGCCTGGGTTGCTGACCAGATTCCCCATTAGGGGGTGTGCAAGAGGCAACCACACACTGATGTTTGTCTCCCTCTCTTTCTCCTTCCCTTCCCCTCTCTCTAAAAATAAGTAAATAAAATATTTTTAAAAATAAAACTTTTTTTCTTTAACCATTTGAGAGTAAGTTGTCAACATGATGTTACATGACTCCCAAATATTTTAGCGTATATTTCCTACAAAGATATTGTGTTATATAATCATTTTTTCTATTTAAAAATTTATGAAATATTTTAGGCAACTAAAATGCTGTAATACATATAATATATAACACATATAATTATATAAAAACTGTAATGAACATATGTAATTATATAATAAAAATAATCAACATGTGACCATAAATAATCTAGCCTAAGAAACAAAATATTACCAATGCAGTTAAAACCACCTGTGTACCATGCCCACAGCCCCAGATCTACCATATTGAATTTGGTATATATCATTTATTCTTAAGCTAGGTTACCTAAGGGGGTTTTAAGTGGATTTATGAATGCCCTGAAATTGTATACAAAATTAGATACATACGCATTTTTCTGGGGAAAGGTTCATAGCTTTGATGAGATTTATATAGATAAAGGTAAGCCATGTGTGAAGTACCAGATTTCATGAAAAAATAGCCTACAGTTAGTACATATCCTTTCCTGTCACTTATTTATTGTTTAGCTGTTTGCATTCTAGCTTTCTCCCCCAAGCAATTTACTGAAATCCATTTCTAAAAGGTTAGTTCCTAATCGCCAAATTCAATCACTTTTTCTCATTCCTTATCCTCATTGAACTACCAATAGCATCTTACTCTTGACTCACTTCTCCTTCTAGACTCTCTCCCTTGCTTCTGCTTTTTCTTGACATTCTTCAGTCTGCTCATTTGAAATATATAATACCCGCTTCATGTAGTTGTGAGGAATAGAGCTATAACATTGATATAAATTGTCTGGTTGTTGTATGTGTTTAATAAACTGAAGCTAATATTGACAGTTAATTCTCATACCACTTTTGTGTGTCTTCATATCCTAGCACCCTATTTAAGGTGTTGCTAATGGAGGGAGGTCATGCCAAGAAGACAGCCTGTAATTACTGCCTCAATTTCTTGCAATGCTGTTCATTAGCTTAGCAGTAGCCTTATACCTATAAGTAGTTCAGGTTAGGACAGAAACAATGATCATTAGAGTCTTCAGGAGAAGATAATTTAGGAGAAGACCAGTTAACTTTAAATTGCATAGGGATACATATTTTAAATTTTTTACCCCAAAGTTTGTAACACTATTCTCAGCCTGGTCACTTTTAAGGGTTCAGATGGTAAAAAGGTAATTTTCCCTTCCCAGTTTGTTCAGTTTTTTGCCCACTCTGCTACTGAATAGCTTGATAAATGAAAGTGCTGCTATCTCTATTATGAAGGACACCTGATGGCTTCTAGACAGGCCACTGAAGAGCCATATGACTTTCGGTCGCTATTTACTTAGAACAGAATGACAGGAAAAAATTTGTATCAAGTTACCAGTCCCCTGAGCCTTCCCTGTCTTCTTTATTTTCATGTGTACTATTAGCTGCCAGTAAGAGTGACATACTTCTGTTCATATGCATAATAGAACCTTACAATATTTGGGGACAAAGCCTCTGAGAAGCACCAATGCCCTTATTGTGGCTAATCTGTCAAAAACAAAGCTGCCAAGTTATCTTTGACTTCTGTCAGGTAGAGTGCTTGACTTCACGCCTGCCACCCCTTCAGTCAGGATACAGTGGGCTATGTTGCTGTAGCGAAAGACTCCCAACATCTCAGTGTCTCAAAATAGCAAAAGTTTATTTATGTTTACACTGCATGCCTATCATATGTCATCTAGGGAATATAATGTAGTCCTCAAGCTAGGATCCAGGTGGAGCAGCCATCATCTGGAACATTTCTGATTGTCATAGCAGAAAGAGAGCTCTGGAGATGTCACACTGCACTACCAATTAAATCTTATTTCTGCATGTGACACATGTCACTTTTCTCATATACTATCGATCAAACTTGGTTAGGGACCAGTTGGAGGCCAGGAAGCACAAGCCTACCATGTGCTTTGAAGGTAAAGAGCTAGAAATATTCAGTCACACTATTACTTGATGTGCCCTATAGAAAGATATTGCTGGTTTCTCTTGCCCCTTCTCTTACCCTGGGACATCTTGCTAAGTCAATTCCTCCATCTTATTCATTCTCATTTCCTTGCTTTGCAGAAATCAAACTACTTCTTATCAGTTTGGTAATTATTGTGTATATTGTAGGCTAGGCTATTTAATGCAAGGTGTTTTTCCCCTCAATTTGAGTTCCTTCTGTCTCTTTGGTGTTTTTACAGTTGTTTGTGCAGTGATATACAAAGGTATTCACTTAGAATGGTTGTGTTTCAATAAAATTGTCCCTTTTGGGCTCTTCCTTACCTCCTGCTATTTACATTCTGCTAGTAACAGAATAGTTGTAATTCTGTGATCCTCTGACCATAAAAATCTGATTAAATGACTTGCCCAAGGGTATATAGTTAGTATTAGAGGAATCTGAACTAGAATCAGGTTTTCTGACTCACAGTCTGTTTTCTTTTTATAACGCCAGGCCCTGTTATAAAGAAAGCTGTATAACTGGCAGCTGTGTAATGTACTCCCAAATAGGACTGGTAACAACAGAATCTGGCCTTTAATCTTGAACAGAAGGAATTTTCCATTTAAATGTCTCCTTTTGAGTATTTTGATGAGTTCCATCCAGGTCATAAAATCAGATTTCTGAGATTCCTATGCTGATAAGTTCACATTCTTTCTTGAAACAAACAAACAACTTGTTCTAAATAACTCAGTAACATGATCTTGACTATCTGTAAGATTCAAAGAAGGACTTTCACCACCTCTGCTGCATCTCAATATAGAATAAGGCATTGTATGCATTGTGTTAGTACAGGCTTATTTATTACTAGTACTTAGAATGTGAGACAATGGATTAAATTTTACAAATAGCAGGAATGGCCTGGTGAGAGCATTAATGAGTATGATGTGTCAACCTGTGTCAATTTGAAGTTTGTTTTTGTGTGAACTGCTGTGGGCTCTCCTCATGTATAGTTTACTATAAAGTTCTTTAATAATGCTTCTTATCTTAACCAAATTTACTATTTATAATGGCTTAGGAAAAGGCCCGAGTCAAGGTAACTACCACTAAAAATCATAGGTAATAAAGGAGGCATCTCTCTTATAAAGACAAGACAAACAGAGCTCTTGTCAAGATATCAATCAGAGACCTAGCCAGTGTGGTTCAGTTGGTTAGAGCATCGTCCCATAACTGAAAGGTTTTGAGTTTGATTCCTAGTCAGAGGACATGCCTAGTTGTGGGTTTGATCCCTGGTCCAGGCAAGTATGATCCCCGGTCCAGGCACATATCATAGGCAACCGATCAATGCTTCTTTCTCACATTGATGTTTCTCTCCCTTCTCTCCCTTCCCCTCTCTCTAAAATAAGTGATGGAAAAATGTCCTCAGGTGAGGATAAAAAATAATAAATTTTAATAAAAGCTTTAGAAAAAGATATCAATCAGATATGACGTGGGGGGCCCAGAGTATCTACAGGTACCACAAACCTCTGCGCAGGCTTAGCAGAGGAGTACGTCATTGAGGTTTTATGCAGATTCGATAATACAGCCCTTATCCACAATTTCACTTTTCACAGTTTCAGATACCCATTATCACCTGCAGCCTGGTAATATAAAATTTCCCCAACCACAGACATCATCTGCACCTGATATTCAGTCATTTACAATAATATTGCTCCATGATCTAGAATCACACAAAGCAGATGATCCCTTTTTGGACTTAACATCAGAAGGTCAATAGTAGCCCGATGTTATGCTATAATGCCCGTGTCATTCACCTCACTTCTCACCATGTAGGCATTTGCTCATCTCACATCATCACAAAAGTATAAATAAAGTACAGTAAGATATTTTGAGGGGGAAAGAGACCACATTCATATGCAATATATTGTTATAATTTTTCTATTTTATTATTAATTTCTTACTATACCTAACTTCTAAATTAAAGTTCATCATATGTATGTGTATATAGGAAAAAAATAGTACAGGGTAAAACCAAAAAGTAGGTTTATAGTTGTTCCTGTGGAAAATAATGCAATAATAAATAAATAATAAATAATATTAATTATTAACAAATAGTAAACAATAAACACTGATTTTTTAATGAAAAGAAACCTCTTCCTTTTTTATGTTTTACTTTATTTTTTTTGGTTTTTTTTGGTTTTTTTAATATATTTTATTAAGTATGCTATTACAGTTGTCCCATTCCCCCCCCTTCACTCCACTCCATCCTGCACACCCCCTCCCTCCCATATTCCCCCACTTTAGTTCATGTCCATGGGTCATATATATAAGTTCTTTGGCTACTACATTTCCTATACTGTTCTTAACGTCCCCCTGTCTATTTTCTACCTACCATTTATGCTACTTATTCTCTGTACCTTCCCCCTCTCCTCCTCCTACTCCCCTGTTGATAACCCTCCACATGATCTCCATTTCTGTGATTCTTTCCTGTTCTAGTTGTTTGCTTAGTTAGCTTTTGTTTTTGTTATAGGTGTGTTTGTTAATAACTGTGAGTTTGCTGTCATTTTCACTGTTCATATTTTTAATCTTCTTTTTCTTAGAGAAATCCCTTTAACATTTCCTATAATAAGGGCTTGGTGATGATGAACTCCTTGAACTTGACCTTATCTGGGAAGCACGTTACCTTCCCTTCCATTCTAAATGATAGCTTTGCTGGATAGAGCAATCTTGGATGTAGGTCCTTGCCTTTCTTGACTTGGAATACTTTTTGCCAGCCCCTTCTTGCCTGTAAGGTCTCTTTGGAGAAATCAGCTGACAGTCTTATGGGAACTCCTTTGTAGGTAACTGTGTTCTTTTCTCTTGCTGCTTCTAAGATTCTCTCCTTCTGCTTAATCTTCGGTAATGTAATTATAATGTGCCTTGGTTTGTTCCTCCTTGGGTCCAGCTTCTTTGGGACCCTCTCAGCTTCCTGGACTTCCTGGAAGTCTATTTCCTTTGCCAGAGTAGGGAAGTTCTCCTTCATTATTTGTTCAAATAAGTTTTCAATTGTTTGTTCTTCCTCTTCTCCTTCTGGCACCCCTATAATTTGGATATTGGAACGTTTCAAGATGTCTTGGAGGTTCCTAAGCCTCTCCTCTTTTTTCCGAATTCTTGTTTCTTCATTGTTTTCTGGTTGGATGTTTCTTTCTTCCTTCTGGTCCACACTGTTGATTTGAGTCCCAGTTTCCTTCGCCTCACTATTGGTTCCCTGTACATTTTCTTTTGTCTCTCTTAGCATAGCCTTCATTTTTTCATCTAGTTTTCGACCAAATTCAACCAATTCTGTGAGCTTCTTGATTACCAGTGTTTTGAACTGTGCATCTGATAGGTTGGCTAGCTGTTCGCTGCTTAGTTGAATTATTTCTGGAGCTTTGAAGTGTTCTGTCATTTGGGCCATTTTTTTGGTCTTGGTGCTTCTGTTACTTAAAGGGGTAGAGCTTTAGGTGTTCCCGGGGGTGGGGTAACACTGGTCGCTGTGCTGTGACGCTGTACATGGGGGAGGGGACAAGAGGGAGTAATGGCACCCGCTCCACTCTCTGCTGGATTTCAGTCACTCCCTCCGCTACCCACAATCAAATTGGGCCCCTCCGGTGCTGGTTCCCGAGTGGGTGGGCTTGTGCACGCTCTAGGCCCCTGTGGGTCTCTCTAACGACCTCTCCTGTGAGGCTGGGAGTTTCTCCTGCTGCCGCCCCAACCCCCATGGATGTTTTCTCTCGGAGGTTTGAGGCGTTATTTCCCTGCACTGGAGCCCTGGGTTGTGTGGTCTGCTTCGCTCCCAGCCATTGGTCCCCGTTTCTTTATGCGCTAATGTGGGGACACGGGGTGCTACCCACTGCTCTGTCTGCCCCATTCTCCACCACTCTGAGTCCAGCCCTCTCGGTTTATCTGTGTGTGAATGTGGGGCCTCAGGGTCTGCTAGTGGTCAGACTGCCTGCCCTGCTCGTCCCACACTCCACCAGTCTTGGTCCGGCCATGGCAACGCGAGTCCTCTCCGCCCTGGCTGCCCATCTCTGCCCCTCCTACCTATCTGGTTGAATGTTTCTTCTTTATCTCCTTGGTTGTTGGACTTCCATACAGTTCGATTTTCTGTCAGTTCTGGTTGTTTTTTGTTTTTAAATTGTTGTTGTCCTTCTTTTGGTTGTGTGAAGAGGCACAGTGTGTCTACCTATGCCTCCATCTTGGCCAGAAGTTCCTTTATTTTTTTTAAAGATTTTATTTATTTATTTTTACAGAGAAGGGAAGGGAGGGAGAAAGAGAGGGAGAGAAAGATCAATGTATGGTTGCCTCTCACGTGGCCCCCACTGGGGACCTGGCCCAAAATGCAGGCATGTGCCCTGACTGGGAATCGAACCAGTGACCCTTATGATTTTTAGGCCAACACTCAACCCACTAAGCCACATCAGCCAAGGCTAAACTCTGATTTTTGAGCACTCACAACTGTAAATCTAATTTTTCCCCATTCTGTATATTAGGGTTTGGTTTCAGGCATCTATTGGGGGTCTTGGAAAGTATTCCCTACAGATAAGGAGGGACTACTGTATAAATTGTAGGTTAGGAAGAAGGAAACTTTTCAATGAATGCCACCACAAAGCTCATTAAAATGATGTTCTGCATTGTCCCAAT
Source organism: Desmodus rotundus (assembly GCF_022682495.2). Classification (NCBI taxonomy): domain Eukaryota; kingdom Metazoa; phylum Chordata; class Mammalia; order Chiroptera; family Phyllostomidae; genus Desmodus; species Desmodus rotundus. The sequence continues at coordinate 46,436,459 of NC_071400.1, read as the reverse complement.
ACTTTGTCTTCTGGTATCAGGTGATCTTGAGTACTCTTCTGATGCTAAAGCCTAGATTGTTATCATATATTGAATCACAGAACTAGATATATGGGGACACTGGTTATTAGTGCAAACTCAAAGCCAGTATCAACCTGTGGTGATAGAGTATCTTTCATAATATTTTCTTACAGAGTCCTTTGTTGTAGCCATTTAACTACCAGGTCAATATTTTCATCATGGAAAATTTTATACATGAACAAAGCTGACAGAATGGTAAAATAAGACTCCACATTCCTATCACCGAGCTTTAATAATTATCAACAAATGGCCAATCTACTATGAGACCTTTATAAAGATTATTATAATAATTTCCATTTCATGGTTGTGAACTGGTTTTTTTAATGCCTTTTCACTTGTTATGACAACTGTAAGTATAAATATTAAGTTTTTATGTAAAGAAAGAGAATTTATTTATACCACTGGAAAATGGTATCTAAAATATTCATTTCACTTGCTCAACCACAGATATTACCAACCAGTTTCCTGAGAAATTCTTGGAGACAAAGGTGTCAGCATCCTTTTATTAGGATCTATCCATTATATCAAATCAAGTTTCTCATATTTTTTATCAACCTTGGGGTGTCAGGAAATTTATTCTTGGGGATCTGCAAGTTCTTTAGTTTAAGAAACATTCTTCTAATATCAAACTGATAAAAATCCTCCTGAGTGTTTACTTGTGAATTCTTTTACCAGTACTTGTTTGTTTTTCTTTTTTGTTATTCAATTACAGTTGTATGCCTTTTCTCCTCATCCCTCCACCCCACCCCAGCCAAACCCACCTCCCTCCCCCACCTGCACCCTCCCCCTTGATTTTGTTCATGTGTCCTTTATAGTAGTTCCTGTAATCCCCTCTCCTCACTGTCCCCTCCCCACTCCCCTCTGGCTATTGTTAGATTGTTCTTAACTTCAATGTCTCTGGTTATATTTTGTTTGCTTTTTTCTTCTGTTGATTATGTTCCAGTTAAAGGTGAGATCATATGGTATTTGTCCCTCACCATCTGGCTTATTTCACTTAGCATAATGCTAGAGGTAAGATTTTATTGGCTTTCTTTGGAGAGCAGGACAGAACTTTGAGCCCACTATCTTGTGACAACCCCCCAACAAGACCCTCCAGATATTCTCCTGTGATGAAATACAACTATACTGGGAGACAAAGTTCAACTTAGTTATGAACTTTAACTAAGTTCATAGTTAAAGACATACCATATTTTTGGACTGTAAGACACACTTCTTTCCCCCCAAATTTAGGAGAAAAATGGGGGTGCATCTTACAGTCCAAAAGTACCTTACCTGACTCGCGGGAGCAGGTGGCGGTGGTGGAGCGGGGTCACAGGAGGCAGGAACAGGGTCACCACTACAGGAAGCTGGGGGCGGCAGGAGTGGGGCAATGCTGCGGTCCCTGGGCTGGGAGGAGGGGTGTCCAGGCGGTGCGAAGCAAGGGAGGGAGGAGCAGAGTCCCAGCTGCAGCATACTATAGTGCTAGGGAGGAGGGCACAGGCAGTGCAGGCAGGTTAGGAGAAGAAAGACTGCGGCACCCAGATGTGCCTCCATCACATGACTGGTATGTCCCCCATTAACATTAACATAGGCAAATTCCAGTGCAGGGTCACCTGTCAGTGTGGCCCTGCAGCTGTTGCAAAACTACAACTCCCATCATGCTTGGACAGGTCGGGATGATGGGGGCTGTAATTTGGCAACAGCTGCAGAGCCACACAGGTTGTGCACAACTGCTGTCCCCGTACAATAGTGTTGCACAACCTGTAGCCCTCCAGCAGCAGATCCCCCCATAACAGTGTCAGCAGCAGATCTCCCCATAACAGTGTGTCATCCACTGATGTTCTCAGCTACAGTGCCCCCATAACTATGAAGGTCACAGTCCTGATAGTTCTGTCATTACTGTATTTTGTTGTAGAAAGATACGATATTGTACCGTAGTCTCCTGCTGAATCTACCATAATTATGGAAAGATGTCAAAGCAGAAAAGGATTTCTGCTTTAAAGGATGTTATTAAATATTTTACCACAGCAGTGGAATTGCTGGGTCAAAGGGCAGTTCCATTTTTAGTTTTCTGAGGACATTCCATACTGTTTTCCACAGTGGCCTCACCAGTCTGCATTCCCACCAACAGTGCACCAGGGTTCCCTTTTCTCCGCATCCTCTCCAACATTTGTTTGTGGGTTTGTTTATGTTGGCCACTCTGACTGGTGTGAGATGGTACCTCACTGTGGTTTTAATTTGCATCTCTCTGATGGCTAGTGATGCTGAGCAACTTTTCATATGTCTCTGGGCCCTCTGTATGTCTTCCTTGGAGAAGTGTCTGTTCAAGTCCTTTGCCCATTTTTTAATTGGGTTGTTTGTCTTCCTGGAGTAGAGTCGTGTAAGTTCTTTATATATTTTGGAGATCAGGCCCTTGTCTGAGGTATTATTGGCACATATGTTTTCCCATACTGTTGGTTCTCTTTGTATTTTAATGCTGTTTTCTTTAGCCCTGCAGAAGCTTTTTATTTTGATGAGGTCCCATTTGTTTATTCTTTCCTTTATGTCCCTTGCTTTAGGGACTGGGATTATACCCTAAGTACCCTGAAACACCCATCCAAAAGAACCTATGCACCCCAATGTTCATAGCAGCACAATATACAATAGCCAAGTACTGGAAGCAACCTAAGTGCCCATCAGGAAATGAGTGGATCAAAAAACAATGGTACATTTACACAGTGGAATTCTACGCAGCAGAGAGAAAGAAGGAGCTTATACCCTTTGCAATGGCATGGATGGAACTGGAGAGCATTATGCTAAGTGAAATAAGCCAGGCGGTGAGGGACAAACACCATATGATCTCACCTTTAACTGGAACATAATCAACAAAAGAAAAAAGCAAACAAAATATAACCAGAGACATTGAAATTAAGAACATTGTAACAATAGCCACAGGGGAGTGGGGAGGGGATAGTGGGGAGAGGAGTCTATAGGAGGTACTATAAAGGACACAAGGACAAAATCAAGGGGGAGGGTTGAGATGGGGGAGGGAGGTGGGATTAGGTGGGGTGAGGTGGAGGGAAGGGGAGAAAATGCAGACAATTGTAACTGAATAAAAATAAATAAATAAATTACAAAAAAAGTTAAAAAAATAAAAATAAATATTTTACCACATTTTTTGCTTCAAATTTTTTTTCCTATTTTCCTCCTCTAAAACCTAGGTGCGTCTTATGATCCAATGCATCTTATAGTCTGAAAAAATGCAGTATTCCATTCTTTGAATAAGATGGCCCACTATTTCCTTAGCATTGGTGTAGAATACATTTAGGAATGGTCTCAGCATTAGCGTCTTTCCAATTGCAGAGAAAACAGAAAATGGCACCAAGCTTTCTAAGATATTAGATCACTGCCTTATGTTTCTTTCTGCCTCAGAGCATTTTCCACTTAAATAGATTAAAGTCTTATAGCTAACAGGCAGATTGTAAAAAATATTCTTCTGTTTAACTTATTAGTCACTCATTACTGAGCATAACTCTGAGAGGTTTTATTAAAATGTTCCATTAAAAATTATCATCCAATGCATTTTCCTTGTCTCTATGAATTTCCCTTTGCTCTGTGTTTTGGCCATAGATTTAACCCTCAACCCATGCACTTTGTAAGAAATGATATTGGGAGAGAATTAAATGTTTAATTAGTGCCTCTTCAGGATGTGATGGTTCTGAGCAGCTTTGTATAGAAAAAAAATTACTGATCTTAAGTGGTCACCTGCCTGATATTGTCCATGCTGTGTCAGAAAACCAGTAGTAATAGATTTTTAACTCCTACCCTGCTTTTAGTCTTTGTGAATCTCCAGAGTTCCATGGACCTAGGCTGGGGAACTAGTTCTGACTGAATTGTCTAGAAGCCAGGTAAGGCTAGTGCATCTTATTTCTGGCAAAGCAGTGGAAACTCCCTGAAAGATTCTAGAAACATGGCAGGTAAGGTTATCTCTTCCTTTTGGGGGCCTGTAGAGCATGTTGAATCAGCTCAGATGGACTGGACTGACCTTAGCCCCCAGTGTTATGATTAACTTTGTAAACCAGGCAATCCATGGACTCAACTCCAGCAAATAGATTATTTCCTCTCTTTTAAAATGTGTTAAGATTAAACCTTGCATCTTACACCTGAATTTTAACATTTGTACTTTTGGAGATTCACATTATTACAAATGAATTTTATGTGGGATCATGCTGCTAACTCTAACATGAAGATCTCCAAATAAAGCCTTTTTACCTTGTATTGCTTTTTTGTTCATGAGTTGTTCTTTATTTATTTTTTTACTTTATTTTTAAAAATTATTTTATTGTTCAATTACAGTTGTCTATATTTTCTCCTCTACCCCACCCCAGCCAAACCTACCTCCTTCCCTTGCTTCCACCCTCCCCCTTGGTTTTGTCCATGTGTCCTTTACAGTAGTTCCTGAAAACCCTTCTCCCCACTGTCCCCTCCCCACTCCCCTCTGGCTATTGTTAGATTGTTCTTAACTTCAATGTCTCTGGTTATATTTTGTTTGCTTTTTTCTTCTGTTGATTATGTTCCAGTTAAAGGTGAGATCATATGGTATTTGTCCCTCACCGTCTGGCTTACTTCACTTAGCATAATTCTCTCTAGTTCCATCCATGCTATAAAGAAAACAGCATTAAAATGAAAAGAGAACCAACAGCATGGGAAAACATATTTGCCAATGATACCTTAGACAAGGGTCTGATCTCCAAAACATATAAAGAACTCACACAACTCCACTCCAGGAAGACAAACAACCCAATTAAAAAATGGGCAAAGGACTTGAACAGACACTTCTCCAAGGAAGACATAGAGATGGCCCAGAGACATATGAAAAGATGCTCAGCATCACTAGCCATCAGAGAGATGCAAATTAATACCCTGTGTTGCTTTAACCAATGTAGTAATCCTCTTGTGTGCCATTAAGGCTACTAAATATTCAGGATATGTAACCTGCTCTTCCAAATCCCACAAATAAATTATTACCAACCTCAGCTTTTCCCAACAGGAGCAAAAGGGTCAAATGATAAAGACTGCCCAGCAGTGACTAACAAGACCTTTCTTATATAGTAATTTTCAATGAAACACTCTAATAAAATCTCTCAGAGTTATGCTCAGTAGTCAATGACTAATAAGTTGAAGAGGAAAATATTATATTCAATTTGCCTGTTAGATATAAGAATTTAATCAATGGTTTTTATTATTTGGCATGCATACACCAAATTAATTTCATGGGACTTTGAGCTGTGCTGACTTTTGGATTGTGCCAGATTTTTTCTGAATTAACTATAACGTGAAATTCATTGTGTTGTTTCCTGGATCACAGAAATGCCTTTGTTATGCACACGTTGTTTGGCTAACAGGTGTTTATCCACTTGGTCATTATACATACTGGTTGTCAAAATTCTGAAAACTTTTAAATGTCAGCTGGGTTCCTTTTTCACTTAATAGAGTTGGTGCCTGAGGTGATTGAGGGCCAGAAGATCACAGGAGAGGCAAAAAGCATTTAGTGCTTTTGTCAGATTAGTGGGGCAGAGGTAGGTGGAGTGATCTTTCCACAGTTCTCCTACAAAACAAAAATGGTTCTTCAAATGGTACGTGATGATGATAATGCACCCTTAGCCTCACCTCTGCTTCTTCATTCTTTCTGAATTTATGGCAGTCCTGGATTTAGTAGAGTGCTTTTTCATACAATAGGCTTAAAACATGTTAAGCAGTGATAAACTATCTTTATTTTCAAATTTTCAGTGAGAGGGACACAGAAATTATGTCCAGTGTACTGTACCACATCTCATATTTCTGAGAGAATGTAGATCTTTGTCCTATGTAATGCCAGATCCTCTAACTAATATACAGTGAGTAATAATAAACCAATATTTACATACAATACTTGTTTTGGGAAAGCTGGATAAGCCCACAGATCTACTGACACCATGTCTCATTTCTTTTACTGGACAAGCATTTTGGATGAGTCCCAGAACACATTTCCTGCATTTCTATTAAAACAAACACTAATGTTATTCTTGTGATTCTTTTCTTTTTCCCCAATAAGACTTATCTCTTGCTCGTCTTCATTGAGACCTAGGTATGCTTTTGTGAAAATGCCTATTTCAGCACCCCCCAAAAACACAGGTACCCCATGGCTTCCCTTGTATGGGTTCCATATATCTCTCTTCCATCTGATCCCGCCCCTATCCTCATCTTGAGCACCCACTCTACTGAAATATAGTAGAACAGGGAAAAACATGAAACTAAAAGGAAGCACTTAAAATGCTTGCAGGTTTTAAAATAAAGCTTAATGTTCTGAGTGTCAACTTTGGTATGAAGAGGCACCCTGGATTTACAGGTCTCAGATACTTACAATTCTAAAGCAGTTGAAGTACATCTCACTCTCTCACTGTTTTTGCTGCTAATGGATTAGAATACCCTGGATACATTAAATTCATAGATGCCCTAGGATCTTTCTCTGTTTCAAGGGTATGGGGTGTAATGAAAATTCTCTGGGGAGATGGCGGCGTAGGTAGACACACTGCGCCTCCTCGCACAACCAGAACTGACAGAGAATTGAACAGCAAGGGGGACCAACACCAAGGAAATAGAAAATAAACATTCATCCAGACTGGTAGGAGGGGCGGAGACAGGCACCGGGGTGGAGAGGACTCGCGTGGCTGTGGCGGGACTGAGACTGGCGGAGTGTGGGACAAATGGCGCAGGCAGTCCGAGCACTAGCAGACCCTGCGGCCCCACATTTGCACAGATAAACCCAGAGGGCCGGACTCAGAGTGGCGGAGAACGGGGCAGGCAGAGCAGCGGGTAGCACCCCACGGCACCACATTCGCCCACAGATAAACCGGACGAAGGGCGGGGAGCGAAGCAGACTGCGCAACCCAGGGCTCCAGCTCAGGGAAATAAAGCCTCAAACCTCTGATTGAAAACTCTCGTGGGGGTTGGGGCGGCAGCAGGAGAGACTCCCAGCCTCACAGGAGAGGTTGTTGGAGAGACCCACAGGGGCCTAGAGTGTGCACAGGCTCACTTACTCGGGAACCAGCACCAGAGTGGCCCAGTTTGATTGTGGGTAGCGGAGTGAAAGATTGAAAGCCAGAGGACAGTGAGGCCAGCGCCATTGCTCCCGCTCGGCCCCTCCCCCACGTACAGCGTCACAGCGCTGCGACCAGCATTACCCCGCCCTGGTGAACACCGAAGGCTCCGCCCCTTAAAGTAACAGACGCACCAAGACAAAAAAAAAAAAAATGGCCCAAATGACAGAACACTTCAAAGCTCCAGAAAAAATACAACTAAGCGACGAAGAGATAGCCAACCTATCGGATGCACAGTTCAAAGCACTGGTTATCAATATGCTCACAGACTTGGTTGAATCTATTCGAAAAACAGATGAAAAAATGAAGCCTATGCTAAGAGAAACAAAGGAAAATGTACAGGGAACCAATAGTGATGAGAAGGAAACTGGGACTCAAATCAATGGTGTGGACCAGAAGGAAGAAACAAACATCCAACCAGAAAAGAATGAAGAAACAAGAACTTGGAAAAATGAGGAGAGGCTTAGGAACCTCCCGGATGCCTTGAAATGTTCCAACATCCGAATTATAGGGGTGCCAGAAGGAGAAGAGGAAGAACAAAAAATTGAAAACTTATTTGAACAAATAATGAAGGAGAACTTCCCTAATCTGACAAAGGAAATAGACTTCCAGGAAGTCCAGGAAGCTCAGAGAGTCCCAAAGAAGCTGGACCCAAGGAGGAACACGCCAAGGCACATCATAATTACATTACCCAAGATTAAACGCAAGGACCTACATCCAAGATCACTGTATCCAGCAAAGCTATCACTTAGAATGGAAGGGAAGATAAAGTGCTTCTCAGATAAGGTCAAGTTAAAGAAGCTCATCATCACCAAGCCCTTATTATATGAAATGTTAAAGGGAGTTACCTAAGAAAAAGAAGATCAAAAATAGGAACAGTAAAAATGACAGCAAACTCACAGTTATTAATGGCCACACATAAAACAAAAACGAGAGCAAACTAGGCAAACAACTAGAACATGAGGGTTGTCATTAAGGGAGTGGGAGGGAGAGAGGGGGGGAAAGGTACAGAGAATAAGTAGCATAGATGATAGGTGGAAAATAGACAGGGGGAGGGTAAAAATAGTGTAGGAAATGTAGAAGCCAAAGAACTTATAAGTATGACCTATGGACATGAACTATAGGGGGGGAATGTGGGAGGGAGGGGGGTGGGCAGGATGGAGTGGAGTGGGGGGGGAAATGGGACAACTGTAATAGCATAATCAATAAATATATTTTAAAAAAAATAAAAAAAAAAAAAGTTAAAAAAAAAAAAAAAAAAAAAAAAGAAAATTCTCTGGGGATCAACTGGAGGACTTCTGGCCCTACCACTGTAGCCTTAGGCAGTTCAACTCTTCCTGAGTTTCTTCTTTTGCAAAATGGTGATAACAGTATCTGCCCTGCATCCCTCACAAGTTTGTAGCCAAGTTCCCACATAATAGTGAATGTGTACACAAGACCCCACAGAACTTTAAAGTTATGTTATTTCAGACACCTCCCTTTCCTATCACAGGGGAGACAAAATTGCCTACCACTGCCTATCAGTTGGCAGCTAGAAATCAAAGGGTAAACTTATTATAATCATCAATCTTTTCTGTAGTTGTATTATATTTTTAAGGCACCATTTGCCAATTAAAAGGTACTTCCTCAAAAAGACTATTATCCTGGTATTAATTATTATTTACTGATCAGATTTTTAAGAGTAGAATATTTACTATTGCCTGCCTTGGCCCACCCCTGGGCTTATCTTTCTTGTGTGTGATTTATTTTTTTCTCATCTACTTCTGCTGTGCTCAAAACTTTCATCTTTGCAGATGCTGGTTATTTTACCATTTCACAGCTTCTTCCGCCTTTAATGTATGAATCAATATCTAGGTAGATAACAGTTGTTAAAAGTTTGGGAAATGATTGTTGTCCCAGGTAGGCTGGTTGTTTGGGTTAGCTTAGGAGTAAGCATTCTCTGTGTAAACTTTTAAAAATCACAACTCATTTGTCATTAATTTGAGATAAAAATTGAGTTCTTGACGCAAATGTCACTTCAGAAAATAGAAATTTGAGATGGTAAACTGACATAAAAGGTTGGAGTCCTACTGGAGAGGGTGCAAAGTGAGACTTTGTTTACCCTAAAATGGTGATAATCAGTCACTGAAGAGATATTTATTGATCACTTATATTAATTATATATTTATGGATAACATACTAGGGGGTGGGGTTAATTATTTTTAATTGTAATACCCAGTCCCTTTCCTACAGATATTGACTAAGATGACTTTTAAGTTATATTCTAACTTGGATATATTTTAATTTTATCATGTTTTATCCACAGAAGCTATACACAGGCACCCTGGATTTACAGGTCTCAGATGCTACTACTGACCAGCAAATGCTGTGTGCTTATTTAATTGAAAAAGTTATATATCAATATCTTCCGAAAAACCCTAGTAAAGGCCAACCATCCAGACATCTGGCATATTACCTCTTTTTTTTAATTTTAATTTTGTATTGTTATTCAATTACAGTTGTGTGCCTTTTCTCCCCATCCCTCCACCCCACCCCAGCTGAGCCCACCTCCCACCCCGACCTCCACCCTCCCCCTTGATTTTGTCCATGTGTCCTTATACTAGTTCCTGTAATCCCCTCTCCTCACTGTCCCCTCCCCACTCCCCCCTGCCCATTGTTAGATTGTTCTTAACTTCAATGTCTCTGGTTATATTTTGTTTCCTTTTTTCTTCTATTTATTATGTTCCAGTTAAAGGTGAGATCATATGGTATTTGTCCCTCACCGTCTGGCTTATTTCACTTAACATAATGCTCTCCAGGTCCATCCATGCTGTTGCAAAGGGTATAAGCTCCTTCTTTCTCTCTGCTGCGTAGAATTCCATTGTGTAAATGTACCATAGTTTTTGGATCCACTCATTTGCTGATGGGCACTTAGGTTGCTTCCAGTACTTGCCTATTGTAAATTGTGCCCAGAGACATATGAAAAGATGCTCAGCATCACTAGCCATCAGAGAGATGCAAATTAAAACCACAATGAGTTACCATCTCACACCAGTCAGAGTGGCCAACATAAACAAATCCACAAACAAATGTTGGAGAGGATGCAGAGAAAAGGGAACCCTAGTGCACTGTTGGTGGGAATGCAGACTGGTGAGGCCACTGTGGAAAACAGTATGGAATTTCCTCAGAAAACTAAAAATGGAACTGCCCTTTGACCCAGCAATTCCACTGCTGGGATTATACCCTAAGAACCCTGAAACACCAATCCAAAAGAACCTGTGCACCCCAATGTTAGCCAACGGTATTCCATATTACCTCTTTTACATGTCTGCTTCCCTGTCTGGACTGAAAACACTTTTAAGTGCTTGAACTGTTTTATTGATAGTATATTCTTTCTTATGTACCTACCAAAGTGCTTTTGTTCAGAGTAGGTGTTCAATAAATGTGAAATTGGTTAATCGGGAAATTTAAACTACAGAGAGGTAGAAAATCATGGAGGGTAAGGAGTGATATAAAGTCCATTAACTTAGTGACCATACAACAATATCTTCCTCTGGCTTCTCTACTCTTAGGCCTACCAGAAAATGTTTGGCGAGAATTTCACTGATTCCAGGACTTTGTGTCACTGACCTTGAGATGGGAATTTTCAGTAAACTCACTGATCACTTCCCAAACACGCTTAGACCCTGAACAGCCACTTGAGAAACTCTTTATTTTCAGTTTGTTACCTTCCCCAAGGATCTTTCTCTTGGATGATAGGAGGAACCAGGGGAAGACTTCAAGGGGCAACCTTAGAATAAGCTGCTTAAGATACAGAGAAGGGTTATCATGCCCACCCAGGGGAAAACGTTTTCTACACAGTTTTTAACATAAAATTTACATATATGTAGTAATTGTTCATAGTTGCAGTTTATTTCTTTGTTTTAATAACTGATCTAGAAACTTAAAAGAATGTTAATAGAAAAAATTTTTCTGGACTTGTATAAGTTAATTTATTTCCTTGAGCCTTTGTTTCCTTGTTTGTATAATAGTACTTATCTCAAAATGTTATGAGGTTTAAGTAAGACACCATATGTAAAGTCTGTAAAATATTGAGTGCCTGACACATAATAAGCACTCAGTAAATACTAACTGGCACTGTCATGGCCACCAGCAGCTGTATCACTTTGAATTCCTTAAATCATACAGCAACAGAATTGGTCAACAATTCCTTCATTCCTTTCATCTTCAGTATTTGGTGGGAAACACTTTTTTGAATGTATCTTACAACATTGTAAAATGCTTAATTTTATATGTCCATCTCTGTCAGATACTAAATCTAGGTTCTGTCGAACACAATTTGGAAATGATTGATATAGATGATTGACCAGATTTCTGCAAAGTCTTCACCTAGCAGATTATGAGCTCTTTAGGAGCAGGGGCTATATTTTATTTATTTGTATATTCCTTATATGCCCCAGACAACAGATGTTCAAAAACTATTTCCAGTTTTGAATATTAGATTATATTCAAGTTTATTACTCTGGATGAAAAAAATCACTCTTAATCAACTTCCCATATAAAATTATTATTTTTTTCTTGTTCTTTCTCTCTCTGTTACCTCCAACAATACTATACTTTTTATTGTCTCCTGAATCAAGGGCCTGAACCTTTTTGTAGTTAAGGAGGCCCTCAGTTTCTCAGCTGGAACCTCCAGATTTTTAAGGCCTTAACAATAAAGAAGGAAAAGTCTAAAGGAGGAAAGCAAATTACTGCTGCTCAATAGTCACTAAGAGGTCCCTGGCCCACTTTCTCAAACCATAGTTTGTGGTCCTGCTATGAGTGTGCACTTAGCATTAATCACTCATGGGAGAAGCAAGAAATATTTCATTTTATGCTTTACAGTCTCTGGTTATAAAAATTGCTTTTAGCACCCTTTTAAAGCCATTAGAAGTCAGCCCAGAATGGTATAGCTCAGTTGCCTGAGTGCCATCCTGCAAAGCAAATGTTTACTAGTTTGTTTCCTGGTCAGGGAACATGCCTAGGTTATGGATTCAGTCCCTGATCAAGGCACGTTCAAGAGGCAACCAATCGATGTTTCTCTCTCACACTAATGTTTCTCTCCCTCTTTTCTCTTTCCATTCCCTTCTTTCCAATTAAATAAGTAGATAGATAAAGTAAAAGTCATTAGCAGTCATAGTGATGTCATTTGATTACATGTAATTTGCTTCCAGAGTTGAGCTTTCTGGTAGTAAAATCAGATGTCATAAAACCATGATAATTGTATATTAATACAACCTGTTCTTATAAACCAGCAGGCAAATTTATATTGCCATTTCTTAAACAGTTACAGAGCTCCTGCCTTCTTGCTTTCCTTTCTTCCTGTTTTCATTCCTTCTTTCCCTCCAAAAATATTGTGTGACCATCACTATTTACTACCACCACCACCATTAGTCCTTGCCCTCAAATAGTTTAAAATCTAGCACAGGACACAAACACAACACAAACACACAAACAGATTTCTGTTGCATTTATTGCATAGCATTCTAATTGAAATATGCAAAGAATATTATGAAAGCACAGAGGAGGGAAGCACCAAGGCAACCTCCATAGGACATTCTAAAGGGTAGAAAGGAGTCTTCCAAAAAAAGAGTGAAGGTACAAACAAAGACTATTTAAGGCAGAAGTTGCTGCACTGGGCATAAAATTGTGGGAAGACCAGAGTGGTGTTTAGAAAACTCCAAGGAGTTCAGTGTTAGAAAAGCACCATGCTCCAGGTAGAAATCAATTTTTTAAAAAGGCCAAAATAAGAGGATCCAAGATGGTGGAGGAGTAAGTGGAGGCTACACTAACCTCCTCCCTGGACCAATCTGGAATTATAACTAAATTGTACAGAAATCATCCAGAATAAACAACTGAACACTAGCTGGAGAGAAGCCTTATAACCAGGGACAGACAGGGCAAACCACTTCATCACAATGTAATTGGTACGGAGTGCAGAGGAGACGTGAGAAGGTTGTCTGGGCTCTCATGGGTGGCAGGTGAAATGCAAGAGGGATGTTTCAGTGGCCAGGGGGGCCTGCTGAGAAGTATGGGGGTCTAAACCCCAGTTGGGCTCCCCAGCCTGCAGCACCGGAGCCAGAATGGAATGCAGAAAACATCCAGCTGTGAAAAGTGTGGGTTTTCTGTCTGCCAGGGAGAAATGGCTGGAGATACAGAGAGCCTCTGAAAGGGCCAACACACAAAGTTTTGTTTGCAGCCACTTACCCTGAGTGCAGGCAAATGGAGTGCAGAGTGGACTAGAGACCCTGGTGGAGAGACTGGGGACAGTGGCTTTCAGGAGAGAATGGAGAGAGCAGTAGCCAGGATCCTGGTGCTGAGTCATCCCCCATAATGCAAGAGCCATCTTTCTCAGGCAGAGCACTCTTCTCCAAGTGGCAGCAGCCTGAGGGGAAGTAATAGCCCCACCTGCAGGAATTACTGTGCCCCATCCTGTGGTGCTGATTACCAATTGACTGTATAAACAACTGAAGGAGACAGATATAGACTGTTGATCACTGGTTGTTTTGAACAGGCTGCCTAGAGCCAGATTGGAACACCACCTGACATCACCAGAGCTGGACCAGGAAAGAAAAGACAGTGGTAAACACTAGATTCTCCTGAGATTAATTCCACCGGTCTTCATGATTTGCATATTTTTTTCTCCTGCATTAGCTTTTTAATACTCATTTCTTGTCCTTCAAGTTTGTGCCTAATAGGACACTAGTTTTTATATTAGTTTATTTCAAATCTCATATTATATTCCTCCCTTCTATTACTCCATTTTACCTTCTTATTCCTTCTTATTATTATCATTTTAAATTTTATTTTCTCTCTAGCTGTGACTTGTTTCCATTCCTTACTATTACTAATTCGCCCCCTTGGAGACTCTCAAAACCATTTCTCTTGCCATTAGTCATCTCACATTCTGTTTCCTGTTCTTAAAATGCCCTTATTCACTCTCCACATTTGTCAATCTTTTCTTTTTGGTTGTGGATATGGTGGTTGTTGTTTCATTTCTTCAATTTTATTTCTAGACCGTCACTATTTTTGTATTTCAAGTCTCAAATTTTATCATTCTCCTCTTCTACTCCATCTTACCTTCCTCTTGTCTTTCTTTTTTCATCTTAAATTTTCATTTTCCCTGTCTTACCCTAGTTTTTATTCCTCACTCTTAGCATTGCTTCTCCCTCAACCCCCTCAAAATCACTTCTCTTTCATCTAGACATCTATTAAGCTTTTCTTTCTTTCTTTTTTGCCTCTTATTCCCATCCCACCTACATTAATCTTTGCTCATTTGTTATTGAAAGTGCTGTGGTGGATCTTTTTCTACAATTTGGTTCCTATTACTTTTCTGTCTTTCACTATATGTTATAAGTTTCAGTTTAAACCTAATACTATATGCTTCCCTTGTCTTATTCCATTCCACCTTCTTCCCCCCCTTTTTTATTTACGATGTACATTTTACTTTCTTTCTCACTTTGCCTTGTCTATATTCTCTACTCTTATTATTGTTCCTCCCTCTAACTTGTCAAAATCACTGTTGTTCAGTTAGTCATCTCACATTCGTTTTTTCTTTCTTATGATAGTCTTAATCTCTTTACACCTTTGCTACTATTGGCCCATTTGCTATTCATGGTATGACTGTGGGTGGGCGTTATTTTTGTGGGTGTGGGTTTGTTTTCTGGGCTTTGTGGTTTTGTTCTGGCAGCACATGTACAAGAGCATACAAGACATGGTAGGTGGAGTGACTCACACTCAGCCACCTGGAGGGAAGGATCCACCAAAGAATGATCCAAAAACAACCAAAACCTAATTACATCTAGAGAAACCATCCCAAGAGCATCAAGTTCATGAGATCAAATATACTACAACACTGAATCCCACAGTTTTCCTACCACAGAAGATCACATCATGAAGACAGGGAGTCAAAGCAGATCAATGTAAGAAACAGAATCAAACAAGAAAAGTCACGTAAAATGGGGAGACAAAAAAACCCCCTGCAATTGAAAGGAAGGGAGGAATCCCCAGAAAGAGTCCTAAGTGAAATACAGGTAACCAAACTATCAGACGTGGAGTTCCAAAAAAAAAAAAAAGTGGTAGTAAGTATGCTCAATGAGCTCAATGAGAACCACAAAGTACTGCAGGAAAGCTACAAGGAACTTACTGCAAACCACACCAGCATGAAAAAAGACATAGAAACTATCAATAAGAGCCAAGAGGAAGTGAAGAATACAATATCTGAAATAAAGAACACAGTAGAAGGAATTGAAAGCAGGCTAGATGAAACAGAGTATTGAATCTGTGAGCTGGACAACAAGGTAGAAAAAAAATCCCAGACACAGCAACAAAGCAAACAAAAGAAACTCAAAAAGAACAAAGGGGTAATGGGAGCTGAAGGACAACATGAAACATAATAATATTCATACAATAGGGATACGAGAAAGAGAAGAATAGAAGCAAGGAGCAAGGAATAGAAAACCTGTTTGAAAAAGTAATATCAGACAACTTCAATAACTTCATGACAGAAAAAGTCATACAAGTTCAGGAAACACAGAGGGTCTGAATCAAGATGAATCCAAAGGGGCCCACTCCAAGACACATCTAATCAAAATGTCAAAATTCTAAGACAAAGAGAGATTCATAAAGGCTGCAAGGGATAAATACCAATTAACATACAAGGGAGCTCCGATAAGTTTAACAGATGATTTCTAAATAGAAACACTACAAACCAGAAGGGAATGGCAAGAAATATTCTAAGTAATGAAAGCAAGTGACTACAGCCAAGATTACTTTATCCAGCAAGGCTCTCATTTAAAATGGAGGGCAAAATAAGGAGTTTCCCAGACACAAAAAGGCTCAAAGAATACACCTCCACCAAACAAACATTGCAAGACATACTAAAGGGACTGTTTTAAAATGAAAAAAAAAAAAAAAAAAGGAGACAGAGAGGAACACAGGTACAAAGGCAAAAATGGCAATGAATAAGTACCTATCAATTATAACCCTAAATGAAAATGGGTTAATTGCTCAAATCAAAAGACATAAGGTAGCTAAATGGATAAGAAAATAAGATCCACATATACACATACAAGATACTCACCTCATAATAAAAAATCTACATAGACTGAAAATGAAGGGATAGAAAAAAACATTCTTAGGAAACAGACTTACAAACAAAGCTGAAGTAGCAATACTCATACCACACAAAATAGATTTCAAAACATGATCATAAATAGAGACAAAGAAGGACACTTCATAATACCAAAGGGAATAATCCATCAAGATTATATAAACCTTGTAAACATATATGCACCCAATATAGGAGCACCCAAATATATAAGGAAAATCTTGGAAGCTTCAAGAAGGATATCTACAGCAACACACTCATAGTAGGGAATTTTAACACCCCATTGTCAACAATGGATACATCTGAAGAATCAACAAGGATAATAAAACATTGAACAACACTCTATTTCAACTGGACTTCATTAATATATACAGAACCTTTCACCCTCCAAAAGCATAATTTACATTCCTTTCAAATGCACATGGAACATTTTCAATGATAGAACACATGGTAGGAGACAAAACAAGCCTTAACAAATTCAAGAATATTGAAATAATATCAAGCATCTTCTCAGATCACAATGGCTTGAAACTGGAAACAAACCTCAAGGAAAAAAAAACCTCAAAAACATTCAAATTCATGGAGACTGAATAGCATGCTATTAAATAATTAATGGGTTAAGAGTGAGATCAAGGAAGAAATCAAAAAGTTTATGGAAACAAATGAAAATGAACACACAACAACCCCAAACCTGTGGGACACAGAAAAAGGAGTTCTGAGAGGGAAGTTCATAGCAATACAGGCCTACCTAAAGAAGATAGAAAAATCTCAAAAAAAGACTTAACCCTACATCTATAAGAACTAGAGGAACAACAATAAACAAAGCCCAGAGTGAGTAGAAGAAAGGAAATAATCAAGATCAGAGCAGAATTAAATGACAGAGAGAGTAAAATAAAAATCCAAAAGATCAATAAATCCAGAAGCTGATTCTTTGAAAAGATAAACAAAATTGACAAGCCTTTAACCAGATTCATCAAGAAAAAAATAGAGTGGACCCAAGTAAATAAAATCAGAAACAAAAGAAGAGAAATTACAACTAATATCACAGAAATACAAAGGGCTGTAAGAAATTACTATGAATGACTTATGCAAAGAAACTGGACAACCTGGGCAAAATGGACTAACTTCTGGAAACATGTAATCTTCCAAAACTGAATCAAGAAGAAACAGAAAGCCTCAATAGACCCGAAATAAGTAGTGAAATTGAAGCAGTAATCAATAACTCCCAGCACACAAAAGCCCTGGAACAGATGGCTTCACAGGTGAATTTTACCAAATATTTAGGGAAGAGCTAACCCCTATACTTATCCAACTATCCCACAAGTTCAAGAAGATGAAAGACTCCCAAACTCATTCTACAAGGCTAGTATCATCCTAATTCCACAACTAGGTAAAGACACAACACAGAAATAAAACTACAGGCCAATATTTGCAATGATGATAGATGCTAAAATCCTATACAAAATATTAGCAAACAGATCCAGCAATACATTAAAAAGATTATACACCATGATCAAATGAGATTCATCCTAGGGAGGCAAACATGTTATAATATTCACAAATGAATAAACATAACACACCACATAAACAAAATGAAAGACAGAAATCACATGATCACATAAATAAATGCTGAAAAACCATTTGATAAATTACAACACCCATTTATGATAAAATGGCTAGGCAAATTGGGAGTAGAAGGAACATACCTCAATATAATGCAGGCGATATATGAGAAACCTGCAGGCATCACTATATTCAGAAGGAAAAACTAAAATCTTTCCCTCTAAGATCAGGAATAAGATAGAATCTCTGCTTACACCTCTGTTATTGAACATACTATTGGAAGTTCTTGCCATAGCAATCAGATAAGAAGAAGAAATAAAAAGGCATCCAAATTGTAGAGGAGGAAGTAAAACTGTCATTATATGCAGATGACATGATGGTGTATGTAGAAAACCCTATAGACTACACCAAAAAAACTATTCAACATAATAAGTGAATTTGGCAAAATGGCAGGATACAAAGTCAATATTCAGAATTCAAAGGCATTTTTGTACATCAACAGTGAAAAATCAGAAACAGAAACTAGCAAAAAAAATTCCATTTACTGTACCAACAAGAAAAATACATTACCTAATAATAAACCTAAGCAAGGAAGTAAAAGACCTATACTCATAAAATTACATAACACTGAAGAAAGAAATTAAGGAATATGCAAATAAATGGAAGCACATACTGTGTTCATGGATTAGAAGAATTAACATCATTGAAATGTCCATAATACCCAAAGCAATCTATAGATTCAATGCAATCCTCATTAAAATACCAATGACATACTTCACAGATAGAGGACATACATTTAAAAACTTATGTGGAACCCAAGACAACCCCAAATAGCCTCAGCAATCTTTTGAAAGAACAAAGTTGGAGTGATCATGATACCTGGTATCAAACTTATTACAAGGCTACTGAAATCAAAACAGTGTGTTACTGGCATAAGAACAGACACATAGATCAATGGAACAGAATAGAGAGCACAGCAGTAAACCCAGGTCTTCATGGTCAATTAACATTTGACAAAAGAGCAGGAGCATAAAATGGAATAAAAATAGCCTCTTCAACAAATGGTGTAGGGAGAACTGGAGTGATACATGAAAACAAAAATGAAACTAGACCACCAACTTATACCATACACAAGATTAAACTCAAATGGATATAAAACTTAAACATAAGCCATGACACCATAAAAGTCCTGGAGGAAAATATAGGCAGGAAAATTTCAGATATCACATGCAGCAATATTTTTACCAATATATACTCTAAGGGAAAGGAAATAAAGGAAAGTATAAACAAATGCAACTACATCAAATTAAAAAGCTTCTGCATGGCTAAAGAAATCATAATCAAAAGGAAAAGCAAACCAACTGTATGGGAAAAGTTATTTGTCAGTGATACCTGAACAAGGGTTTGATCTCCAAAATATATAAAGAACTCATACAACTCAACATCAAGAAGACAAACAATCCAATTAAAAGTTTGGCAAAGGACCTGAATAGACACCTCTCCAAGGAAGACATACAGAGGGCCTAGCGACATATGAAAGGATACTCAGCATCACTAGCCATCAGAGAGATGCAAATTAAAACCATAATGAGATATCACTTCACACTAGTCAGAATGACCATTATAAACAAATTAACAAATTACAAATGCTGGTGAGGTTGTGGAGAAAAGGGAATCCTAGTGCACTGTTGGTGGGAATGCAGACTGGTGCCGCCACTGTGGAAAACAATATGGAATTTCCCTCGAAAACGAAAAATGGAACTGCCTTTTGATCTAGTAATTCCACAGCTGGGATTATACCCTAAGAATTTTGAAACACCATTTTGAAAGAACCTGTGTACCCTATGTTCATAACAGCATTATTTACAATAGCCAAGTGCTAGATGCAACCTAAGTGCCCATCAGTAAATGAGTGGATCAAAAAACTGTGGTACATCTATACAATGGAATACTCTGCAGCAGAAAGAAAGAACTTATGCTAAGTGAAATAAGCCAGGTGGCAAAGACAAATACCATATGATCTCACCTATAAGAGGAACCTAATGAACAAAACAAATAAACATGCAAAATAGAACCAGAGGCATGGAAACAAGGAACAGACTGGCAGCCACCAGAGGGGAGGGGCAGGCAGTTATGAGGTAAAGAAGGGGAAGGGTATAGTCAGGAAATATGTATGAATGATCCATGGACATGGACAACAGGGTGGAGATTGACTGTGGGAGCGGAGGGTGGAGAAGACAGGGAAGAGCAACAGGGAAAATTGGGACAACTTTAATAGAGCAAAAATTTTTTAAAAGTCCAAAAAAGCAAGCACCAGATAAAGAAGGACTTGTATAACATCAAAACTGAAATATATTAAGTTAGTGTTAGTGATCTACTAGAAGATTCTAATATAAGATTTGATACTGTAAGGCTAGTAGAATGGTTGGGTGAAAATTTTCCTAAATACTCTTTTGAGTAAGAGGTGATAAGGGCATAAACTAGGGTAAGGATTGTCAAAGCAGAGTGGAAAAAACAGATTCAATAAATATTTAGGAGATAAAATTAGCAGGACTTTATGATTTAGTGCACATGAGGTCATGAAAGATCAATTATTAAGGTAAATGTTCACCCTAGGTGTCTAATTTATTGATGACAATGGGTGATAGAGACAACATGGGAAGAATAAAAGATTTAGAAGGGATTAGACTTGACATCAATTTTGGATGTTTTAAATGTGTGATGTTCTGACCATCCTTGGTTCACAGGAGTAGAAATAGCCGTAGGGTAGTTGGAAATTATAATTCTTGGGAAAGGATCAGGCTAAATATAGATACAGGAATGGTATATATATTGATGGTAATTGTAACTATGATAATGAATGAGCTTACTCAGGGAGAACATGTAGACTAAAAACAACAGAGATCTGAGAACATAATTCTGGTACAATAATATTTAACAAATATTTCTTAAGTGTCTATACTAAATATAGGAAGACCCTCAGCTTGAGCATTTTACAACCTAATTAAAGATGATATTGAATTTCAAACTCATCCTCAAAGTGGCAGGGTTCTGAGGAGTTACCATTCAGACTGCAGCATGGGACAAGGAAGAGACTGACCAGCTCATGTTAGAGCCCTTAACTCATGTTAGAACATGCTTGACATCTACTTTATGTGTGTGTCTGTGTCTGTGTATGTATTTCTGTTTTTTTTCATTTAACAAATGTTTATTGAGCATCTACAATGTGTTAAGAACTAGCAAGGCACATTAGTAAAAGATAAAAATGTCCTCACTTAGAATTTGGTATTTTATCATTAATATTTCTAACACACACAAGTGCACAGACGCACACACACACTATCCAAAATGGGTGGTATAAAAATGCCAATACCTCCAACTGCCTTTTTTTAAATTCTGTTGTTATTCAAGTACATTTTTCTACCTTCCCCCCCACCTATCCCCCCCGACTCCACCCACCCCCACCTCCCTCCTCTGATTCCAACCCCCCTTGGTTTTGTCCATGTGTCCTTTATAGTTGTTCCTGTAAACCTTCCCCCCTTCCCCCCATTATCCCCTCCCATCCCCTCCCGTTATTGTCCATTTGTCCTTTATTTCCATGTCTCTGGTTATATTTTGCTTGCTTGTTTGTTTTGTTGGTTAGGTTCCAATTAAAGGTGAGATCATATGGTATTTGTCTTTTACTGCCTGGCTTATTGTATTTCTGTTTTCATTGTACTTTTGGTATGGGTGGGGAAGGATCATAACCCTACTGTTAAAAAAAGAGAAATTTGGCAACCACTTCTCTAAATGACTGATTTAAATATTATCAAAAATCCAAATATGTGGGATAAACATATGGCTCAAACTTTACTTTTCATGAAAAGAAAAAGATGAGAGTAATGTTTAAAAAGTTGATAATGATATTTGTTCAGCATTCAGTTCTATTTCATTCAACTCAGCTTCATTAAATCATCACATATCACCCTGACCAATGTGGCTCAGATGGTTCGGCATCATCCCACAAAATGAAAGGTCATTTCAATGAAAGGTTGATTCCCAGTCAGGACACATGCCTCAGAGGTGTGGGCCAGGTCCCAGCTAGGGCACGTGGGCGAAGAAACTGATCGATGTTTCTCTTGCACATCAATGTTTCTCTCCCTCTCTTTCTCCCTTACCCTCTCTCTAAGATTAAATAAATAAAATCTTTTAAAAAATCATCACATATTGCTAAATATTAACTAATATATGGGAAGGTAGGATACGTATTTTTTAGGAGGTGCTTGCCAGATGAGGTATTAAGAGCTGAAACATGGCCAAATAAAGTATATTTTTAAATATTATGCTCCTAATTCTAGATATGATCAGATGAACAATTGGAAGACTTGTTCTCCAGTGGGCTTCTGCCATTCAGCATTTTCACTAATTACATATGACACATAGGTGAATTGACTATTACCATTCCAAATTATGAAATTTCTATAAGCTAAAACTTTTTCCTGGGATATCGGTCAATGTTTCATCTGAAACCCTGGGAAAAGGATGATTTTACATGGGATTGATGGCTTCTGTCTTCCCTCCATTCCACTTAAGTAATTAAGAAACAAAACTTAGATCAGATTTATGACTTATTAGCAGAGGAAATAAATTCCTGGAAATCAAACATATAAAGATAACCAGTGGTACAGTTCTGTGATAGGAATGGATTAATAAAGTTTGCATATTTGACCAGAGGGAAGGGGGTTGGAGAATAGTAAAGAGCAAAGGGGGCCAAATATACATTGACAGAAGGTCATTTAACTTTGGGTGGTGAGCACACAATCCAAAATACAGATCATGTATCATAGAAATATACACTTGAAACCTGTATATGCACTGGCTGGTGTGGCTCAGTAGATCGAGTGCCAGGCTGTGAACGTAAAGGTCATGGGTTTGATTCCCAGCCAGGGCACATACCTTGGTTGCAGGCCAGGTCCCTAGTTGGGGATGCACAAGAGGCAGCCACATATTGATGTTTCTCTTCCTCTCTTTCTCCCTCCCTTTCCCTCTCTTTAAAATAAATAAATAAGAAATAAATAAATAAATAAATAATTATAAAAAGGAAACCTACATAATCTTTAATGTCACCTCAATAAATTTAATTAAAATTTAAAAAATTAAGTTTGCATACTTAAAATAGTTTAAAATGAAGTAGTTATTTGCAAATCATTATTTTTATTAAAATATATAAAATTCATTGAAAATAAAATCATTCTGTTTATTTATTGTATTATTATCATAAAAGCTTATAGGTTACCCTCTATTTGTGGAAGACCTCTATTCTAGTCAATTTGATTGTGAAATGAAATTCCATAAATTAAACATTGCAGCAGGAGTGGAGGGAGAACTTAATGGGGCCATGGTGAGTAGGATGGGGAGAAGATTTGCTCCTAGCAAGTGGAAAAGAGAGAAAACTTTTATTTGTTTAGATTTGATAAGTTTAGGACAAATCATTCTTATATGACTGTCTGCCAAGTCAAAGATTCAGTAAAGTTGCATTTGTTGCTGATTTATCAATAGTTTAAGTTCAATAATTCATGTTATTTTTAGGGAAAACAAGTTATACATTTTAGAACATTATTAGTGGTGCAGAGTGTACTAGTTTGTAGTAGTCTATTTGAGTCCAAGAGTCAAGGCATTTAATATGGTGGTTGGACATAAAACTTTACATTGCCTAGACACTTCTGCTTCCAGCCATGTGATGTAATAGACATACTGGGAATACTCACTAACTGAAAAAACAGTAAGATCCTGGATAAAATATAGTTTTTGTGTGCTTCTGGGATTACAGAATATAGAGAGGAGATTGCAAAAACCACCTCAGTTCCTCAAGTTAAAAGGTATAGACCATGAACTGAAACAAAAGCTAGGAGTAAGAGTAATAAGAAAGCTAGACACACGGGCATTGTTCTGAGTTGAAATACCAATTATATGGTAGTTCTGCTTTCAATTCACTAAGACTTGAAATAGCAGTAGGATTGGGAGCACATGAAAGGCTACTCTGAACCTTAGTCTCCCTCACTAAACCAGAACACATGAGGGAACTAATGTGATCACAGGTTAGTAGTGTCCTTCCTCCCTATGAGAAGTAAAAAGATATACTCTGAAAAAAAATACAATTTAGGCCTGCAGTTTTATGATAAGAGTATGGAAAATCAGATATGAGTTCACAATAATGAAAAATCACCAAACACCTATAAAAGGAAAGCACCATAAGCAAGAGTCCACAGAAACAATAATGAGCAGATTTATATTCCTGAGGACTTCAGATATTTAGAATACTTATGTATGACATATTTTTAAAAATTAAGGATGTATCACAAAGATGAGAAAGCAACAAGACTATTAGAAGTTGCATGAAATTTTGAAAAATAATTAAATGGAACTAAATTATTAGAAATGAGCAATATATTTACTTAAATAAAAAATTCATTGAATGGTAAAAAAAAAAAGAAAACAGCTCAGACCACAGGTGAAGAGAGAATTAGCAAGCTAGAAGAAAAACCTAGAGGAATTACCTATAGTGGAGACAGAAATAAAATGAGCTGGGATGAAAAAGAGAGATAGAGTACAGAATGCAAATACTTAATTTATGTCAAAACATAAAGAGAGACTAGAGAGAATAGAGGAGAGGCACCATTTGCAGACATATTTACTGATAATTTTTCAGAACTGATAAAAGACATGAATACCCAAATTTAGGAAACACAACATAGTCTACTATATGTCTGTTCTTATGCCAGTACCAAGCTGTTTTGATTACAGTGACCTTAGTTTGATATCAGGTATTGTGATCCCTCCAACTTTGTTCTTCTTTCTCAAGATTGCTGAGAGTATTTGGAGTCTATTTTAGTTCTTTTTGAATTTTTGGAATATTTGTTCTATATCTGTGAAACATACCATTGGTATTTTAATAGGAATTTCATTGAATCTATAGATTGCTTTGAGATGTATGGACATTTAATGGTGTTAATAATTCCAATCAATGAACCTGGTACATGCTCCCACTTGTTTGTATCTTCTTCAATTTCTTTCTTCAGTATCCTATAGTTTTCTGAATATACTTGGCTCTTTTTCAAGAAAGGAATACAAGCTTTTGCTTTTGGCCTTCTGAGTGCCAGAAAACAGATTTTCTGAGACCACTTGGAAATTTTAATAGGTTTTTTACTCTGAGGTTAAGGTGACACAAGGCTTGACAGTTTCACGTTGCTATACTCGGAGCCCTAAGGCACTTTGCTCTGAGATGCAGCAGTAGTATTGAGCCAAGGGCAAAAATAAATGGGCTATGAAAATCTGGATGTGACTATTAAAATGCTGAGAATTTAAAATATTCCAAGATAAAATTAGTAATGAAACAGTACCACCTGTGTGTGACATGCATGGACAATCTTTATACATTGTAACAAGAAATATTACACTTTCAAACATTCTACACATCCTTGCCAGCACTTCTTGTTTGTTGATTCATTGATGATCGCCATTCTGACAGGTGTGAGATGATATCTCACTGGGGTTTTAATTTGTATTTCTTTGATGATTAATCACGTTGAACATCTTTTCATATGTCTATGGGCCATCCATTTGCTCCCTGGAGAAGTGCCTATTCAGGTCCTTTGTTCATTTTTTAAGTGGGTTACTTGGAATTTTTCTTTCTTTTTTATTTTTTTTGGTATTGAGTTTTGTAAGTTCTTTATAAATTTTGGATATTAACCCCTTATCAGATGTGTCTGCAAATATGTTCTCCCATTCTCTGGGTTGTCTTTTTTTATTTTGTTGATGATTTCCTTTGTTGTGCAAAACTTTTTAGTTTGATGTAGTCATATTTGTTTTTTCTTGTTTGTTTCCCTTGCCTTAGGGTATATATCTGATAAAATATTACTATAAGTGATGTCCAAGATTTTGCTACCTATGTTTTGTTCTAGGATTTTATGGTTTTGGATCTAACATTTAAGTCTTCAATCTTTTAGAATTTATTCTTACATGTGGTGTAAGAAGGTGGTCTAGTTTCATATTTCTGCACGAGTCAGTCCAATTTTCCCAACACCATTTATTGAATAAACTATCTTTAGCTCATTGTAAGTGCTTGCTTCCTCTGTCACATATTAATTCATTCTAAAGGTGTGGGTTTATTTCTGGGCTCTCTATTCTGTTCCACTGATCTATGTGTCTGTTTTTATGCCAGCACCATGCTGTTTTGATTTATATGGCCTTATAGTATAGTTTGATATTAGGTAGCATGATTCCTCCAACTTTGTTCTTCTTTCTGAGGATCACTGTTACTATGTGGGGCCTTTTGTGGTTCCATATACATTTTTAAAATATTTGTTCAAGTTCTATGAAATACATCCTTGGAATCTTGATAGGAATTGCATTGAATCTATAGATTGCTTTGGATAGTATGGGCATTTTAATGATGTTAATTCTTCCTATCCATGAACATGGTATGTTCTTCCACTTATTTGTATCTTCTACCCTATGCAACAGTATGGATGGACCTGGACAACAAAAGCTAAGTGAAATAAGCCAATTAGGGAAAGACAAATATCATATGATTTCACTCACTGTGGAATCTAATAAACAAACTGAACTAAGAAGCAAAATAAAGTTACACTTATAGATAGAGTGCAGGATGACAGCTAAGGGTGGGGAGGTTAGAGGTTGGAGGGATTGAGCAAAAAGAAACAAAGTACCATGGATATGGACAACAGTGTGGTGATTGTGGGGGTGAAGAGGTATAAGGGGACTAAAGGGTAATGGAAAAATATAATAAAAATCAAATATTAAAAAATAAAACACTCTGAAGGAGAAAGGATAGAGTAAAGAAACAGAATAGAGGAAAGGGGACAACAGGGAAGGGTAGAAGAGAGAAGAGGAGAGGAGAGGAGAAAGAGCAGAATTAAATTATGAACCTAGGAACTTCTGTTTCATAGAGGTTATAACAGCAAAATATTAGCTCAGCAGTAAATGCTGCAGAGAAACTATTTCTTTAGAGTTGTCTTAGACATATTTTCCTTTTAAATACTAGTCCTTACTAACCTTCACCACATGATATAGGAGGCATAGTGTTTTTCTGAAAAAAAATGTTTTATTGGCAGTCATGTAGTCTGTCATAAAACATTCCTTGACTGGTAGTCATGATGACAAAGACAGAATAGATTTTAGGCACTGAAAGAAACACAGTAAACTCCCTGAATTTAGCCATCTCCACTATCTTCCTCAATGTGAAATAGACTATTCCTACCTTAAAACTCAGTGTGACCTACATGTTAGACAATAGAAAAATAGAGTAGGCAGGGAAGTTTGGAAGCTTCTTCATTATCTGGGTTTCTATACTTGGATGGACTTTTCCATGGTCCTTTTTCATTATCAAGCTTTCAAAATGGTTAATAATAGAAGATACCAGGGTGAATCATTGGACTAATTCAGTGGTTATTACAGTCTGCTGCCTTCCTGGGGTGTCTCATCTTCTATATAGCCCAAGCAATTTTTATGTTGAAAAGAATATTGCCTGAAGAGAAACACTTGGACAAATAGGCTTTAAAAAATTTTTGTTTTCTTTTTTAAAATTGATTCCAGAGAGAGTAAGGGAGGGAAAAAGAGAGGTAGAGAAACATCAATTGATTGCTTCCTGCATGTGTCCCTAATTGGGACCCAACCTGCAACCCAGACATGAGCCCTGACCAGGAATCAACCTTTTAGTTTGTGGGACGATACCCAACCAACTGAGCTACATTGACCAGAACACTTGAAAAAAACCCAACTAAAATCTTTGAGGCACATTCTTAACCCAAGTAGGAATATACAGTATTTTTTTCGGACTATAAGACACACAAGACCATAAGACGTACCTAGGTTTTAGAGGAGGAAAATAGGGAAAGAAAACCTGCTCCACCCCCCCCCCCCCCAGTGAGCCAGGTAAGCAACATTTGGACTATAAGATGCACCCCCATTTTCCTCCCAAATTTGGGGGGAAGTGCATCTTATAGTCCAAAAAATATGGTATTCTATTGTCTTTTTGCCACAGTTTTGCTTGATTTGTAGTATCTAAAGAATCACACTTTTGAATAAACAGCAGTCTTAATTTATACCAACCTAGAATGTAAATATAATTCTGCAATTTACAAATTAGATAGTTCTAGTACTTCTGGAAGGCACAAAAGAGAGACTCTTAGAGCCTACTTAAAACCATTAACCAGAGAAGATTCTAGCATATTACTACTGTACATTAAATCTAGTAGGCATTTAGTAAACGTTTGTGAAACGGAACTGAATCATGTCATAAAACAGCAATCTCTGTTACTGCCTTTTAAAAAATTCTTCAATTTTGAACTCCAAGTTCAAAATTATTTTCCCATTCTGTACCCAGCAATAGTTATCAGCTTTATTCCATACTACCTGCTGACATGCCTACTTCACCGTGGACAAATAGATACAAAGCCTCCCAAGGCCTTGACTCCCCATACTTCAAGAATAATGCATTACCTTCAACTTACCCACAGCCTTCACACCCATCCACGGACAGCATGGATTTCCACATCCTCTACTTATTCTGCCCTGACACTCTAGCAACCAAAATACTTATTTCCACTTTTCTCTTGGTTTTCTTTATCACTGGCTCTTATCAAATATATTTATTGGTTTCTTCAGATTTCAGATTTGTCAGTGTTTCTCCCTCAGTCTCCTAGAAGTAAGGGGCTCCTGTCTCATACCTTTTTGTTCTCCTTGCCTCTTCTTTTCTTGGTTCTTAACCTAGGGAGGGGATTCCTTAAGAGTTTGTGGTTGGAACTGTATTTCAATGTAACAGATTCCTTTATAATCCTATATGTCTTATTTATTTTTTTAATTTTCCACTGAAGTTGAAACTGTATCCAGGAAGGAGACTAAATCATAAGTGTGCAGTTCAATGAATTTTTACAAAGTGACAATAACTGTGTAATTAGCACCCAGAATGAGAAACAAAAGTACTACAATACCTCAACTCCA
Organism: Desmodus rotundus; assembly: GCF_022682495.2. Classification (NCBI taxonomy): domain Eukaryota; kingdom Metazoa; phylum Chordata; class Mammalia; order Chiroptera; family Phyllostomidae; genus Desmodus; species Desmodus rotundus. The sequence goes on along the minus strand of NC_071400.1, from coordinate 46,407,611 downwards.
GAAGGGTTCCTCCTGCCCCCTTCCAATGAGAAACCCCAAGGGTAATACCTGTTCTGACTTCTGACACTATAGATTAGTGCTGCCTGCTCTTGAACTTTAAATAATAAGAATCACTATCATCCATTTTAGTTTATACATTTAAAGATTATTCTGAGAAAGTATCCAAAGCCTTCACCAGACTGCCGAAAGAGTCCATGGCACCCCTTTACCCACACACATACAAAGTTGCAGAAACCCTGGATAACCTCTTATACCTTTCTAACTGTAGGATTTATGAATCTGATTCTTCACATAAAATGAGGGAAAATTTGGAGAACTAATTGCAAAAGTAAAGTATGACTCAGAATCTGATAATGTCCAAAATAAATTGGCAGTGTCAAAGGTTTGCAAAGATTGATTTATTGTTAGTCTGTTCTTGCTGTGAGGGCAGGGTGGGGAGAGTACTTTTTGACTGAGAAAAATGAGCTTTATTTAGCTATTTTATCATATATTGCTCAAGGTTTTGTGTTTTTCTCTTTCAAAATAATTTTAAGGATAGTCACCTGTTTGGGGGATTAAACTCTCACATTACCTAGCACAGGGTCTTGCATGGAAAAGGAGCACAATAAATACCTGATTATTCAGTTTTTTGCTTCAGTTGGCCATCCTAAAACAAAATATCAGCTAATAAATTCTTTCAAAAAGACACATCTTGTCTAAGTGGTTGTGTTTAAGTAAATTCCAGTGGAATTTATTTGTGTAGTGTAATTTGTAGGGAAATATGTTTGCACTTGAAGGTGAACAACATTACACAGACCTCCAAATATAAGGAGAGACTAATCTACCTAATTGTGTTCTTTTTGCCTAGCATTTTTGTTGTCCTGAATATCCTCTATTCTTTTAATGTCATTTTGAGTGCTTACTATGGCACCCAGCACTACATTCAAGGGCTGTAGCAGATGAAAGAGAAATAGAATATGCTGAGGCCAATCATCTAATAATTTGAGAAACAATATTTAATAACAAAAAAGGGCTAAAGGAAGGTGTGAGGAAGATTATATTTAAGCAACAACAATAAATGGTAAAGACAATAAAATTATTGAACGTTAAATGAGTAACTTCCCTCTGGGGAGATTGGAGAAGGCCTTGAAAAATATCATTACTATTTTAGCTGATTCAGAATTTCTGTACAGGAGAGGCTTAGGGCAAGGGTGTCAAACTCATTTTTACTGGGGCCACATCAGCCTTGCAGTTGCCTTCAAAGGGCCGAATGTAATTTCAGCTCCTTAATAGTTAAGGAGTAGTTCTGTTTATACAGTCCCAAAATTATTTTGGCCCTTTGAACGCAACCACAAGGCTGATGTGGCCCCCAGTGAATATAAGTTTGACACCCCTAGCTTAGGGGCTGGCAATCTGATTAGAAAGGAGGGCTGGAGGACTTGTGTTGAAGTTGCACTTATATAACCAAATGCAGTATTTGTATGTGGATTATAGGTTTATTAGTGGTGGATCTTGAAGAACAGATGAGATCTAGCTAAGGGATGGAGAGAGGGTCTTCTTCATTGAGGATTCAGAATCTACTGTGTGTATGAATGCCTTTGTGGAGGATATGATATGTAACACAGGGTTCTTATTCTCAAGAAAGTTGCACCCTATATGGAGAGGTATGATATTCATTCATAGAAAGTCCTAACAAACAGAAATAATTTTAAAATGTGCCAAGTTCAAGCAATAATTGATCAAAAAAGAGAGAGCTCAGAATTTACTTTTGTGGTCAGGGAAGGCTTCCTGGATCAAGTGGAACTTGAGGTAGGCCTTGAAAGATACATGGTAATTGGATAGGCAGAAAGAGGGAGCCCAGGCAGAATTACATCAATTGCATTCCCTAACTTCCTAGTCATCATTGAACTCTCCTCCTGGGCCTCACATTCTGAATGACATTTTATGAATCTTAAGTGAATGGTACCTTGAATTGTTTTTGAATTGTAAGCTGTATTTCCCCAACCAGCCTGTTGAAGGATTATTTTGCATGTGGAGGTGGTGCTAGATCCTACCTTTCTATCCAGAATGAGTTAACAGAGCTTCTATAGGTACCTCACTGCACTAGGCCACAGACTTTAGATAAGAGAAGTGCCTTTGTGCTGGAGTGCACTTAATGATCAAGAGTACCTCTGTCCCGACACAGTTGATGAATTCACACAGTTTGGGAGAACTCAAGCCAGTGCACAAAAGTCAAGATGAGTGAAGAAAACTCTCTGTTCACCTTCATTCCAAGGTTCTGAATTCATTCTTGGGAGGCTTTGAGAAGGGAGGGTGGAAAGAGTAGAAGGAGGAGTAGAAGGTAAGTGATACAGAATTTCTGACCTGAATTCCACAACAGAAGAATGTATGAACAGCAAGAGGCACAGGTTCAGGCTAGTGCTCTCACATACCTGAAGAAAGTAGCTCTTCTCCAACTCCCATTACTCCATAACAATTGACAGTTTGCTCCAAAGAATTAATATTCTTCTGCTTTCTGCTCCCCACACCAGAGCTTGGGAAATGAGAGAGAGGTACCTTGAAAAGGAGAGAAAAGGGAAACAACATTTTTAAATGTTTATAAGGATATCCAGAAAGACAACGTGAATGGTTTCATGCTGGTTAAATCTTTCCTGGATCAGGGATGTTTCTATGAGGAATATGAGGAGCATGAATTATGTTTGTTCTGATTCATCAAGAAACTGCAAGATGGTTAACTGGGAAAAAAATGAGGTCAGCCCTTCTTATTATGGAATCTTCTGGAAAAATCTAGTTGAATGTATCTTGAACTGCTTCAGTGAGGGACATTTGGGACAGAAGTTATTCAGAAAATTCAAAACATCTGCTGGCACAAGCATAGTACATCTGTTCCAGTTGCCATGCAAAGTGTAAAGGCAAATATAATTTAGAGCACATAAAAAGGTAAAGGAAATGTGGAAAGTGCTTAATCAGAGTGACAGGGTAAACTGAAGTCAAGTCATTTCTATTTAATCAGATATAATGTGCTCCAGTTATTGGCTTAAGAATAAATAGGAGATACCTACAGTTATAGTATACACTCATTGGGATTTTTCCCCTCTATATACCTTTCCTTTGAGATTGATGAATACTGTCAGGGAGCATTTGCATTCTACCTAAAGAATGATCCTTTTAGCCAGTCAGTGAAAGACAAATACCATATGATCTCACTTGTAAGTGGAATCTAATGAACAAAATAAACTGACAAGGAAAACAGAACCAGAGGCATAGAAACATGGAACAGACTTACAGCTGTAAGAGGGGCGGGGGGTGAGGACTGGTTGAAAGAAGGTGAAGGGATTAGTCAAAGAACATATATGAAGGATCAATGGATGGTACAGGGATTGACTGTGGGAATGGTGGAGGCAAGCTGCATAGACAGGAACAAAGGTGGAAAAATTGGGATAACTGTAATAGCATAAATATAAAATACTCAAAAAAGAATGATTCTTTTAGCTGATGGGGCATGTTTCATAGTGCACATAATCTCCCACAAACCTCCAAAATGATAATTTTTTCCCACTTTAAACTGTAAGTCAGAATCTGATGTTCAAGGTAACATGTGGAAGGTCATGCAGTAACACGTTTAGTCCTTGTTAGGAAAGCGTACTCTTCTTCTTTTTTTTTTTTTTTTTATTGTTATTCAATTACAGTTGTATGCCTTTTCTCCCCATCCCTCCACCCCACCCCAGCTGAACCCACCTCCCTCCCCCCTCTCCACCCTCCCCCTTGGTTTTGTCCATGTGTCCCTTTATAGTAGTTCCTGTAATCCCCTCTACCCACTGTCCCCGCCCCCACCCCCCACCCCCGCCCTGGCTATTGTTAGATTGTTCTTAACTTCAATGACTCTGGTTATATTTTGTTTGCTTTTTTCTTCTATTGATTATGTTCCAGTTAAAGGTGAGATCATATTTTATTTGTCCCTCACTTCCTGGCTTATTTCACTTAGCATAATGCTCTCCAGTTTCATCCATGCTGTTGCAAAGGGTATAAGCTCCTTCTTTCTCTCTGCTGCGTAGAATTCCATTGTGTAAATATACCATAGTTTTTGGATCCACTCGTTTGCTGATGGGCACTTAGGTTGCTTCCAGTACTTGGCTATTGTAAATTTTGCTGCTATGAACATTGGGGTGCACAGGTTCTTTTGGATTGGTGTTTCAGTGTTCTTAGGGTATAATCCCAGCAGCGGAATTACTGGGTCAAAGGGCAGTTCCATTTTTAGTTTTCTGAGGAAATTCCATACTGTAAGAAAGCGTACTCTTCTTAATTTTTTTTCTTTTCTGTAGTGCATTAAGACTCAAAGGAGGTGAACGCAGAAAAGCAGACCCTGAGCTCACCTGAAGCCCGGCTGGTGCGCACTCAAATTAGCGGACTAGGGGCCCACAACTGAAACTCCAGGTGAGCACGAGCCCTGATAAGCAGCCCGGCTGCCTGGGCGCCAGACCCAAAGTGCCCCAGTGGGTGCGTACCCCAATCAGTAGCCTGGGGCCCACACCTGAAACCCCGGGTGGGCGGGCGCCCTGATAAGCGCCCGGCTGCCTGGGCGCACAGACAAAAAGCTCCTGGGTGGGTGCACAACCAGATCAGTGGCTGGCTGCCCCCAGGCACAGACCCAAAGCAGGGGATCTGCAACCAACCGAAGTCCAAAGCCGAGATGGGCCACACAACCCCATCAATGGCCTGGCTGCCTGCAGGCGACCACAGCCAAAAGCACCAGTTCTGAAAAACTCCTACGTAGCCCCTGTGCACAGAACTCTGCAGGGCCTACTGGCTCTCTAGGAGGAAGGCAGAATGCCCAGCAGAGGGGAGCTGCAGGACTAGGGGAGACTGCATTCCCCAGAAAGACTCGACCCAGTAGGGGGAAGAACTACACCATAGCAGCACTGAGTGCCCCTAGCATCTAAGACAGCAAAGAGCAAGAAAGTGGAATGTGAGTTGCCCCTAATTGGTGCAACTCAAGGACAGCACAGCTGGTGAACTAAAGGCCTAGTGGGGAGCAGAAGGACCCGGAGGAACTAGACTGGAGGCTGAACAACAGCGAAGAGTGTGGCTCAGGAAGGGAGAAAAGTGAAACCAATCCTTCAAACCACCCCCTCCTGTTCCACAGACAGGACAACCAGCAGAACTAACCTGACCGGTTTAAAGCCAGCAGAAGACCTTTTTTTTTTTTCTTTTTTTTCCTTTTTTTTTTCTTTCCTCCTTTCCCCCTGAATTCCTTCTTCCTTTCTGTCCTCCTTTCTTTTTTTATTCCTTCTTCCTTCCATCCTTTACCTTTTTTATTCCTTCTGCCTGCCTTCTTTTATTTATTCTGTTGTTTTAATTTTTGTTAAAATTCCTTCTTATCTCGCCTCAGATCTTTCTTTATTCCTACTCCCTTCCTTCCTTTCCTTTTCTATTCCCTTTTTCCCTCCTACCCTTCTTCTCTCTATTGCTCAAGCATAATAAAGGCCATATAGGAGAGACCTACAGCCAACATCACACTCAATGGACAGAAACTTAGAGCTTTCCCACTAAGGTCAGGAACAAGACAAGGATGCCCTCTCTCACCACTCCTATTCAACATAGTATTGGAAGTCCTAGCCACAGCAATCAGACAAGAAAAGCAATAAAAGGCATCCAAATTTTAAACGAGGAAATGAAACTGTCACTGTTTGCAGATGACATGATAGTGTACATGGAAAATCCTATAGACTCCACCAAAAAACTACTCGACCTAATAAATGAATCTGGCAAAACAGCTGGATACAAAGTCAATACTCAGAAATCAAAGGCATTCCTGTACACCAACAACGAAACTGCAGAAACAGAAATCAGGACAAAAATCCCATTTGATATAGCAACGAGAAAAATAAAGTACATAGGAATCAACCTAACCAAGGAGGTAAAAGACCTGTACTCAGAAAACTATACAACACTGAAGAAAGAAATTAAGGAAGACACAAACAAATGGAAGCATGTACCATGCTCATGGATTGGAAGAATTAGCATCATCAAAATGACCATACTACCGAAAGCAATTTATAGATTCAATGCAATCCTTATTAGAGTACCCATGACATATTTCACAGATATAGAACAAACATTTCAGAAATTTATATGGAACCAGTAACGACCCCAAACAGCTGCAGCAATTTTGAGAAAGAAGAACAAAGCAGGAGGGATCACAATACCTGATATCAAACTGTATTCCAAGGCCACTGTAATCAAAACAGCCTGGTAGTGGCATAAAAACAGTCACATAGACCAATGGAACAGAATAAAGAGCCCAGAAATAAACTCTAGTCTATATGGTCAATTAATATTTGACAAAGGAGGCAGAAGCATAAAATGGAGCAAAAACAGCCTCTTCAACAAATGGTGTTTGGAGATCTGGACAGCTACGTGCAAAAAAATGAAACTCGATCACCAACTTACGCCACACACAAAAATGAACTCAAGATGGATAAAAGACTTAAATATAAGTTGTAACACCATAAAAGTCCTTGAGGAAAACATTGGCAGGAAAATCTCAGACATTCTACGCAGCAACATCCTCACAGACACATCCCCTAAAGCAAGGGACATAAAGGAAAGAATAAACAAGTGGGAACTCATAAAAATAAAAAGCTTCTGCATGGCTAAAGAAAACAGCACCAAATTACAAAGAGTACCAACAGTATGGGAAAACATATTTGCCAACGATACCTCAGACAAGGGCCTGATCTCCAAAATATATAAAGGACTCACACGACTCCACTCCAGGAAGACAAACAACCCAATTAAAAAATGGGCAAAGGACTTGAACAGACACTTCTCCAAGAAGACATACAGAGGGCCCAGAGACATATGAAAAGATGCTCAGCATCACTAGCCATCAGAGAGATGCAAATTAAAACCACAATGAGGTATCATCTCACACCAGTCAGAGTGGCCAACATAAACAAATCCACAAACAAATGTTGGAGAGGATGCGGAGAAAAGGGAACCCTAGTGCATTGTTGGTGGGAATGCAGACTGGTGAGGCCACTGTGGAAAACAATATGGAATTTCCTCATAAAACTAAAAATGGAACTGCCCCTTGACCCAGCAATTCCGCTGCTGGGATTATACCCTAAGAACCCTGAAACACCAATCCAAAAGAACCTGTGCACCCCAATGTTCATAGCAGCACAATTTACAATAGCCAAGTACTGGAAACAACTGAAGTGCCCATCAGCAAACGAGTGGATCCAAAATCTATGGTATATTTACACAATGGAATTCTACGCAGTAGAGAGGAAGAAGGAGCTTATACCCTTTGCAACAGCATGGATGGAACTGGAGAGCATTATGCTAAGTGAAATAAGCCAGGCGGTGAGGGACAAATACCATATGATCTCATCTTTAACTGGAACATAATCAATAGAAGAAAAAAGCAAACAAAATATAACCAGAGACATTGAAGTTAAGAACAATCTAACAATAGCCGGGGGGCGGGGGGGACAGTGGGAAGAGGGGATTACAGGAACTACTATAAAGGACACATGGACAAAAACAAGGGGGAGGGTGGAGGTGGGCGAGGGAGGTGGGTTCAGCTGGGGTGGGGTGGAGGGATGGGGAGAAAAGGCATACAACTCTAATTGAATAACAATAAAAATTTAAAAAAAAAGACATAGAATAGGTGAATGGATAAGAAAACATGACCCACACATATGCTGCCTAAAAGAGACCCACCTCAGAACAAAAGACCTACGCTGACTGTAAGTGAAGGGCTAGAAACAAATATTCCAAGCAAAATGACAGAAAAACAAACAAACAAAGCCGAGGTAGCAATGCTCATATCAGACAAAATAGACTTCAAAACAAGGGCAATAAGAAGAGACTCAGAAGGTCACATCATAATACTCAAGGGAAGAATCTATCAAGAAGACATAAATATTGTAAGTATATATGCACCCTACATAGGAACACCCAAATACATAAAGAAAATCTTGGAGGACATCAAGAAAGATATTGGCAGCAACACAATTATAGTAGAGGATTTCACCACCCCACTATAAAAATGGATACATCTTCTATGCAAAATATGAAGAAAGATATTGCAGCATTGGATATCTTAGAAAAAATGATCTTAACTGGTATATATAGAAACTTTCATTCCCAAAAAGCAAAGTACACTTTTTTTCATGTGTGCATGGAACATTTTCACAGGTAGATGGCATGATAGGACACAAAACAAGCCTCAAAACATTCAGGGAAATTGAAATCACATCAAGCATTTTCTCTGACTACAAGAGACTGAAACTAGAAACCAGCTTCCAGTAAAAAATTCAAAAACACTCAAAGTCATGGAGATTGAATAGCATGCTATTAAACAATGAGTGGGTCAAGAATGAGATCAAGGAAGAAATCAAAAAGTTTCTGGAAAAACATGAACTTACAAAAACCCAAAACTTATGGGACACAGTGAAAGTAGTCCTGAGAGGGAAGTACATAGCAATACAGTCCTGCCTAAAGAGAATAGAAACATTTCAAATAAAAAACCTAACTCGACATCTACAAGAACAGGAGGAACAATAAAAAAGGAAGCCCAGAGGAAGTAGAAGGAAGGAAATAACCAAGATCAGAGCAGAATTAAATGACATAGAGACTACAAGCACAACCCTAGGGATCAATAAATCCAGGAGCTGGTTCTTTGAAAAGATAAATAAAATCAACAAGCCTTTAAGCAGACTCATCAAGAAAAAAAAGAGAGAGGACCCAAAAAACACAATCAGAAATGAAAGAGAGACTGCAACTGATAACACAGACATACAAAGGATTGTAAGAAATTACTACGAAGAACTATATGCCCAGAAATTTGAAGACCTAGGTGAAGTAGACAAATTTCTAGAAAAAAATAGTCTTCCAAAACTCAATGTAGAAGAAGCAAAAAGCCTGAACAGACCAATAACAGCTGACAAAATTGAAGCAGTAATCAAAAAACTCCCAACACAGAAAAGCCCTGGACCAGATGGTTTCACAGGAGAATTCAATAAAGCATAAGGCAGAGTTATCCTCTATCCTTCACAGGCTATTCCAAAACATCCAAGAAGATGGAAGACTCCCAAACTCTTTTTATGAAGCCAACATCATCCTAATCCCAAAACCAGATAAAGACACAACAAAGAAAGAAAACTTCAGGGCAATATCACTGATGAACATAGGCACTAAAATCCTCAACATAATATTGGCAAACCACACCCAGCAGTTCATTAAGAAGATCATATACCATGACCAAGTGGGATTCATCCCAGGGATGCAAGGATGGTACAATATTCGCAAATCAATAAACATAATATATCCCATAAACAAAAGCAGACAAAAACCACTTGATCATATCAATAGATGCAGAAAAAGCATTTGATAACTTACAGCACCCATTTATGATTAAAACACTCAGCATAGTGGGAAGAGAGGGAGCATTCCTCAACACAATAAAGGTCATACACGAGCGACCTACAGCCAACATCATACTCAATGGGAAAAAACTAAAATCTTCCCCACTAAGATCAGGAACAAGACAAGATTGTCGACTTTCACCACTTCTATTCAACATATTATTGGAAATCCTAGGCACAGCAATCAGACAAGAAAAAGCAATAAAAGGAATCCAAATTAGAAAGGAGGAAACAAAACCATCATTGTTTGCAGATGACATGATAGCATACATAGAAAATCCCATAGACTCCACCAAAAAGCTACTCGACCTAATAAATGAATTTGACAAAACAGCGATATAGAAAGCCAATATTCAGAAATCAAAGGCATTTTTGTATACCAACAATGAAATATCAGAAACAGAAATCATGAAAAACAATCGCATTTGATACACCAACAAGAAAAGTAAAGTACCTACGAATAAACCTAACCAAAGGAGGTAAAAGACCTGTACTCAGAAAACTACACAACACTGAAGAAAGAAATTAAGGAAGACACAAACAAATGGAAGCATGTACCATGTTCATGGATTGGAAGAATTAACATCATCAAAATGGCCATACTACCGAAAACAATGTATAGATTCAATGCAATACCTATTAAAGTACCCATGACATATTTCACAGATATAGAACAAACACTTCAAAAATGTGTATGGAACCAGAAATGACCCAAATAGGTGCAGCAATTTTGAGGAAGAAGAACAACGGAGGAGGGATCACAATACTTGATATTAAACTGTATTACAAGGCCACTATAATCAAAACAGCCTGGTACTGGCATAAAAACAGGCACATAGACCAATGGAACAGAATTGAGAGCCCAGAAATAAACTCAAGCCTATACGATCAATTAATATTTGACAAAGGAGTAGCAGCATAAAATGGAGCAAAAACAGCCTCTTCAACAGATGGTGTTGGGAGATCTGGACAGCTACGTGCAAAAAAATGAAACTCGATCACCAACTTACGCCATACACGAAAATAAACTCAAGATGGATAAAAGACTTAAATATAAGCCGTAACACCATAAAAGTCCTTGAGAAAAACATTGGCAGGAAAATCTCAGACATTCCACGCAGCAACATCCTCACAGACACATCCCCTAAAGCAAGGGACATAAAGGAAAGAATAAACAAGTGGGAACTCATAAAAATAAACAGCTTCTGCATGGCTAAAGGAAACAGCACCAAATTACAAAGAGAACCAACAGTATGGGAAAACATATTTGCCAATGATACCTCAGACAAGGGCCTGATCTCCAAAATATATGAAGAACTCACACGACTCCACTCCAGGAAGACAAACAACCCAATTAAAAAATGGGCAAAGGACTTGAACAGACACTTCTCCAAGGAAGACATACAGAGGGCCCAGAGACATATGAAAAGATGCTCAACATCACTAGCCATCAGAGAGATGCAAATTAAAACCACAATGAGGTATCATCTCACACCAGTCAGAGTGGCCAACATAAACAAATCCACAAACAAATGTTGGAGAGGATGTGGAGAAAAGGGAACCCTCGTGCACTGTTGGTGGGAATGCAGACTGGTGAAGCCACTGTGGAAAACAATATGGAATTTCCTCATAAAACTAAAAATGGAACTGCCCTTTGACCCAGTAATTCCGCTGCTGGGATTATACCCTAAGAACACTGAAACACCAATCCAAAAGAATCTGTGCACCCCAAAGTTCATAGCAGCACAATTTACAATAGCCAAGTACTGGAAGCAACCGAAGTGCCCATCAGCAAACGAGTGGATCCAAAAACTATGGTATATTTACACAATGGAATTCTACGCAGCAGAGAGAAAGAAGGAGCTTATACCCTTTGCAACAGCATGGATGAAACTGGAGAGCATTATGCTAAGTGAAATAAGCCAGGAGGTGAGGGACAAATACCATATGATCTCACCTTTAACTGGAACATAAGCAATAGAAGAAAAAAGCAAACAAAATATAACCAGAGACATTGAAGTTAAGAACAATCTAACAATAGCCGGGGGGCGGGGGGGACAGTGGGAAGAGGGGATTACAGGAACTACTATAAAGGACACATGGACAAAAACAAGGGGGAGGGTGGAGGTGGGCGAGGGAGGTGGGTTCAGCTGGGGTGGGGTGGAGGGATGGGGAGAAAAGGCATACAACTCTAATTGAATAACAATAAAAATTTAAAAAAAAAGACATAGAATAGGTGAATGGATAAGAAAACATGACCCACACATATGCTGCCTAAAAGAGACCCACCTCAGAACAAAAGACCTACGCTGACTGTAAGTGAAGGGCTAGAAACAAATATTCCAAGCAAAATGACAGAAAAACAAACAAACAAAGCCGAGGTAGCAATGCTCATATCAGACAAAATAGACTTCAAAACAAGGGCAATAAGAAGAGACTCAGAAGGTCACATCATAATACTCAAGGGAAGAATCTATCAAGAAGACATAAATATTGTAAGTATATATGCACCCTACATAGGAACACCCAAATACATAAAGAAAATCTTGGAGGACATCAAGAAAGATATTGGCAGCAACACAATTATAGTAGAGGATTTCACCACCCCACTATAAAAATGGATACATCTTCTATGCAAAATATGAAGAAAGATATTGCAGCATTGGATATCTTAGAAAAAATGATCTTAACTGGTATATATAGAAACTTTCATTCCCAAAAAGCAAAGTACACTTTTTTTCATGTGTGCATGGAACATTTTCACAGGTAGATGGCATGATAGGACACAAAACAAGCCTCAAAACATTCAGGGAAATTGAAATCACATCAAGCATTTTCTCTGACTACAAGAGACTGAAACTAGAAACCAGCTTCCAGTAAAAAATTCAAAAACACTCAAAGTCATGGAGATTGAATAGCATGCTATTAAACAATGAGTGGGTCAAGAATGAGATCAAGGAAGAAATCAAAAAGTTTCTGGAAAAACATGAACTTACAAAAACCCAAAACTTATGGGACACAGTGAAAGTAGTCCTGAGAGGGAAGTACATAGCAATACAGTCCTGCCTAAAGAGAATAGAAACATTTCAAATAAAAAACCTAACTCGACATCTACAAGAACAGGAGGAACAATAAAAAAGGAAGCCCAGAGGAAGTAGAAGGAAGGAAATAACCAAGATCAGAGCAGAATTAAATGACATAGAGACTACAAGCACAACCCTAGGGATCAATAAATCCAGGAGCTGGTTCTTTGAAAAGATAAATAAAATCAACAAGCCTTTAAGCAGACTCATCAAGAAAAAAAAGAGAGAGGACCCAAAAAACACAATCAGAAATGAAAGAGAGACTGCAACTGATAACACAGACATACAAAGGATTGTAAGAAATTACTACGAAGAACTATATGCCCAGAAATTTGAAGACCTAGGTGAAGTAGACAAATTTCTAGAAAAAAATAGTCTTCCAAAACTCAATGTAGAAGAAGCAAAAAGCCTGAACAGACCAATAACAGCTGACAAAATTGAAGCAGTAATCAAAAAACTCCCAACACAGAAAAGCCCTGGACCAGATGGTTTCACAGGAGAATTCAATAAAGCATAAGGCAGAGTTATCCTCTATCCTTCACAGGCTATTCCAAAACATCCAAGAAGATGGAAGACTCCCAAACTCTTTTTATGAAGCCAACATCATCCTAATCCCAAAACCAGATAAAGACACAACAAAGAAAGAAAACTTCAGGGCAATATCACTGATGAACATAGGCACTAAAATCCTCAACATAATATTGGCAAACCACACCCAGCAGTTCATTAAGAAGATCATATACCATGACCAAGTGGGATTCATCCCAGGGATGCAAGGATGGTACAATATTCGCAAATCAATAAACATAATATATCCCATAAACAAAAGCAGACAAAAACCACTTGATCATATCAATAGATGCAGAAAAAGCATTTGATAACTTACAGCACCCATTTATGATTAAAACACTCAGCATAGTGGGAAGAGAGGGAGCATTCCTCAACACAATAAAGGTCATACACGAGCGACCTACAGCCAACATCATACTCAATGGGAAAAAACTAAAATCTTCCCCACTAAGATCAGGAACAAGACAAGATTGTCGACTTTCACCACTTCTATTCAACATATTATTGGAAATCCTAGGCACAGCAATCAGACAAGAAAAAGCAATAAAAGGAATCCAAATTAGAAAGGAGGAAACAAAACCATCATTGTTTGCAGATGACATGATAGCATACATAGAAAATCCCATAGACTCCACCAAAAAGCTACTCGACCTAATAAATGAATTTGACAAAACAGCGATATAGAAAGCCAATATTCAGAAATCAAAGGCATTTTTGTATACCAACAATGAAATATCAGAAACAGAAATCATGAAAAACAATCGCATTTGATACACCAACAAGAAAAGTAAAGTACCTACGAATAAACCTAACCAAAGGAGGTAAAAGACCTGTACTCAGAAAACTACACAACACTGAAGAAAGAAATTAAGGAAGACACAAACAAATGGAAGCATGTACCATGTTCATGGATTGGAAGAATTAACATCATCAAAATGGCCATACTACCGAAAACAATGTATAGATTCAATGCAATACCTATTAAAGTACCCATGACATATTTCACAGATATAGAACAAACACTTCAAAAATGTGTATGGAACCAGAAATGACCCAAATAGGTGCAGCAATTTTGAGGAAGAAGAACAACGGAGGAGGGATCACAATACTTGATATTAAACTGTATTACAAGGCCACTATAATCAAAACAGCCTGGTACTGGCATAAAAACAGGCACATAGACCAATGGAACAGAATTGAGAGCCCAGAAATAAACTCAAGCCTATACGATCAATTAATATTTGACAAAGGAGTAGCAGCATAAAATGGAGCAAAAACAGCCTCTTCAACAGATGGTGTTGGGAGATCTGGACAGCTACGTGCAAAAAAATGAAACTCGATCACCAACTTACGCCATACACGAAAATAAACTCAAGATGGATAAAAGACTTAAATATAAGCCGTAACACCATAAAAGTCCTTGAGAAAAACATTGGCAGGAAAATCTCAGACATTCCACGCAGCAACATCCTCACAGACACATCCCCTAAAGCAAGGGACATAAAGGAAAGAATAAACAAGTGGGAACTCATAAAAATAAACAGCTTCTGCATGGCTAAAGGAAACAGCACCAAATTACAAAGAGAACCAACAGTATGGGAAAACATATTTGCCAATGATACCTCAGACAAGGGCCTGATCTCCAAAATATATGAAGAACTCACACGACTCCACTCCAGGAAGACAAACAACCCAATTAAAAAATGGGCAAAGGACTTGAACAGACACTTCTCCAAGGAAGACATACAGAGGGCCCAGAGACATATGAAAAGATGCTCAACATCACTAGCCATCAGAGAGATGCAAATTAAAACCACAATGAGGTATCATCTCACACCAGTCAGAGTGGCCAACATAAACAAATCCACAAACAAATGTTGGAGAGGATGTGGAGAAAAGGGAACCCTCGTGCACTGTTGGTGGGAATGCAGACTGGTGAAGCCACTGTGGAAAACAATATGGAATTTCCTCATAAAACTAAAAATGGAACTGCCCTTTGACCCAGTAATTCCGCTGCTGGGATTATACCCTAAGAACACTGAAACACCAATCCAAAAGAATCTGTGCACCCCAAAGTTCATAGCAGCACAATTTACAATAGCCAAGTACTGGAAGCAACCGAAGTGCCCATCAGCAAACGAGTGGATCCAAAAACTATGGTATATTTACACAATGGAATTCTACGCAGCAGAGAGAAAGAAGGAGCTTATACCCTTTGCAACAGCATGGATGAAACTGGAGAGCATTATGCTAAGTGAAATAAGCCAGGAGGTGAGGGACAAATACCATATGATCTCACCTTTAACTGGAACATAAGCAATAGAAGAAAAAAGCAAACAAAATATAACCAGAGACATTGAAGTTAAGAACAATCTAACAATAGCCGGGGGGCGGGGGGGACAGTGGGAAGAGGGGATTACAGGAACTACTATAAAGGACACATGGACAAAAACAAGGGGGAGGGTGGAGGTGGGCGAGGGAGGTGGGTTCAGCTGGGGTGGGGTGGAGGGATGGGGAGAAAAGGCATACAACTCTAATTGAATAACAATAAAAATTTAAAAAAAAAGACATAGAATAGGTGAATGGATAAGAAAACATGACCCACACATATGCTGCCTAAAAGAGACCCACCTCAGAACAAAAGACCTACGCTGACTGTAAGTGAAGGGCTAGAAACAAATATTCCAAGCAAAATGACAGAAAAACAAACAAACAAAGCCGAGGTAGCAATGCTCATATCAGACAAAATAGACTTCAAAACAAGGGCAATAAGAAGAGACTCAGAAGGTCACATCATAATACTCAAGGGAAGAATCTATCAAGAAGACATAAATATTGTAAGTATATATGCACCCTACATAGGAACACCCAAATACATAAAGAAAATCTTGGAGGACATCAAGAAAGATATTGGCAGCAACACAATTATAGTAGAGGATTTCACCACCCCACTATAAAAATGGATACATCTTCTATGCAAAATATGAAGAAAGATATTGCAGCATTGGATATCTTAGAAAAAATGATCTTAACTGGTATATATAGAAACTTTCATTCCCAAAAAGCAAAGTACACTTTTTTTCATGTGTGCATGGAACATTTTCACAGGTAGATGGCATGATAGGACACAAAACAAGCCTCAAAACATTCAGGGAAATTGAAATCACATCAAGCATTTTCTCTGACTACAAGAGACTGAAACTAGAAACCAGCTTCCAGTAAAAAATTCAAAAACACTCAAAGTCATGGAGATTGAATAGCATGCTATTAAACAATGAGTGGGTCAAGAATGAGATCAAGGAAGAAATCAAAAAGTTTCTGGAAAAACATGAACTTACAAAAACCCAAAACTTATGGGACACAGTGAAAGTAGTCCTGAGAGGGAAGTACATAGCAATACAGTCCTGCCTAAAGAGAATAGAAACATTTCAAATAAAAAACCTAACTCGACATCTACAAGAACAGGAGGAACAATAAAAAAGGAAGCCCAGAGGAAGTAGAAGGAAGGAAATAACCAAGATCAGAGCAGAATTAAATGACATAGAGACTACAAGCACAACCCTAGGGATCAATAAATCCAGGAGCTGGTTCTTTGAAAAGATAAATAAAATCAACAAGCCTTTAAGCAGACTCATCAAGAAAAAAAAGAGAGAGGACCCAAAAAACACAATCAGAAATGAAAGAGAGACTGCAACTGATAACACAGACATACAAAGGATTGTAAGAAATTACTACGAAGAACTATATGCCCAGAAATTTGAAGACCTAGGTGAAGTAGACAAATTTCTAGAAAAAAATAGTCTTCCAAAACTCAATGTAGAAGAAGCAAAAAGCCTGAACAGACCAATAACAGCTGACAAAATTGAAGCAGTAATCAAAAAACTCCCAACACAGAAAAGCCCTGGACCAGATGGTTTCACAGGAGAATTCAATAAAGCATAAGGCAGAGTTATCCTCTATCCTTCACAGGCTATTCCAAAACATCCAAGAAGATGGAAGACTCCCAAACTCTTTTTATGAAGCCAACATCATCCTAATCCCAAAACCAGATAAAGACACAACAAAGAAAGAAAACTTCAGGGCAATATCACTGATGAACATAGGCACTAAAATCCTCAACATAATATTGGCAAACCACACCCAGCAGTTCATTAAGAAGATCATATACCATGACCAAGTGGGATTCATCCCAGGGATGCAAGGATGGTACAATATTCGCAAATCAATAAACATAATATATCCCATAAACAAAAGCAGACAAAAACCACTTGATCATATCAATAGATGCAGAAAAAGCATTTGATAACTTACAGCACCCATTTATGATTAAAACACTCAGCATAGTGGGAAGAGAGGGAGCATTCCTCAACACAATAAAGGTCATACACGAGCGACCTACAGCCAACATCATACTCAATGGGAAAAAACTAAAATCTTCCCCACTAAGATCAGGAACAAGACAAGATTGTCGACTTTCACCACTTCTATTCAACATATTATTGGAAATCCTAGGCACAGCAATCAGACAAGAAAAAGCAATAAAAGGAATCCAAATTAGAAAGGAGGAAACAAAACCATCATTGTTTGCAGATGACATGATAGCATACATAGAAAATCCCATAGACTCCACCAAAAAGCTACTCGACCTAATAAATGAATTTGACAAAACAGCGATATAGAAAGCCAATATTCAGAAATCAAAGGCATTTTTGTATACCAACAATGAAATATCAGAAACAGAAATCATGAAAAACAATCGCATTTGATACACCAACAAGAAAAGTAAAGTACCTACGAATAAACCTAACCAAAGGAGGTAAAAGACCTGTACTCAGAAAACTACACAACACTGAAGAAAGAAATTAAGGAAGACACAAACAAATGGAAGCATGTACCATGTTCATGGATTGGAAGAATTAACATCATCAAAATGGCCATACTACCGAAAACAATGTATAGATTCAATGCAATACCTATTAAAGTACCCATGACATATTTCACAGATATAGAACAAACACTTCAAAAATGTGTATGGAACCAGAAATGACCCAAATAGGTGCAGCAATTTTGAGGAAGAAGAACAACGGAGGAGGGATCACAATACTTGATATTAAACTGTATTACAAGGCCACTATAATCAAAACAGCCTGGTACTGGCATAAAAACAGGCACATAGACCAATGGAACAGAATTGAGAGCCCAGAAATAAACTCAAGCCTATACGATCAATTAATATTTGACAAAGGAGTAGCAGCATAAAATGGAGCAAAAACAGCCTCTTCAACAGATGGTGTTGGGAGATCTGGACAGCTACGTGCAAAAAAATGAAACTCGATCACCAACTTACGCCATACACGAAAATAAACTCAAGATGGATAAAAGACTTAAATATAAGCCGTAACACCATAAAAGTCCTTGAGAAAAACATTGGCAGGAAAATCTCAGACATTCCACGCAGCAACATCCTCACAGACACATCCCCTAAAGCAAGGGACATAAAGGAAAGAATAAACAAGTGGGAACTCATAAAAATAAACAGCTTCTGCATGGCTAAAGGAAACAGCACCAAATTACAAAGAGAACCAACAGTATGGGAAAACATATTTGCCAATGATACCTCAGACAAGGGCCTGATCTCCAAAATATATGAAGAACTCACACGACTCCACTCCAGGAAGACAAACAACCCAATTAAAAAATGGGCAAAGGACTTGAACAGACACTTCTCCAAGGAAGACATACAGAGGGCCCAGAGACATATGAAAAGATGCTCAACATCACTAGCCATCAGAGAGATGCAAATTAAAACCACAATGAGGTAT
Source organism: Desmodus rotundus (assembly GCF_022682495.2). Classification (NCBI taxonomy): domain Eukaryota; kingdom Metazoa; phylum Chordata; class Mammalia; order Chiroptera; family Phyllostomidae; genus Desmodus; species Desmodus rotundus. Next base: position 46,388,723 of record NC_071400.1, on the reverse strand, counting down.
CATCTCACACCAGTCAGAGTGGCCAACATAAACAAATCCACAAACAAATGTTGGAGAGGATGTGGAGAAAAGGGAACCCTCGTGCACTGTTGGTGGGAATGCAGACTGGTGAAGCCACTGTGGAAAACAATATGGAATTTCCTCATAAAACTAAAAATGGAACTGCCCTTTGACCCAGTAATTCCGCTGCTGGGATTATACCCTAAGAACACTGAAACACCAATCCAAAAGAATCTGTGCACCCCAAAGTTCATAGCAGCACAATTTACAATAGCCAAGTACTGGAAGCAACCGAAGTGCCCATCAGCAAACGAGTGGATCCAAAAACTATGGTATATTTACACAATGGAATTCTACGCAGCAGAGAGAAAGAAGGAGCTTATACCCTTTGCAACAGCATGGATGAAACTGGAGAGCATTATGCTAAGTGAAATAAGCCAGGAGGTGAGGGACAAATACCATATGATCTCACCTTTAACTGGAACATAAGCAATAGAAGAAAAAAGCAAACAAAATATAACCAGAGACATTGAAGTTAAGAACAATCTAAGAATAGCCAGGGCGGGGGTGGGGGGTGGGGGCGGGGACGGTGGGTAGAGGGGATTACAGGAACTACTATAAAGGACACATGGACAAAACCAAGGGGGAGGGTGAAGGGGGGGAGGGAGGTGGTTTCACCTGGGGTGGGGTGGAGGGATGGGGAGAAAAGGCATACAACTGTAATTGAATAACAATAAAAAAAAAAAAAGAAAGGTCAATCCTGATGTTTAGAACAGATACAGGCCTTGCCTATAATTATGAATCTGATATCTAACTGATAGGACATTGTGACAACATTAAATTAAACTTTGAAAACTAAGTTATAATAAAAAAAAAAAAAAGTGCACGGCTTTTCACACAGCCCAACTTCCCAACCAGTCTGGAGATTATCCGATTCAGGTTCTGTCATGGCCCAACTCCTCCCTTCCCCACGCATCACCCAGCACCCCAATTTCTCTGCTCCTGAAGTCCACAGTCCCAGCAGATGCCTCTGTGTGTCTCCCACTTCATTTCTATTCCCCCCAGCTACTTCCAGCATCTAGGTCCTTCCTGGTGCTGGGCTGCCCTCCCTGGTCTGGTACTGGAGGGAGCTGGTGCTCTAACTCTCCTCCCCATATCCTGTGGCAGGTGCTGGGCTGGGGGCACAGCAGCCCTGGTCCCCGCGCAGATGCCAGGGACGTTACTGTCCCAGCACAATGTCTTCACCATCTGATTTTTAATGTCCTCTGCGATTTTTTGCCTCCAAACGTCATATAAGCTGGGATTCCACTGGCTGTTCACTCTGTTCCTCAGAAAATTGGCTAGTTGTTCCAGCTGGGCGCAGGGAGAACTGGGCTCCACTCCCACCTACCTTGCCATCATCTTCCGACTCTTTTTTAAACTTTATTTTTTAATGAACTATTTTACATAATTGTCATTCTGATGATTGTCTTTACACTTTCACTACATTTCTCAAAAACACAGAGTATTGTTTACATATTCATAAATTTAATGTAAATGATATGAGATACAGCATTCTGCAGATTGCTGTGTCTATTCAACATTGTCTTAAGAGTCATCTATATTATAGTTCTGTTTCTTTCATTATAACTGCTTTATAGTATTTCATCATATATATATATACCCATAATATGTTTATCTTTTTGTCTCTTGTTGAACATTCAAGTTATTTTTCCATTTTTGGGAGAACCATTTTGGAAAATATTTGGCAATATCTAGTAAAACTGAATATATACACACTCTTCAACCCAAGCAATCCATTCCTAGATATATACACTAGATCTACACTGTTCAGGTAGGGTAGCCATTAATCATATGTGGCTATTTAAATTTTAATGAATTAAAATTGAGTAAAATTCAAATATCTGTTCCTCAGTAAAACTAGCCACTTTTCAGGTGCTTAGTAGGCACATATAGTTAGTGTCTACTGAATCAAACAGCCCAGATAAAAAGCATTTCCAGCATTGCAGAAAGTTCTATTGAATTATGCAATGTTCTCTTGGAGAATGACTTGCATTATAGTTGGAATTATTTGCATATTCCAACTATATCATGAATGTAAGAAGCACTTAATATCTATGGAATAAATGAATATTGAAATATTGTATTACGGGTCTGTGTATGGTAAGTGTTAAATGAGGTCCAGGAATAATAGCAGAACAAGTTTAGAGTAGGTAAAATTCGAGCAGAGTTCCAGGGTCATGTGCATGAGTTTGGAGGGGAATTGAACAAGGTGTTTATCCAGGGCAGTCAACTGCAACATAGCAGGAGAAGGAGTTGGAATCATTATTATGGAGGAAATCAGATAGCTCAAAAACAGAGAAGCTGTAGCAAGAATCAGATCTAAGGCATGACTGTGAGTGGGGAAAATTAATCATGAGGTCAGAAGCCAAAAAGATTAAAAGGAGGCCAAGAGGTGGAGCGCAAGGCAGGTCAAAGAGAGCAATTTGGGACAGAGGCTGTGGAAAATATGTAGGTCTCTGAAGCCTCTGCTCCTGTCTTTGAGATCAAAATCTATTCATTTCCAAAGGAGATTGCCATCACACACAAGTGGCCTGTTTACTCTTAGTGAAAGCTATGGTTAGGAGAAGGTTATCTGTAAGAATGTGGAGGAAGATTAGTATTTGGCTTCTACTTTAAGTAGCTGTGAACACTTGGATGGGTGAGGGATGGTGGGGCCTGCACTAGGCTGCTAAGAACTGCATTTCTGAGAGAGTAATTACTCTGGAAAGAGTCAGAGACCAGGGAGGAAGCATGTGGCACCAGAAGAAGAGATCAAAAAGGAAAGGGGGATGAGAAGAACAAGAGTCAGGTGGAGACAGAATACAGTGAGAGGTGACATTATACAGGTCTTGATATTGGTCTTTGGTTAATTGTACAGTTCTTCTTATAAATTAAAATGACATAATAGGAACGTGGTCTTGGATTTAAAAGCCATTGGTCTGCTTTAGACAGAAAGTAGTTCTAGCCCGAGGTTTCTGTGAAGCTCTCTGAGCCACTGCATTGTCCACTCCTGGTTTTCCTCATAGATTTTCTAGCTCTTACCCTCAACTGCATTACCTTCACAAGTCAGAGGCAGTGATTTAAGAATTCTGATTCCCAACATTTTTGGAAGGGATGGGACAGGTATGAGGCTACAGGGGAAGTTGAGTATGAGTGGAAAATCAGAGACATTTATTTTATTTTTTATTTTTATTTTTTCCTTTTTATTGAATTTATTGGAGTGACACTAATTAACAAAATTATACAGGTTTCAGGTACACAATTCCTCAATACAACATCTGTACATTGTATTATTCCATTTCTGGAAATTTATCCAAAGAACCACAAAACACTAATTCAACAGAATATATGCACCTGTATGTTCATTGCAGTGTTATTTACAATAGCCAAACTTTGGAAACAGCCCAAGTATCCACCAGTAGATGAGTGGATTAAAAAATCCACTGGTACATTTACACAATAGAATAGTACTCTGCCATAAAACAGAAGGAACTCTTATCCTTTACAACACCATGGATGTACCTGGAGAACAGGTGAAATAAGGGAAATAAGCCAGTCAGAGAAAGGCAAGTACCATATGATTTCACTCATATGTGGAGTCTAATGAACAAAATGAACTAAGAAGCAAAATAGAGACAGACTCATGATATAGAGCAGGCTGACAGCTGTCAGGGGTGGAGATTGGGGGCAGTGGAGGGATTGAGCAAAACAAAAAGAGAAAACTCATGGAGACATCATTTTTTGGAAATATCTATTTTTTAATGTTCATGAGTCAAACGTGATATTTTATGTCACTCTTGTGAAGCTGAACTTGACAATAAAATTCTCTCTCTCCTGCCCGCCCCTTGTCCTTTTACATACATACTGTAAGTAGTCCAAACTCAGTTATTATTTTCAAAACTCAGTAATTAGATAAGTGACTATCTTCAAAACAAAGAAAGGTATAACCAATTCTAGGACCAGAGCAAACATAGTTCTGCTTATTTGTTTGTTTACAACAGGGAAAACTCATTTCTAACTGAGTCTTTTGAGAATTACAGCATGTGGCAGAAGAAATAGAGTTCACTCAAAGGGGCAAACAAACCTATCTGGCCTTAGGAAAGTAATCCTTTAAGTGGAGATTATGCATGATAAGAGCAGCCAACTGTTACCAACAGTGGTTTACAATCCCAAATTTTTCCCAAAGGCTTTTCATACCCTCTAGCAATGCTGACACAAGTTTGGATTCCTGAGCAAGACGAGTCTGAAAGAGCTGTGTGTGTGCATTGCTAATTCTTTACAAAGATCACAGCTTTTCAGTTCCCTGGGCCATTTCTTTCTCTGACTCCCTACTTCTTTCCACCTCATGGAACTTCACTCTTCAGCCTCAAATCCCTGTTCCCAGGCATGAACCAGTCTACTGAAACATGGGCAGTTGTCTCGGCACGGATAGGCAATCAGATGTTTGAAGACAATTAGTAAATAGCCATGTGTCCAAGAGACCCATAAAATTTAGGGAATTAAAAGGATTATTCTTGTGGTTAAACACTGGGAATGCCATCTCATTCCTGTTCACTAATTTGTCTATTATCAGCTGGTAAGCCACATGCAGATCCCTTGTTCATCTGCCAGGATGCAAACTAGCCCTTCTTTGAAGTCCCACTTTTGTTCTAAGGCTTAGGAATACTGCAGTTATTCCAAAAGGAACATGGCTGGCACAGTTAATTGAACTGATTAGGTTATAATTACAGTATCACAGCATAAGCCTATATTTTCCTGGATTTGATTATTGAAACTTTCTTATGTATATCTCTGGGTCCTGATGCCACCATTATGACCCAATGGCTGAAGCCACTATACTATAGACAACTAGGCTGAATGCTTCCCTGAGCCCTAGGTCAATGAATAAACTGTTTACTTAGGAATAAGTTTTGAAAAAGCAATTGATAATCATAAGCACTAACATATATGTGCTGTTATATGTCTGGCCCTATGCTTGTATTATCTCATTTAAGATTCACAACAAAAAAGACAAGGGAAGCTACTATTATAAATATCCCATGTTTACAGATGAGGACAATGAGGCTCAGAGAAATAGGTAACTTGCCCGTGACTATACAGATAATAAACACAGAATTAGAATTTATTCACATATCTGTTCTGATTCAGAACATAAGCTCTTAACTACTCCATTGAGTTGCCTCTTTTTGGAAAGTGTCTGTTTGCTCCTTGCTTTACAGGCAAGAGTCATCTGATTTTAATTTGTTAGAAAGTAAAATACAGTAGAATAAACAGATGTTTCCTTTCTGATGAAGTAATGGGTCATACTGTCCTATTTTACATGTCAACAATGAGTTTGAGGCAGGTTGTAAAAATTTGCAGATCATTCATCATAATAATTTATTGGGCATCTATTATATGCAAACACATGTTAGGTGATTCAAAGGTGTATAAAGAATTGGCATTATCATCAAGAAGTGACTGTCTCACTGGAGAAATAAGGCTAACTTCCAGGAATCCTTCCTAGAATATATAGTCATATAAAATAACATGCTAACTCATGTGACAACTCTAAATGCTGTAGCAGACACTGAGGTCTTAATAGAAAGGACATTGTCATGAAAACCAAAAGACATCATTTTAGAAATAGTTGTGTAATGTTAACTTTTAATGTTGATTTAAAAGTAAAGTGGGCCTACTTAGATCATTCTGGGTTTCATGAATAGAATCAGAAGAGAAAAAATAATCAGGGAAGTCTTCATGGATGGGCTGAACTGTTAAGGGTGTCTAAAATTTATATTGGTAGAGAGGACAGAAGAGACTCCAGGTCCGAGGAAGAATAGGGAAGAGACAGTAGGAGTTATGGCAGAAAGGGGGAGGTGAGCCTAGAGTGTATATGGGCCAGCAGAGAGCAGACACCCATAAATGTTTTAAAGAGCAAAACCCACAAAGTTAGGCACAGGGGAAATCAATGCCTATTAAACTAATTGATTGATTGATTGCTTTTTACTGTGGTAAAATTCATATAAAATTTACCATTTTAACCATTTTAAAGTGTACAATTCAGTGGCGTTTAAGTACATTCACAATGTTGTATACCGTCACAACTATCCAGATCCAGAACTGTTCATCATACTGAATGGGAACCTTGCACCTATTAAGCACTCATTCCCCATTCTTCCCTCTTCCCAGCCCCTGGCAACTACTAATCTCTTTCTGTATCTACAAATTTGCCTATTATGAATGTTTCATGTAAATGGAATCATATAATGTGTAGCCTTGTGGGTCTGGCTTCTTTCACATAGCAAAATATTTTTAAGATTTACCCATGTTTTGGTATAAATCAAAATTTCATTGCTTTATATGGCTGGATTATATTCCATTATATAGATATATATCATATATTTTTTATTCATTTATCTATTGATAAACATTTGCGTTGCTTTCACCTTTTGGCTATTGTGACTAGAGCTTCTATATGAACATTTGTGTGTAAGATTTTGTTTCAACACTTGTTTTCAATTCTTCTGGGTATTAACTAGCAAAGGAATTTCTGTGTCATATGGCAATTATATGTTAAATTTATTGAAAAATGCCATGTTTTTTTCACAAAAAATCTAGCATACTGATTAAAAACAAAGGGTTTGAAATTTGAGTTGAATCCTGGCTAGTTACTAGCTACATAATCTTGAGTATGTGAAATAACCTCTGAGCCTCAGTTTTCTCATGTGCTGAATAGGGTTGTATGGGGGATTACATGACATAAGCACATAAATCACCTATCACAGTGCCTGGTACATAGACACCATTAGATAAATGGCAGCTACTAGGAATAGCCTGTGTAAGTCTCATGCTAAATATAATGTATAGTCAACACACAGATAGTAGAGAAACAGCAGCCCTCTCATTGACTTTGCTACTTACCCTTGCCCCTCCTCCTTGTAAAACTCAAGAGATGACCCAAATTTCTAGGAAAAAAAAATGAGCTATTCTGGTTCCTTAACCCCTCAATTTTTTAATTATTTAAATGTATGTATATATGTATATATGCACAGACACATATACACTGTAATTATTCTAGTGAAAATTTTTTCTTAAAATGTTAAACCCTGTGTGTGTTTTTCAAATTATTTTTATTGTTATTCTATTACAGTTGTCTCGATTTTTCCCCATTTGCTCTCCCCCACCCATCCCACCTCCTGCTCCCACAGTCAATCCCCACACTGTTGTCCATGTCTGCAGGTCAGGCATAAATGTTCTTTGTCTAGTCCTTTCCCCTTCTTTCCACCTGTGTGGTTTTTAGAAATATTTTTCAAGAAGAGGCAATTCATGTAGTAGTTAAAAGTGTATGTTCTTTCCCTAACTGTTCTGGCTCAGTTGGTTGGGCATCCTTCCACAAAGTGAAGGGTCACAAACTCAATTCCCGGTTGGGGCACATACCTCAGCTGTGGGTTTGTTCCCCAGTTGGGGTGCATGAGACAAGCAACCAATCGACATCTTTGTCTCACTTCGATGTTAAGTGAATTATTTTAAATAAATAAATATGTAGATAAATAGATAAATAATATTTCTCTCTCTCTCTCTCACACACACACACTGTTAGTTCTGTTTTTATGGAGAACCCTGACTAATTCAACCACCTACTAATGTACCAGGCACAGTGCTAGCCTCTGGGAATATAGAGAAGAGATCTCTTTATAAAGAGATGTGTACAATCTGGCAAAATATGACAAAGCACATGGACAAACGTAGGACAAAAATGGGAAAATAAAGCCACAAGAAAAGTACCCAGGTGTGATGCAAACTGCAGCATAGAGAATAGAGTCAATAATATTGTAATAACTATGTATTAGGTCAGGTGGGTACTCCAAAAATTAGGGGGACCACTTTGGAAAGTATATGGTTATTAACTATTATGCTGTATACCTGAAACTAATATATAATAATATTGAATATAAACTGTAATTGAAAAATTTAAAAAAGGGAAAGCCTCCTTTCCCTTTTGGCTAACACCCTTTACACTTGTATTTCCTAACACCCTTTATTTACACTTCCCAATAATACTAACACTAAAAGTTTAAGTGGACAATTTACTTAATTCTGAAGGAGAAACCTTTCCACTAGGAAAAATAGATTCCCCTCCTCTCTTTAGACTACCCTGAGTGTTTAAATCTATTCATTGAATTTCTTAATCTAGTAAATATTTACTGAATTTTGGCCTTGTGAACAGTGTGTAATGACAAAGTGGTGATGGTCTGAGAAATCTCAGGGTCACCAGGGCCTCTCCTTAATCTTGGCCTAGTCTCTGGAACCAGGTCAGGGAAGGAGAAGTTGATGTAGCTGTGAAGTGAAAACCGCACACATGGAAGCCCCTGGTCAGCCCACTTTCCTCCCTGACAACTTGATTTAGGTCCAGTTAGACAATGTATCTATTGGCTGGGGCAGTAACCTGTTCCCAGCCTTCTACTTCTTGGTTTCCAGAACTGCTTCCTCAGTGTTGGTACTCTATCAGTGCCTCATCTGCATGTACTGCCCATCAAAAAGGCTGACCCTGAGTATTTTAGGGAAGGCTTAAAATGTGAATTCCATGAATTCTAAAAGACGCAAGCTTTTTTCTGACTCCCTGTCATGTACAGTGTCAGGAGAGAGAAGACTAATGCCCATAGAATATTTGGGGAGCCATGCAAGGCAGCATATAAATATCTTATTTTATTTTTTTAATTTTTATGTTTCATTTTAAATTAATTTGTTTTTCAATTAAAGTTGATATACAATATTACATTAGTGATTATACATTTATATACCTTATGAAGTGATACCCCAATAAGTCTAGTACCCATCTGATACCATGCATAGTTATTGTAATGTTATTGACTGTATTTATGATGCTGTACTTTACATCCCTATGACTATTTTCATAAAGGACAATTTGTACTTCCTAATCCCTTTCACCTTATATTCCAGGGAATATTACTCAGCCATAAAAAAGAGTGGAATCTTTCCATTTGTGACAATATGGATGCATCTAGAGGGTATTATACTAAGTAAAATAAGTCAGATAAAGACAAATAATATATGCTTTTACTTATATGTGAAATCTACATAAAACAAAATAAAGCAACAAACAAAACAGAAACAAACTGATCAATATAGAGAACAAATTGGTGGTTGCCAGAAGGGAGGTTATGGGAAGTGGGTGGGTGAATAAGCATATGCGTATTTTAAAAATATTGTATCTGAGCTAGTACCAAGCCTATAGAACTTACTAACTGTATTTCTCTAAGCTAAAATGTAAGCAAAGTCTTTGTCCAATTCTCTTTGGATTCATACAATTTGGGCCTTACATCCTCTGCTCAGGTCTTTAATGTGGGTGTTCCTCAGGCCTTTGTCTTAGGACCTCTTCTCTTTTTGCACAATGTCATCCATGTACGATTCCATTTTTTAAGCCAAAATATTGGATTGGCCAAAAAGTTTGTATGATTTTTTCCGTAAAATAAAAGATACATTTTTCATTTTCACCAATAACTTTATTGATTGGGATATTTTGGGTATGCCGGCTATCTCCTACGTGGTATAATGTTGATTGTTCTCAATTAATCTCAATTTAATCGCTATTCTATCTTGTTATTCTATTATGGTTGTCCTAACTTTTCTTTCCCCTTTCCTCTCCTACGTCCATACCAATGCCTACTCCCACAGTCAATTCCCACACTGTTGTCCATTTCCATGGGTCATTCATACATGTTCTTTGTCTAGTCCCTTACCCTTCTTTCCACTATTATCCCCCTCCCCTCTCCCTTCTAGTTACTGTCAGTTTGTTCCATGTGGTTGTATTTTGTTCATTAGTTTAATTTGTTCATTAGATTCATCTTATAGGTGGGATCATATGGTATTTGTCTTTCACTGACTGGCTTATTTCACTTACCATGATAATCTCCAGTTACCTCCATGCTCTTGTAAAACGTAGAAGTTCATTCTTTCTTTCTTCTGTGTAGTATTCCATTGTATGAATGCACTGCAGTTTTTTGATCCACTCATTTACTGATGGGCACTTAGTCTGTTTCTAGCAGTTGGCTGTTGTAAATAGTGCTGCTATGAACACAGGGACATGTAAGTTCTTTGAATTCATGATTTGGGATTCTTAGGATATATTACCAGCAGCAGAATTGCTGGGTCCAAAAGAAATTCCATTTTTAGTTTTTCAAAGAAATTCCATATTCTTTACCACAACAGCTGCACCCGTCTTCATTCCCACCCAAACTGCACCAGGGTTACCTTTTCTCTGCTAGCAATGTTGTTTGTTGATTTATTAATAATGGTCATTCTGACCAGTATGAAGTGATATCTCATTGTGGTTTTAATTTGCATCTCCCTGAGGGTGAGTGATGTCGAGCATCTCTTCCTTTTTTTTTAATTTTAATTTTTTATTGTTATTCAATTACAGTTGTGTGCCTTTTCTCCCCATCCATCCACCCCACCCCAGCTGAACCCACCTCCCTCCCCCACCTCCATCTCCCCCTTGATTTTGTCCATGTGTCCTTTATAGTAGTTCCTGTAATCCCCTCTCCTCACTGTCCCCACCCCACACCCCCCAGACCATTGTTAGATTGTTCTTAACTTCAATGTCTCTGGTTATATTTTGTTTGTTTTATTCTTCTATTTATTATGTTCCAGTTAAAGGTGAGATCATATGGTATTTGTCACTCACCATCTGGCTTATTTCACTTAGCATAATGCTCTCCAGTTCCATCCATGCTGTTGCAAAGGGTATAAGCTCCTTCTTTCTCTCTGCTGCGTAGAATTCCATTGTGTAAATGTACCATAATTTTTTGATCCACTCATTTTCTGATGGGCACTTAGGTTGCTTCCAACACTTGGCTATTGTAAATTGTGCTGCTACGAACATTGGGGTGCATAGGTTCTTTTGGATGGGTGTTTCAGGGTTCTTAGGGTATAATCCAAGTCCCTAAAGCAAGGGACATAAAGGAAAGAATAACCAAATGGGACTTCATCAAAATAAAAAGCTTCTGCAGGGCTAAAGAAAACAGCATTAAAATACAAAGAGAACCAACAGTATGGGAAAACATATTTGCCAATGATACGTCAGACAAGGGCCTGATCTCCAAAATATATAAAGAACTCACACGACTGCAGTCCAGGAAGACAAACAACCCAATTAAAAAATGGGCAAAGGACTTGAACAGACACTTCTCCAAGGAAGACATACAGAGGGCCCAGAGACATAGGAAAATATGTTCAGCATCACTAGCCATCAGAGAGATGCAAATTAAAACCACAGTGAGGTACCATCTCACACCGGTTAGAGTGGCCAACATAAACAAATCCACAAACAAATGTTGGAGAGGATGCGGAGAAAAGGGAATAAAAAGCCATCTCCTTATCTAAAAGAACCAGACCCATTTTACATTAAAGTCATACATTTAGAGAATCACAAAATACCAGAAAAGGAAGGTATCTTAGTGAGCTTCTAGTCTTATCCACTGATTGTACAGATATTCTGAAAAGTAAAATGGCTTCCCAGTATCACAGCAAATTAATGACAACTTTGAGTTATTACCTGGGTCCTTTGATTTCTTCCCTATTTACTTTACCCACCACTGTCTCCCAGGTAAATCATGTTCACTGTAGCCACCAAGATCTGTGTCCTTGTCTCTGATCTATAACCAGGAAACACTTTAGAAAAAACAATTTGACAATAAATATATGAATACATTTTGTTTTAAATTAAATTTATTTGGGTGACATTGGTTAATATATAGGTTTCAAATGTATATTTCTATGATACTTGATCTGTACAGGGGTGGGCAAAAATAGGTTTACAGTTGTAAGTATGTGAAACACAGAGTTTATTCTTGTATTATTTATCTATTATTGTATTTTTTATTTGTATTACAAATGTAAACCTACTTTTGCCAGCCCCTTTATATTGCATTGTGTGTCCACCACCCAAATCAAATCCTCTACAGCAAGCAATGAAGACAATGCAAAAGTCTCCCTTGATGTTCTTCGCCTTGTCCCGTTATTGTCTTTTTGGTCTTTTTCTGTGCATAATCAGAGATATGTACCAATATGTATAAAAAGTTTCATTTTATGTTTTTGCATCAAAAATATATATTATATATAATATAAATCATATATTATATAAGTCATATATATATATATATATATACACACTATATACTTTGCCTTATTTTGTTTTGTTTTTGTTGTTCACTTGATATGTCTTTAAGATCTCCATCCCATAGCTTAGTCTAGCCATTCAATTTTGATTAACACTTAGGTTGTTTTAAAGTTCTTGCTATTTTAAGAAATGGTAGTGCTACAGTGGAAATCCTTGAACAGGCCACCTTGTACACATCTCCAACATAGATACTAAGCATCAGAATTACCAGATACAAGTGTAATAGGCATTTTTAATTTTCAAAGCTAGTGCTCAATTACCCCACAAAAGCATCTATTCCAATTTCTTTACCCTTGAGTCAGTATGGTATATGAGTGCTTACATTTCTATGCCTTTGCCAACACTTGATGTTCTTGCTAATATGGGTGAAAATTATCCCAATTCCCAGACTACATATTAGTTTCAGTGTCTTTTCACATAATCATTGCATGTTTGTGTTTCTTCAGTGAATTTTCTGGACATATCCTGTACTCACTTTATTAAGGGATGATACTTATTGACTCACTTTACATCTGCAAAGATATGGCAAATAAAAATGGTAGCATATGAGATTTGAAGTTTGACACAAAAGGGCATTTCCTAGTTTACAGCAAGATGGTGGCGAGGTAGGTGGGAGTGGAGCCCAGTTCTCCCTGTGCCCAGCTGGAACACCTAGCCAATCTTCTGAGGAACAGAGTGAACAGCCAATGGAATCCCAGCTTACATGAAGTTTGGAGGACAAAAATTGTAGAGGACACTAAAAAACAGACGGAGAGGAGATTGCACTGTGATGGTAAGGTCCTTGGGATCTGTGCAGGGACCTAGGCTGCTGTCGCCAGTGGCCTGGTACCTGCCACAGGATACAGGGAGGAGAGTTAGATCACCAGCTCCCTCCCCTACCACAGCAGGTAGGGCAGCTGGGCACCAGGAGGGACCTGGATGCTGGAAGTCGCTGGGGGGAATACAGACAAAGTGGGAGACACACAGAGGTAGTACACATCCGCTGGGACTGTGGATGCCGGCAGCAGAGAAATTCAGGTGCCAGTCAATACCTGGAGAAGGGAGAAGTTGGGCCATGTTGGACCCTGACTCAGATGTCTCCAGACTGGTTGGAAAGTTGGACTGTGTGAAAAACCATGCACTTGTTAAGAACGGTGGACAGCTGGTTCATAAGGAACTCTCAAGCAGCAGCTGGCTCACCCTGAGGGTTATTTGAGTTATGCACGACCAGAGACTGAGTGGCTGATTTGAGACTGGCAACTCATGGAGGACCTGGACCAGGGGCTGGGCAACTGTGAATATTGTGGCCCAGACCTGGTCCCTATCCTCTCAAAACCATAGGAAGGGAGAAAAGCGAAGCCCAGCCCTGGTCTTCCAGTGGCATCCAGGATGACCAGCAGAAATCACTGAATATGTTTAAAGTCAGAAGAGGCTTATTTTTCTTCTTTCCTCTATCTTTCTTTTCCTTTTTTACTTCCCCCAAGTGAGACAATAAGATGTGAATATATGAAGGGTCCAGAGACAGATCGAAAGGGGGACCACAAGGTTAACCCCCAAAACTGACACACTGAGACAAATGTCACTTTTCCATCCCATATCTGGCACTTTATTGTTTATGTGTATTATTATTACTTTTTTATCATTTTTACCACTTTCATTTTATTAGCATTTTTTAATTTCTCTTATGGTTAGTTTTCCTTGTTTTATTTCTCTGTTAATTGCATTGTTTGACTGGTTTTCCTTGTTCTCTCTTTATTGTATTTTAATTTTCCTTTCTTCATTTCACTTGTGTTCCAATAACACACTACTCTTGAACGTGTGCTTTCTATTCTGGTTATCCAAATTATATATTTCTTGTTATATTATTGTTGCTCCAGTACTATTGTAAATAATTGTTGTTCCATACAATTGTACATACTAGAGAGTAACCACCCCAATCTTAGCCCACTTCACTTTATTCCTGAGCATTATTATTGTTGTGATTAACTCTATTCTATCTCACACTATGCCGACTTTCTGTCCTTTACTCTCACTATATCTCATCATCTAACCTTGCACAAGTGCTCTGTTTTCCGGATTCAGTTCACAATCATCCTCCCCTCTAAAAAGAGTCTTATCTCTCTTTCACCTTTCATAAAAAGTGGCTAGTTGGGTGAAATATCACAATTAACACTATACATATCAAAAGAATCTCCTATCTCTTCTCTACTTGCTGGTACTTTAAATCCCATAAAATGCTCTCCCTCCATCTTAATCCATTTTGCCTGCCCCCCTCACCAACGACCACATACAAGAATCGGTGGGAGCTACAAACATCAGTATACCTGCTGGAGGAGAAAAACAACCAACAAATGAACCACAAAAAGGTCAAACCGAAGTACAACAAGAGAGCTCACACAAACAGAAGACAGGGCAAACCTAGAACGTCTAGACAAGGAGATCAAAGAGACCACACCACTGAATGCCATAGAATTGCTACCGTAGAAGTTCACCCTACAAAGACAGCTAGCAAAGTGAAATAATCAGGAAGCTCAGAAACAAACAAAAAGAGTCACCTAAAATGGGGAGACAAAAAAGGAACATGCAATCCAGAGGAATGGGAGACTCCCCACTAAAAGAGATAAATGCAATGGAGATAAGCAAACAGATATAGAACTCAAAATAATGGTTTTAAAGATGCTCAAGGAACTCAAAGACAAGTACAAGGAACTGAGTGAGAACTACAACAGTATGAAAAAGGAAATAGAAACTATAAACAAAAACCAGGAAGAGATGAACAATAAAATCTCAGAAATAAAAAACACACTAAAAGAAATTTACAAGCAGGCTGGATGAAGCAGAGGATCAAATCAGCAAGCTAGAGGACAAGGTAGAAAAAAACAGCCAGAAAGAGCAAGAAAAGGGAAAGAGACTCAGAAAGAATGAAGAGATGGTAAGGGAACTGCAAGACACCATGAAACATAATAATATCTTTATAATAGGGATACCAGAAGGAGAAGAAGAGTAAGGGATAGAAAACCTATAGGAAAAATTAATGATGAAAACTTCAGAAATTTTATGAGAGAAAAAGGCACACAAATCCAGGAAACACAGAGAGTCCCAATCAAGAGGAATCCAAATGGGCCCACTTCAAGACACATCATAGTTAAAATGGCAAAATTTGAAGGCAAAGAGAGAATCTTAAAGGCAGCAAGGGAGAAAAAGGAAGTAACATACAAGGGAGCCCCAATAAGGTTCGCAACTGACTTCTCAATGGAAACGCTCCAAGCCAGAAGAGAATGGCAAAAAATATTCCAAGTAATGAGAAACAGAGGCCTGCAACCAAGACTGTGCTATCCAGTAAGACTCTCAATTAAAATGGAAGGCCAAATAAGGAGAATTCCAGACAAAAGAAATCTAAAGAACAAACTTCCACCAAACCAGCTCTGCAAGAGATGCTAAAGGGACTCCTTTAGGAAAAGGAAGAAAAAGAATGAGAGAGAGAGAGAAACACAGGTACGAAAAAATGGCAATGAATAACTACCTATCAATAATAACCTTAAACATAAATGGATACAATGCTCCAATCAAAAGATATAGAATAGTTGAATGGATAAGAAAGCATGACCTACACATATGCTGTCTACAAGAGACCCACCTCAGAACAAAAGACCTACACAGCCTGAAAGTGAAGGGCTGGAAACAAATTTTCCAAGCAAAATGACAGAAAAACAAACAAACAAAGCCGGGGTAGCAATGCTCATATCAGACAAAATAGACTTCAAAACAAGGGCAATAAAAAGAGACCCAGAAGGTCACTTCATAATACTCAAGGGAAGAAACCATCAGGAAGACATAAACATTGTAAATATATATGCACGCAACATAGGAACAACCAAATACATAAAGAAAATTTTGGAGGACTTCAAGAAAGGTATTGACAGCAACACAATTATAGTAGGAGATTTCACCACCCCACTGTAAAAAATAGATAGATCTTCCAAATAAAATACTAAAAAAGATATTGCAGCATTGAACAATGTCCTTGAACAAATGGACTTATCTGATTATATATCCTTTCATCCTAAAGAAGCAAATTATGCACTTTTCAAATGCACATGGAACATTTTCAAAGACATACCACATGATAGAACACAAAACAAGACTCAACAAATTCAAGATCATTGAAATCATATCAAACATTTTCTCTGACCACAACGGACTGAAACTAACCTCAAGGAAAAAACTCAAAAACACTCAAACCCATGGAGATTAAAAAGCATGGTATTACAGAATGAATGGGTGAAAAATGAGATTAGAGAAGAAATAAAAAAGTTTCTGGAAACAAATGAAAATGAACTCAAAACAACCCAAAACTTATGGGACACAGCAAAGGCCGTCCTGAGAGGGAAGTTCATAGCAATACAGGCCTACCTAGATAGAAACATTTCAAATAAGCATCCTAACCCTTCACCTATGAGAACTCGAGGAACAACAAAAAGAGCCCAGAGCAAGTAGAAGGAAGGAAATAACCAAGATCAGAGCAGAATTAAATGACATAGAGAGTAAAAGCACATTTCTAAGGATCAATAAATCCAGAAGCTGGTTCTTTGAGAAGATAAAAAAAAAAAAAAAAACAACAAGCCTTTAAGCAGACTCATCAAGAAAAAAAGAGACAGGACCCAAATAAACAGAAATGAAACAATTAGAAATGAAAAAGGAGAGATTACAACTGATACCACAGAAATACAAAGGATTGTAAGAAATTACTACGAAGAACTATAAGCCCAGAAATTTGAAAACCCAGGTGAAATGGACACGTTTCTAGAAAGATATAATCTTCCAAAACTCAATGAAGAAGAAACAGAAAGCCTGAACAGACCAATAACAGCATACAAAATTGAAGCAGTAATCAAAAAACTCCCAAAACACAAAAGCCCTGAACCAGATGGTTTCACAGGAGAAGTCCACAAAGCATTTAAGGAAGAGCTAACCCCTATTCTTCAAAGACTATTCAAAAAAATCCAAGAAGATAGAAGACTCCTAAACTCCTTTTATGAAGCCAGTATCATCCTAATCCCCAAACCAGATAAAGACACAACAAAGAAAGAAAACTTCAGGCCAATATTGCTGATGAACATAGACACTGAAACCCTCAACAAAATATTGGGAAACCACATGAGCAGTCCATTAAAAAGATCATACACCATGACAAAGTGGGATTCATCTCAGGGATGCAAGGGTGGGACAATATTCACAAATCAATAAATGTAATACATCCCATAAACAAAAGCAAAGACAAAAATCACATGGTCATATCAATAGATGCAGAAAAAGCATTTGATAAGGTACAGCAACTATTTATGGTCCAAACACTCAGCAAAGTGGGAATAGAAGGAGCATTCCTCAACATAATAAAGATCTTATATGAGAGACCTACAGCCAACATCATACTCAATGGACAAAAATAAAAACTTTCCCATAAGATCAGGAACAAGACAAGGTTGTCCACTTTAACCACTTCTACTCAAGATAGTATTGGAAGTTCTAGGCACAGCAATCAGACAAGAGAAGGAAATAAAAGGCATCCAAATTGGAAAGGAAGAAGTAAAACTGTCATTGTTTGCAGATGACATGATAGCTTACATAGAAAATCCCATAGACTCCGACAAAAAACTGCTCAACCTAATAAATGAATTTGTCAAAATAGCAGGATACAAAGTCAACATTCAGAAATCAAAGGAATTTTTGTATACTGACAATGAAATATCAGACACAGAAATCACAAAAAAATCCCATTTGATATACCAACAAGATAATACCTAGGAACAAATCTAACCAGGAAGTTAAAAGACCTGTACTCAGAAAAGTACACAACACTAAAGAATGAAATTAAGGAAGACACATATAAATGGAAACATATACTGTGTTCATGGATTGGAAGAATTAATATCATCAAAATGTCCATACTACGTAAAGCAATTTATAGGCAATGCAATACCTATTGAAGTACCAATGGTATATTTCACAGATATAGAACAAACACTTCAAAACTTTATATGGAACCATAAATGACCCTCAATAGCTCCAGCAATTTTGAGAAAGAAGAGTAAAGTAGGAGGGATCACAACACTTGATATCAATCTGTATTACAAGGCCACTGTAGTCAAAACAGCCTGATACTGGCATAAGAACAGACACATGGACCAATGGAACAGAATAGAGAACCCAGAAATGGACCCAAGTCTACGGTTAATTAATATTTGACAAAGGAGGCAGCAGCAAAAAATGGAGCAAAAATAGCCTCTTCAACAAATGGTGTTGGGAGAGCTGGACAGCTACGTGCAAAAAAATGAAAGTCAAGCACCAACTTACACCATACACAAAAATAAATTCAAGGTCGATAAAAGACTTAAATATAATTCATGACACCATAAAAGTTCTTCAGGAGAACATGAACAGGAAAATCTCAGATATTCCATGCAGCAATATTTTCACTGATATGTCCCCCAGAGCAAGGGACATAAAGGAATGAATAAACAAATGGGACCCCACCAAAATAAAAAGCTTCTGAATGGCTAAAGAAAACAGTATTAAAATGAAAAGAGAACCAACCATATGGGAAAACTATTTGCCAATGATACCTCAGCCAAGGGTTTCATCTCCAAAATATATAAAGAACTCACATGACTCCACTCTAAGAAGACAAGAAACCCAATTAAAAAATGGGCAAAGGATTTGAACAGACACTTCTCCAAGGAGGACATAGAGTGGGCCCAGAGACATATGAAAAGATGCTCAGCATCACTAAC
The DNA here is from genome assembly GCF_022682495.2 of Desmodus rotundus. Lineage (NCBI taxonomy): Eukaryota > Metazoa > Chordata > Mammalia > Chiroptera > Phyllostomidae > Desmodus > Desmodus rotundus. Next base: position 46,369,730 of record NC_071400.1, on the reverse strand, counting down.
CATCAGAGAGATGCAAATTAAAACCACAGTGAGATACCACTTCACACTGGTGAGAATGGCCATCATAAACAAATAAAAAAAAAAAAAAACAGCAAGTGTTGGAGAGGTTGTAGAGAAAAAGGGAACCCTAGTGCACTGTTGGTGAGATTGCAGACTGATGCAACCACTATGCAAAACAATATGGAATTTCCTCAGAAAATTAAAAATGGAACTGCCTTTTGATGCGGCAGTTCCACTGCTGGGATTATATCCTAAGAACCCTGAAACACCATCCAAAAGAACCTATGCACCACAATGTTCATAGCAGCACAATTTACAATAGCCAAGTGCTGGAAGCAATCTAAGTGCCCATCAGTAAATGAATGGATCTAAAAACTATGGTATATTTACACAATGGAATTCTGTGCAGCAGAAATAAAGAAGGAGTTCCTATCCTTTGCGATAGCATGTATGTAACTGGAGAGCATTATCCAGGCGTTGAAAGACAAATACCATATGATCTCTTCTTTAACTGGATCCTAATCAACAAAACAAACAAGCAAAATATAACCAAAGGCATTGAAATTAAGAACAAACTGACAGTAACTAGAGGGTAGAGGGGAGGGATAATGGGCGGGAAAGGGTGAAGCATTTACAGTAACAACTATAAAGGACACTTGGACAAGGGTGTTGGAAACAGGGGAGGGAAGTGGGGAAGGGGAAGGTGGTGGGGAGGGGTAGGGAGAAAAGGCAGAAAACTTTTCTTGAACAACAGTAAAATATAAAAGTATTTAATGAAAATATTTAATGAAAAAAAATTTTTAAAGGGCATTTCCTGATTCGTTGGGGGGGAAAATGTGATTGGTCAGATCCCACAACCAGGGAAGTGAGAAGCAGCTCTGGACTGTTGGTTTGGTTCAGGAGTCTTTAAAAGTAGAAAATTTAATATATATCTGAATGAAGGTTAGTCCTATACCAGGCAAACATGGCTGTGATGACTGATTGTTTAACCCATGGCTGACAGTTTCATCTTTGAAAATGGAAGGCAATGTAATTCCTCTGTGAGGAGCCCTCATTTGGGTTCCAAACATCTGGAGCCCATGTCTGGCTTCTCCTTTGACAACAAAGGAGAATGGTTGAATGGGCATGGGATAGAGGAAAATTAAATGTCACTACACATTTTTATCTTCAATATTTAAAACACTCAGAATCCACACATTTAAACATGTTTCCAAAAGTGTATTTGTGTGTCTGAAGTTTCTGGGAATATTTTTCAAAGTTATTAAACCAGACCAAACTGTATTTTATGAGTCAAGAGCAGGGATGTCCTATTTCTCAAGTATATAGGTCAGTGCTCATGCAGCAGATCCAGTGAACAGAGATGCTTGAAGCTGCCTGCATACCAGGTCCCTTTTTATTATTCTCTCTAGCCCCCTACAATCCCAGGGCCAAGCAGGGTTGTTTAAACTGGCCTAGCACTGTTGACCCTGGAGGGAAGCCCCTCAGAACCCGTTTTGTGCAGATGTCAGAAAGATTTGAGACTGTTTTCCTTAGCCGGGAAGAAAGCCCCACTTAGATTTCAAGTTGTTCCTCTGCAAGCTGGGAAAGGAACTGAATGTTGGGTCATCCCTGAAATATGTTGACACCCTTGGAAGGCCTGCCTTTTGCCTTGGGGAGACAACAAACACATAGCCTGCTGGACAGTGCATACTTTTCCTTTGCCAAAGGCCTCTTGAACTGACTAGGACATTTACATAACACCTAGCACTCCTGCACACCTGAAATCCAACCCTTTTTGACTTAAGCTATCTCAAACTGATTTCTTTAAGGTATGCTTTACCTAGTAAAAGCCGTTTTTAGTGTTGGTACACTGCTTTTTACCTTCCAAGTCATCTTCTCCTCCCAGGATCTGTATTATTATCGGTATGCTAAAAATACACTGGTAAGTGATTTGCCCAAGATCACTAGCCTGTTAATGGCTCAACCTTATTGTGCCTACATTAGGAAAATGTCAGCTTTTAAAAACGGCATATCTAGTAATGTTAAATAAAGGCTTTTTCTTCTGCCCTGTCTGGTGTGGCCCAGTGGATTGGGCATCATCCTGCCAAACAAAAGGTCACTGATTCAATACCCCGTCAGGGCACATGCCTAGGTTGCAAGCTAGGTGCCCAGTTGGGGGCGAGAGGCAACCAATCCATGTTTTTCTATCACATTGATATTTCTTTCCCTCTTTTTCTCCATACATTCCCCTCTCTCTAAAAAGAAATAAATAAAATCTTTTTTAAAAAGGTTTTTTTTTTCCTCCTGCATGTTTAATTTTGGATTTAATGTTTTACTTCTGTTTTCTTTCTTGGGGGTCGGTGTTATTATCTAAAAGAACCACTCGTTTGAGTTGATTTCGTCCCTGGCATTTTTTTTTTTTTTCTGCCATTGGATTGAACAAAATATTTCAGGTTGACATTTCCATCCCTTCCTTTTTTTTTTTTTTTATTGTTATGCAATTACAGTTGTATGCCTTTTCTCCCCATCCCTCTACCCCACCCCAGGTGAACCCACCTCCCTCCCCCCTCTCCACCCTCCCCCTTGGTTTTGTCCATGTGTCCTTTATAGTAGTTCCTGTAATACCCCCTTAGAAAACATCCCTTCCTTTTTTTATGTACTGAATTTGAAAGCATTATGCTCCATTGATGTTTGTTTGTCTGAGTTGGGAACAGACAGGACTGTTGGTTTTGTTTTGAGCATACTATTCTTTAATACTATTTTAGAGTTTTCCATGTTTTAACAGGATTCTGGAGTTTATATACTGCACGCTAAGCTCCTAATCATCCATGTCATGTAAAAGAGCATTATTACATGTAACACCAAACTACAAAGAATGTTTGGATTCTTCCTTAGATAAGGACTGTTTGCCCCTGTTTTATAGCTTGGGAAGTTATATACTAGCTAGACAGTTTATAAGGTAAGCCTGAGTTTAATGTGAAACAGCCTAGGTTTCTTAATTCCTTATATCCTGACTGCATTCTGCTGCTTCTCTGTCACAAAATGTGTTTCCCATGAATTCCAGGGCCCAGATGCATTAACCACTAGTCCTTCAATTTACTCTCCTCCTGCAAAGAACTGGTGTTCTGTGTGTCAGCTGACTACTGCCATGGCTACCAAGAGGCCTTTCCATTTTCTTCTGAACTAGGCAACTCCTGTGTACATCTTTCTTTCCTCCCTGTATATCCCCAAACCCCTGCCCTGCCCAACCATTATCTCACACACAAACACACACACACACACACACTTATGTCCTTACTCTCTACCATTTCAAAGTGAAATATCATATCGTACATGACCTCCTTAAGTGGCCAAGCCTTGCTCCAGCTGCCTGCACAAAGTTTTTTCCTTCATTGTCTACTCAATCTTCAGTACTCTACGAGCTGGCCTCACTGCTAACACTGGTACCTACTAACTTGCTTGTTGCCAGATTCAATGAACATTTTTCATACTTATCTTCCTTGGCTTCTCTGCTGTATGAGATACCTCCTTCCTTCCTGAATCTTTCTATTCCTGAAATCAATTTCAAAAGAGAAAGTTTGTAACTATCTTTGATTCACAATTATTCATGAATTTTCTCATCTTGGAAGAAGAACAAATTGCTGGGAATAAAACAAAATCATTTTGCCAGCACCCTTGCACAAGTAGGCACAGAGTAAGAAACAACCAGATGAAAGATGAGGTCAGGTTCAAAAACTCAGAGGAGTGAGGACGAGCAGATTCACAAAGTAAGCTATAGCAACCAGAGTGTTGGGAAGAGTGAGGACCCTTACAGCTAACATGGCCTAAAGAAATATGTGAAAATAACTGCCGTGACTCGGTGCCTTCTTTCAGCAGAAAGGAATTCTCCCTAGACAGGAGATTCACATTTGCTTTGTAGTATCCTAACAGCTAATCCAGGATGTGGAGAGTAGGACTAGAACCATCCAAACTGGATGGTTGGTTGGTCAGTCCTTCATGAAACAATTTATAGTGCTAGATTTTATAGTGCTATCCTCTTAGTTATTTTCCTGCTTTCATGGAACTTCCCAGAGTTCTGTCCTCATCCCCCTTCTCTTCTCACTGTTGGTCTCTCCCAGTGCTGCTTCATATATTCCAGGGATTCAAGCCGCCACCCATACAATGATATATATTAAATCTCCATCTCTAGTTCAGACCTTTCTCCTTAGCTTCAGGTCAGCGTTGTCAACTTCTTGCTGGACCTCTCTGCTTGGATTTTCACTGGCACCATAAACATGTCTCATACAGAATCCAACCATCAACTCCCACCAGGTGTGTTCCTTCCTGCATCCTACTTATCTCTTTCCATCTCAGCAAATGGCACCACCAAACATTCCATTGCTCAAGCCAGAAACCTGGGAGTCATTCTTGTTTTCTCTTTCTTTCCCCCACAACCATCTTCAATTCATCATCAAATCTTGTCCATTATCTTCATAAATGGAGCGCAAATCCACCCGCTTTATTCCATACCTATTTCTCTAATCCAAGCATGTGTAATTTCTTGCATGAACTACCATTATAGCCTCCAGACTGGTCCTTTAAACTCCAGTCTCATTCATTCCCATTCTCTTGCTACTCTGCTGTCATAACCTTGCCAAACCACAAATATAATTATGAAACTCTTGCTTAAAATCTTTCAATGGCATCCCATAGATCTCATATCTTAAAGTTCTCCATGGCCTGACCATTTACCACCTCTCCAACATTATCTGTCATCACTAAGGGCCCCATCCTTCAGAAACAAAACAAAATAATATCATACACATGAAGTGAACTATTTACAGTTCACAGAACCTGCTATGTTTTTAAAATATGTTCCAGGTTTTACACCTGCTAACTCCTTTACATGTACTCTTCATCACTAGCTCTACCTTTTCTCTGCTGACTTGCTTCTATTTGCCCATCCTTTAAAATCAAACACAGACTTCACCTCCACATGAAGCTTTCCAGCATCTACAAGACTCAAGTTATCTAGTCTGTGCTCCACTATCTTAAGAACACCTCAACAGCAGTAACCAGGTCTTTTTAGACTCTACAGAGGCAGCAGGCACTACAAGCTATTTCAAGAAGGACTGACCAACCAAGCAGCCAGTTTGGATGGTTCTAGTCCTACTCTCCACATCCTGGATTAGCTGTTAGGATACTACAAAGCAAATGTGAATCTCCTGTCTAGGGAGAATTCCTTTCTGCTGAAAGAAGGCACCGAGTCACGGCAGTTATTTTCACATATTTCTTTAGGCCATGTTAGCTGTAAGGGTCCTAGCTCTTCCTAAAACTCTGGTCCCTACAGCTTACTTTGTGAATCTGCTCTTCCCTACTCCTCTGAATTTTTGAACCTGACCTCATCTTTCATCTGGTTGTTTCTTACTCTGTGCCTACTTGTGCAAGGGTGCTGGCAAAATGATTTTGTTTTATTCCCAGCAATTTGTTCTTCTTCCAAGATGAGAAAATTCATGAATAATTGTGAATCAAAGATAATCACATGCTTTCTCTTTTGACATTAATTTTACCCTCCTCTTCACGAAACCTTCTGCTTAAAGCATCTTAACCTTATGCAAAGTCAATGGTCTTGAATTTCACTCATACCTTTTCCTTATGGGGGAGAGGAATAGTGTTTATGCAGAGAAGTAGCCATTGGGTGGCAGTAAAGAAAAGAGGTAAAAAACTAAGGGTCCTTGTGTATTTAAATATAGCTATTTAATTGGAGGATAATTGATGATAATGTTAAAACTTAGTGTCTCTACAGTAGATCAAGATGCAATTATGTTCATAGCTATCTTAATCCCTTCTTTGATCATAATGGGACAGTTTGGGATTTGGGGGATCTGTGCTAGCGAGGGAGGATTCATTTGGAGAGGAGCCAAGCAGATGGAGAAGATAAATACACAGATGTAGAGTCAGGAGCACTTCTTTACATATCCAGAGACCTAAGTACCCTGCCTGAAATTTTGCTAAAATTTAAATTATATTCCATAACTTATGCTATTACACTTCTCCCAATTTCTCCCCCTTTGCCCACCTCCAACCAGACCCATCCTTTCCCTAAGGGCATCCCCACATGGTTGTCCATGTACATGATATATATATATATACACACACACACACACACACATATGATTATATTTTATTGGTTATGATGTATATACATGATATATACATGATTGTATATTATTTTTTATTATATTATTTTATTTCTTAATTATATTGTTATTCAATTACAGTTGTCTGCATTTTCTCCCCATCCTTCCACCCCAATCCACCTAAACCCACGTCCCTCCCCCACCTACACCCTACCCCTTGATATTGAGCATGTGTCCTTTACAGTAGCTCCTGTAAACCCCTTTCCCCACTATCCTCTCCCCACTCCCAACTAGCTATTGTTAGATTGTTCTTAATTTCAATGTCTCTGGTTATATTTTGTTTGCTTTTTTCTTTTGTCGATTATGCTCCAGTTAAAGGTGAGATCATATGGTATTTGTCCCTCACCACCTGGATTATTTCAATTAGCATAATGCTCTCCAGTTCCATCCATGCTGTTGCAAAGGGTAGACGCTCCTTTTTTCTCTCTGCTGCATATAATTAGATTGTGTAAAGGACCATAGTTTTTTGATCCACTCATTTCCTGATGGGCACGTAGGTTGCTTCCAACACTTGGCTATTGTAAAGTGTGCTGCTATGAACATTAGGGTGCACAGGTTCTTTTGGATTGGTGCTTCAGGGTTCTTAGGGTATAATCCCAGCAGCAGAATTGCTGGGTCAAAGGGCAGTTCCATTTTTAGTTTTCTGAGAAAATTCCATACTGTTTTCCACAGTGGTCTCACCAGTCTGCATTCCCACCAACAGTGCACTAGAGTTCCCTTTTCTCCGCATCCTCTCCAACATTTGTTTGTGGATTCGTTTATGTTGGCCACTCTGACTGGTGTGAGATGGTACCTCATTGTGGTTTTAATTTGCGTCTCTCTGATGGCTAGTGATGCTGAGCATCTTTTCATATGTATCTGGGCCCACTCTATGTCCTCCTTGGAGAAGTGTCTGTTCAAATCCTTTGCCCATTTTTTAATTGGGTTTCTTGTCTTCTTATAGTGGAGTCATGTGAGTTCTTTATATATTTTGGAGATGAAACCCTTGGCTGAGGTATCATTGGCAAATAGTTTTCCCATATGGTTGGTTCTCTTTTCATTTTAATACTGTTTTCTTTAGCCATGCAGAAGCTTTTTATTTTGATGAGGTCCCGTTGGTTTATTCTTTCCTTTATGCACCTTGCTTTAGGGGACATGTCTGTGAGGATGTTGCTGCATGGAATGTCTGAGATTTTCCTGCCAATGTTTTCGTCTAGGACTTTTAAGGTGTTACGACTTATATTTAAGTTTCTTCTCCATTTTGAGTTTAGTTTTGTGTATGGCGTAAGTTGGTGATAGAGTTTCATTTTTCTGCACATAGCTGTCCAGATCTCGCAACACCATTTGTTGAAGAGGCTATTTTTGCTCCATTTTATGCTCCTCCCACTTTTGTCAAATATTAATTGACTACAGAGACTTGGGTTTATTTCTGGGCTCTCTGTTCTGTTCCATTGGTCTATGTGCCTGTTTCTATGCCAGTACCATGCTGTTTTGATTACAGTGGTCTTGTAATACAGTTTGATATGAAGTTTTGTGATCCCTCCTGCTTTGTTCTTCTTTCTCAAAATTGCTGCAGCTATTCGGGGTCATTTATGGTTCCATATGAATTACTGAAATGTTTGTTCTATATTTGTGAAATATGTCATGGGTACTCTAATAGAGATTGCATTGAATCTATAAATTTCTTTGGGTAGTATGGCCATTTTGATGATGCTAATTCTTCCAAACCATGAGCATGGTACATGCTTCCATTTGTTTGTGTCTTCCTTAATTTCTTTCTTCAGCGTTGTGTAGTTTTCTGAGTACAGATCTTTTACCTCCTTGGTTAGGTTTATTCCTAGGTACTTCATTTTTTCTTTTTGCTATATCAAATGGGATTTTTGTCCTGATTTCTGTTTCTGCAGTTTCGATGTTGGTATACAGGAATGCCTTTGATTTTTGAGGGTTGACTTTGTATCCAGCTGTTTTGCCAAATTCATTTATTAGGTCTAGTAGTTTTTGGGTGGTGTCTATAGGATTTTCCATGTACACTATCATGTCATCTGCAAACAGTGACAGTTTCATTTCCTCCTTTCCAATTTGGATGCCTTTTATTGCTTTTTCTTGTCTGATTGCTGTGGCTAGGGCTTCCAGTACTATGTTGAATAGGAGTGGTGAGAGAGGGCATCCTTGTCTTGTTCCTGATCTTAGTGGGAAAGCTCTAAGTTTTTCTCCATTGAGAATGATGTTGACTATAGGTCTCTCATATACGACCCTTATGATGTTGAGGAATGCTCCCTCTATTCCCACTTTGCTGAGTGTTTTTATCAGAAATGGGTGCTGTATCTTATCAAATGCTTTTTCTGCATCTATTGATATGATCATGTGATTTTTGTCTTTGCTTTTGGTGATGTGATGTATTATGTTTATTGATTTGCAAATATTGTACCATCCTGCATCCCTGGGATGAATCCCACTTGATCATGGTGTATGAGCTTTTTAATGTATTTGTGCCTGCGGTTTGCCACAATTTTGGTGAGGATTTTAGCATCTTTGTTCATCAGTGATATTGGCCTGAGGTTTTCATTCTTTGTTGTGTCTTTATCTGGTTTTGAGATTAGAATGATATTGGCTTCATAAAACAAGTTTAGGAGTCTTCCATCTTCTTGAATTTTTTGAAATAATCTGTGGAGGATGGGGGTTAGCTCTCCCTTAAATGCTCTGTAGAATTCTCCTGTGAAACGATCTGGTCCAGGTTTTTGTGTGTTGGGAGCTTTTTGATTAGTGTTTTAATTTCATCAGGCGTTACTGGTATGTTCAGGATTTCTGCTTCTTCATTGAGTTTTGGGAGATTATATTTCTCAAGAAATTTGTCCATTTCATCTAAGTTTTCACATTTTATGGCATCTAGTTCTTCATAGTAATTTCTTACAATCCTTTGTATTTCGGTGATTTCAGTTGTAGTCTCTCCTCTCTTTCATTACTGATTGTGTTTTTCTGGGTCCTACGTCTTTTTTTCTTGATTAGCCTGATTAAGATCTGGTCAATTTTTTTTATCTTTTCAATGAACCAGCTCCTGGATTCGTTGATCCTTACAATTGTCCTTTTAGTCTCTATGTCATTTAATTTTGCTCTGATCTTGGTTATTTGCTTCCTTCTACTTGCTTTGGGTTGTCTTTTTTGTTGTTCCTTGAGTTGTTGTAGGTGTTGGGTTAAGTTGTTTATTTGAGATGTTTCTATTCTTTTTAGGTAGACCTGTATCGCTATGAAATTTCCCTCTCAGGACTGCCTTTGCTGTGTCCCATAGGTTTTGGATTGTTGTGAGTTCATTTTCGTTTGTTTCCACAAACTTTTTGATTTCTTCCCTAATCTCATTCTTCACCCATTCATTGTTCAATAGCATGCTATTCAATCTCCATGTTTTTGAGTGTTTGGGGTTTATTTCCTTGAGATTTGTTTCTAGTTTCAGTTCCTTATGGTCAGAGAAAATGCTTGATATGATTTCAATTTTCTTGAACTTGTTGAGGCTTGTTTTGTGTCCTGTCATGTGGTCTATCTTTGAAAATGTTCCATGTGTATTTGAAAAGAATGTGTATTTTGCTTCTTTGGGATGAAAAGCTCTGTATATATCAGTTAAGTCCATTTCCTCTAGGGTATTGTTCAGTGACAGAATATCCTTCTTGATATTTTGTTTGGAAGATCTGTCCATTTTTGACAGTGGAGTGTTAAAGTCCCCTAGTATAATTGTGTTGCTGTCAATATCTTTCTTGAAGTCCGCCAAGATTTTCGTTATGTATTTGGGTGCTCCTATTTTGGGAGCATATATATTTACAATGTTTATGTCTTCTTGGTGAATTCTTCCCTTGAGTATTATGAAGTGACCTTCTGGCTGTCTCTTTATGGCTCTTTTTTGGAACTCTATTTTGTCTGATATGAGCAGTGTTACCCCTGCTTTTATTTTTATTTATGTCCTTTTGCTTGGAAAATTTGTTTCCAGCCCTTCATTTTCAGTCTGTGTAGGTCCTTTGTTTTGAGGTGGGTGTCTTGTAGGCAGCATATGTGTGGCTCATACTTTCTTATCCATTCAGCTATTCTATGTCTTTTGATTGGAGCATTTAATCCATTTACGTTTAAGATTATTATTGATAGGTACTTACTGATTGCTGATTTTTTGTACCTGTGTTCTTCTCTCCCTCTCTGTTCTCCTTTCTTTCCCTACAACAGTCCCTTTAGTATCACTTGCAGAGCTGGTTTGGTGGAGGTGTATTCTTTTAGACTTCTTTTGTCTGGGAAGCTCTTTATTTGACCTTCTATTTTGATTGAGGGCCTTGTTGAGTAAAGTAGTCTTGGTTGTAGGCTTCTGGTTCTCATTACTTGGAATATTTTTTGCCATTCTCTTCTGGCTGGAGCATTTCCATTGAGAAGTAAGCTGCTAACCTTATTGAGGCTCCCTTGTATGTTACTTCCTTTTTCTCCTTAGCTGCCTTTAAGATTCATTTTGCCTGGAATATTGCCATTTTAATTATGATGCGTCTTGCAGTGGGCATCTTTGGGTTCCTCTTCTTTGGGATTCTCTGTGAATCCTGGATTTGTGTGACTTTTTCTCTCATCAAATTAGGGAAATTTTTCCATCATTTCTTTTTCAAACAGGTTTTCTATCCCTTGCTCTTCCTCTTCTCCTTCTGGTGTCCCTAGTACACGGATATTATAGCATTTGATGTTGTCCTGCATTTCCCTTAACCCCTCTTCATTCTTTTTGAGCCTCTTTTCCTTTTCTTGCTCATTCTGGGTGTTTTTTTCTACTTTGTCCTCCAGTTCGCTGATGTGATCCTCTGCTTCATCGAGCCTTCTTTTGATTCCTTGTACTGTGTTCTTCAGTTTGGAAACTGTATTCTTCATTTTTTCTGGGCCCTTGTTGATAGTTTATATTTCCTTTTTCATGTTGATATAGTTTGCAATGAGTTCATTGTATTTTCCATGTAGTTTTTGGTAGTTCTCTGTGAGCTCATTCAGCTTCCTTATAACCAATTCTTTGAACTCATTATCTGACAGTTGACTTGCCTCTTTTTCATTTGGCATTGTTTCTGAGACTTCTTCCTTTCCTTTCATTTGGGGATTGTTTCTTTGTCTTACCATTGTTTGTGAGACTCTTCCTGTTAGTCTGTGGTTCTTAAGTTGCTCTGTTCTGACCCCCTGGGTTTTTGGTGTAAACTTCTGTGATAGAATACCTTTGAGATTCAGTCGTACAGTTTCCTTGATCTCCCGATTTTACTTATCTTGGTCTGTGGTTTATCTTGGCTCTGTGTATGTCTTTGGTTTTTGGTTTCTGTTGGGTATTTCTTTGGTGGGTCTTTCCCACCAGATGGTTATCTGAAGGTCAGTCTGTCCCCCCATTGTTGTTTTCTGTTGTGCAGATGTGGGCAGGTTGTGTCGGAACTGGTTGTTCCATGTGTACAAGGTTTTGACGCTTTTCTCTTGCTCTTGTTCCGTTGTTTGTTCTTTGTAATTTCTTCACTATTTATTTGTATTTTCAGATAGGTCCTGTGTTGAGTTAGTGTGACTTCCACTCCTTCCTTCCCCTCCTTCTGTTCTTATCTGATGGTGTCTCCTTTGTTCGTGGGTTTCCTCTTCCAGGAGGTAATCTGGTGTTCCCAGCTTCTACCCACTCTTTTCTATAGTAGGCCTTCTCTGGGCTGTGGGTGTGCACACGGTGCCTTCCTTGATTCGCACTCTCCCAGTGCCTGTGGTCTCAGTTCTCTCCTAGATGAAATGTGGACACTCCCTGGTTAATGCGCACAGTCCCTGGTGGTTGTGCACACTCCCCGTTCACTGGGCACACTCCTCGTTTGGTGCCTGTGGTCTCAGTTCCATCCAAAATGAGGTGCGGACACTCCCGGTGGTTGCGTGTAGACTCCTGTGGGTGTGCACACTCCCCGGTCAATGCTCACACTCCCCGGATGGGCGGGTGGCTGGGTGGAGGGGAGACTGGGCTGTTGCTGCAAGGGAATTCCCCAAAGTGCCCCCCAGTGTCATTTTCTTTTTGGGAAATTCCTCCTGCTCAATCCTACTGCTCCATACAAGGAAGGGCCTGTCCTCTCACACAGCCTACCTCTCCATCTAGACAGGGGACTGTCTGGGTCAGGGTCCCACACGGCCCAACTCTCAACTCTCCCTAGCCAGTGCCCATGGTCTCTGGTGTGTTTAACACACTTCGTCCTTATTCCCCTCCCTGAGACTTTAGGCAACCAGGTCTCCCTTGGTGCTGCTCAAGCCTTGTTTGGCAGGGGAGGGAGCCATTAACTCGGCTCTGTCCCAGGAGTCCAGCTGCAGGCCCAGCGGGCACGGGCCTGGGGCTGCAGTTGCCCTATTCCCCGAGCTGGTCCCAGGGACCTTTTTGTCCTGAAGCAATCCCCTTACCTTCTGTTTTTTCAGTGTCCTCTGTACTTTTTGGTCTCCTATCTTCATAAACGCTGGGCTGCTTTTGGCTGTTCGCTTTGTTCCTCAGTAGAGTGGGTAGGTGTTTCACCCAGGTGCAGGGGGAAATTGACTCTGCTCCCACCTATCTCACTGCCATCACGACACTAGGTTCTGATTGTATTTTATTGATTATGCTATTACAGTTGTCCTAATTTTTTCCTCTTTTGCCCGCCTCCACCCAGGAATCCCCAATCCTTCAGGCAGTCCCCACACCATCATTCATGTCCATGGGTCATGAATATAAATTCTTTGCTACTCCATTTCCTATACTGTACTTTATATCCCCATGGCTATTTTGCAACTACCTATTTGTACTTCTTAATACCCTCACCTCTTCACCCATTCCTCCATACCCCTCTCCCATCTGGCAACCATTAAAACACTCTCCATATCCATGATTCTGTCTCTGTTCTTTTTCACTTAGTTTGTTTTTTAGATGCAATTGTTGATACATATGTATTTATTGCTATTTTAATTATTATTTATTGATTATGCTATTAGTTGTCCCATTTTTTTTCTCCCTTTTATCCCCCTCCACCTTGCACACCCTCTCATCAGCATTTCCCTCTGTTAGTTCATGTCTGTGGGTCATACATATAAGTTCTTTGGCTCCTCCATTTCCTATACTATTATTAACCTCCCCCTGTCTATTTTGTGCCTACTATTTATACTTCTTATTTCCTATACCTTTTCTCCCATTCTCCCCCCTGCCCTTCCCCACTGATAACCCTCCATGTGATCTCCATTTCTGTGATTCTGTTCCTGTTCTGTTTGTTTCCTTAGTTTGTTTTTGTTTTTGTTTTCTACATTCAATTGTGGATAGTTGTGAATTTGTTGTCATTTTACCATTAATATTTTTTGATCATCTTCTTTTTCTTAGTCTCTATAACATTTCATATAATAAAGACTTGGTAGTGATGAATTCCTTTAACTACACCTTATCTGGGAAGCACTTTATCTGCCCTTCCATTCTAAATGATAGCTTTGCTGGATAAAGGAATCTTGAATGTAGGTCCTTGCCTCTCATGACTTCAAATACTTCTTTCTAGCCCCTTCTTGCCTGCAAGATTTCTTTTGAGAAATCAGCTGATAGTTTCATGGGCACTCCTTTGTAGGTAACTGTCTGCTTTTTTCCCACTGCTTTTAAGATTCTGTCCTTATCTTTAATCTTGAGTAACTTAATTATGATGTGCCTTGGTGTGTGCTTCCTTGGGTCCCATTTCTTTGGGACTGTCTGAGCTTCCTGGACTTCCTGGAAGTCTATTTCCCTCACCAGATTGGGGAAGTTTTCCTCTATTATTTTTTCAAACAAATTCCCAATATCTTGTGCTTCCTCTTTTCCTTCTGGCAACCCTATGATTTGGATGCTGGAAGGTTTCAAGTTGTCCCAGCTATTCCTAAGGCTCTCCTCATTTTTTTGAATTCTTGTTTCTTCATTCTGTTCCAGTTGAATATTTATTTCTTCCTTCTGTTCCAAATCATTCATTGGAGTCCCAGTTTCCTTCCCTTCACTCTTGGTTCCCTTTATATTTTGCTTTATTTCACTTTGCATAGTGTTCACTTCTTCCTTCATTTTGCGTCCATACTGAGTCATTTCTGTGAGCATCCTGATTACCAGTGTTTTGAACTCTAAATCTGATAGGTTGGTTTTCTCCTCATCGTTTAGTTCTTTTTGTAGAGTTTTGATCTATTCTTTCATTTGGGCTGTATTTCTTTTTCTCAGCACACCTGTTACATTGTAAGGGGTAGAGCCTTAGGTATTCACCAGGGCAGAGCAGGGCAGCCCACACCACAGCGTTGTGGTGCTGTCTGTGGGGGAGGGGTCAGTGAGGAAACAATGGTGCTTTCTTGGCTCTTGCTCCACTTTCCATCACTTCCCCAACTACCCACAAGTCCTTCTGGTGCTTATTCCCAGGTGGGTGCGAATGTGTACATTCTAGGTCTCTGTGGGTCTCTCCAATCAACTCTTCTGTGAGGCTGGGAGTTTCTCCCACTTCCAACCCCCCCACAGGTTTTTACAGTCAGAGGTTTTGAGGCTTTAGTTTCCTGTGCTGGAACCCTGAGTTGTGTGGACTCTCTCGCTCCCCAGTTTCTCCCACCAGTTTATCTGCATGTGAATGTGGGACCACCCAGTCAGCCACCTTGCCACGCATCCTCTGCACGTGGCTGCCCATCTCTGCCCTTCCTACCACTCTGGGTGAATGTTTCTTCTTTAACTCCTTGGTTGTCAGACTTTCATACAGTTTGATTTTTCTGGTAGTTCTGGTTGCTTTTTGTTTTTAAATTTGTTGTTTTCCTTAATTTGGTTGTTTGAGGAAGCAAGCCTTATCTAACTATGCATCCATCTTGACTAAAAATCCCTTATTGCTATTTTATTGTTCATAGATTTGATATGATCATAGTTCTTTTTCTTAAATAAGTTCCTTTCACATTTCATATAATAATGGTATGGTGATGATGAACTCCTTTAGGGTTTTGGTGTTGTTTTTTTTTTGGGGGGGGGGGTCTGGGTATCTCTTTATCTGTCCTTCAATTCTAAATGATATCTATGCTGGGTAAAGAAATCTTGGCTATAGGTTCCCCCCTTTTAATGAGTTCAAGTATTTTTTCCAATCCCTTTTAGCCTGCAAAGTTTCTTTTGAGGAATCAGCTGACAGTCTTATGGGAACTCCCCTATAGGTAAGTAACTGCTTTTCTCCTAGTGCTTTTAAGATTCTCTCTTCATCATTAACCTTTGTCATTTTAATTATAATGTGTCTTGGAGTGAGCCTCTTTGCATCCATCTTGTTTGGGACTGTCTATGCTTCCTGGACTTGCTTGTCTATTTCATTCACCAAATTAGGGAAGTTTTCTTTCATTATTTTTTCAAATAGATTTCCAATTTCTTGCAATTTCCCTTCACCTTCTGGCACCCCTATGATGTGAATGTTGGTACACTTGATGTTGTCCCAGAGGCTGCTTACACTATCCCCATATTTTTTTTGGGGGGGGGGAATCTTTTTTCTTCTTGTTATTCTGATTGGTTGTTTTTTATTTCCTTATATTCTAAATCATTGATTTGCTTTTCGGCTTCATCCACTCTGCTGTTGTTTCCCTGTAAATTGCTCTTTATTTCAATCAGTTCATCCTTCATTTCTGACTGGATTAGGTTCTGTTCATACTGTTCATTCTGTTCATACTGTTCAGGTTCTCAGAAAGTTCCTCGAGCATTCTTATAACTAGTGTTTTGAACTCTGCATCTGATAGATTGCTTATCTCCATTTTGTTTATTTCTTTCCTGGAGTTTGGATCTGTTCTTTCATCTGGGCAATGTTTCCTTGCCTGTGCATTTTAGAAACCTCCCTGTGTTTGTTTCTATGTATTAGGTTGAATTGCTATGACTCCCTGACTTGGTAGCATGGCCTAATGTATAGGTGTCCTGTAAGATCCAGTGGCACAGTCTCCCCTATCACCCAAGCTGGGTACTCAAGGTACAGTCATCACGTGGGCTGAGTATGTCCTCTTTCAGTTGAGCCTTGATTGCTATTGGCAGGTCAATGGGAGTGATATCCCCAGGCCAGTCAGCTGCAAGGGCTAGCTGTGACCCCTGGCCACCAACCTCTGCCCTCTGTGGAGGATCCGCTGTACAGGGTTTGTTGGAGGTGCTCCATTGTGGTCTGTAGCTGTCCACTGGGTACACAGGCTCTGGCTTTTCCTGGGTGGTGCAGGCCAAGATCAGCCCTCACCTGTTTTGCCCAGGGCCAACCTGCATGACCTTTAAAGCAATCTGAGATGGCTGCTACTTGTGCTAGGCTTGGAGATTCCCACATGAAGCCAAGCTGTGAATTTAGGCTGGCTGCTGCTGTTGCTAGGCCTGGGGCCACTTCACAAGAGATACAGGGAGTGATGGCTCACTGATGCTGACTGTTGCTTGTTTGAGAGGCTTTAGGAAGTTGTGGAGCATGAGCCAATACCAGCCGTTCATATGTAAGTCACTGTTAACAGTTTGAGTATGCATGTAAGTTGGGTGGGACAGAACCTTAGAGGATCTCCAGTGTGGGGCACACAGTGTTAGCCAGATTGATGGAGTTTCAGATATGACATCAACCTGCTGACTCTGTGGCTCTGTGGGAGGAGCGGTTCTTTACAA
Organism: Desmodus rotundus; assembly: GCF_022682495.2. Lineage (NCBI taxonomy): Eukaryota > Metazoa > Chordata > Mammalia > Chiroptera > Phyllostomidae > Desmodus > Desmodus rotundus. Next base: position 46,353,008 of record NC_071400.1, on the reverse strand, counting down.
AGAACTGCTTGGGAGTCCAGAAATTTCTTCCACTGACTCAATGCCCTACTATGTTTTTTAAAATTAATTATTTATTTATTTTTAGACATAGGGGAAGGGAAGGAGAGAGGGAGAGAAATACCAATTTGTGGTTGAGTCTCAAGTGCCCCCTATTGGGGAACCTGGCACACAACCCAGGCGTGTGCCCTGAGTGGGAATGGAACCAGCCACCCTTTGATTCACAAGCCGGCACTTAATCCACTGAGCCACACGAGCCAGGGCCCCCACTGGGTTTTTGTAGGCAGGAGTTATGGGGACTTATTTCCCTGGCTCTGGAAACTTGGGCTGAAGGGCCTGGTGTGGGGCTGGGACTCCTTGCTCCCGAGAAAGCCCTCCCATATTTTTATCCACCACACGTAGGTGTGGGACCAGCCTGTTCCACATCTACCCCTCCTACCAGTCTGGATGGATGTAATTTCTTTAATTCTGTAGTTGTTGGACTTCCATTCAACTCAATTTATGATGGTTCTGGGTGATGGTTGTTCTGTATTTTAGTTGTAACTTTGATGTGGTTATGCAAAGAGGTGAGCTGTTTTTGCCTATGCTGCCATCTTGACCGGAAGACCCACGTATATATTCTTTGCCTACTATATTCCCTATGCTGTCCTTTATGTCCCCATGACTATTCTGTAACAACCAATTTGTTTTCCTTAATTCCTTTACCTTTTTCACTCATCCCTACAACTCCCATCTCATCTGGCAACCATCAAAATGTTCTCTGTACCTCTAATTTTGTTTCTGTTCTGCTTGTTCATTTATTTTGTTAGATTCAATTGTTCATAGATATGTCTTTATTGCCATTTTATTGTTCATATTTTTTATCTGCTTCTTCTTCTTAAAGAAATCTTTTTAACATTTCCTGTAACACTGGTTTGGTCATGATGAACTCCTTTAGCTTTTTCTTGTCTGGGAAGCTCTTTATCTGCCCTTATTATTTTTTAAGATTTTATTTATTTATTTTTAGACAGAGAAGAAGGGAGGGGGAGAAAGGGAGAAAAACATCAGTGTGTGGTTGCCTCTCGTGTACTCCCTATTGGGTACCTGGCCTGCAACCCAGGCATGTGCCCTGACTGAGAATCGAACCAGAAACCCTTTGGTTTGCAGGTCAGCACTCAAACCACTGAGCCACACCAGCCAGGGCTGCCCTTCTATTCTAAATGATAGCTTTGCTGCATACAGTAATCTTGGTTGTAGGTCCTTGCTTTTCATGACTTTGAATATTTCTTGCCAATCCCTTTTAGCCTGCAAAGTTTCTTTTAAGAAATCTGGTGAGAGTCTTATAGGATCTCCCTTATAAGTAAATAACTGCTTTTCTCAGATATGGTGCTCATCTGCCTGCTTTGTTGGGGGAGGGCTCAGAAAAAGAACAATGGCTTCTTCCAGCAATTCTGTCTGGAGAAAGCTGCCCGCCAGCTCTCACCTTGATGCCAGACACTTTAGTTCTTCCCTGTATGCCTCTGATACCTTTCAATCTGCTGCTCCCATTCTGGAACTCAGAGGGAGTGAGTGTGAGTAAGTCAGTACATGTGCTCTGTAAGAGAAACTGCCTGGAACTCTAGCATTTGTCTTCTGCAGCATCAATCCCTGCAGGCTTCTACAGTCAGAAGTTATGGGGACTTATTTTCCTCACACTGGAATCCTGGGCTGGGGGTTCTGATGTAGGGCTGGTACCCCTCACTTCCAAGATATCCCTCTGATTTTTAAATGCATGCATGTGTGACCTGTCCATTCTGTGTCTCTGCCCCTCCTGTGCTTCTTGATGTGGTTTCTTCTTTATTACTGTAGTTGTAGAACTTCCATTCATCTCTATTTCTGGTGGTTCTCAATAATGGTTGTTCTGTAGTTTAGTTGAAATTTTGATGTGGTTGTGCCATGTTTATCTACACTGCCATCTTTAATGGAAGATTGGTAATATCCATGCCCAAGCTTTGACTATTGAATGAAGCATCTCACTTATCTAGAGATTCTATATCTCAGAGCCTGGATCAGTGGTATCCAAAATTGGAGGTGGGAATGGGCATAGTGGACCATGCAAATCAGTCCACTGAGGAACAAAACAAAATATTACAACATTTATTCCATTTAAATTGAGAAAATCTAGAAATACATTAACATTTGGATTAAATGATTTAATTTCTGTAAAGCCCTTAAAACAGTGTATAGTACACTAAACGCTATGTAAAAATAGTAGTCATTATTATACAAATTAATTATTAATAATTACTAGTTACTATTATTAAGCTTTTGAAATATAATACACATGTTGTCACTGACACCCTCCCCATGTGGGTCTGTCCTCTGCTTTCCTGTTACATATGCTTTAAAGGTATTCTGAGGGGAAAGTGGGAGCCCAGAAGCTGGGAAAGATGAACCTGAGGCCCTCCATGTTTTTTCTATATGTATACTAGAGATGGTGCTATTTCCTTCATCCCATTTAAGTGGACTCCCAGATTATATTATCTAACTGCATTAACCCTCACAAAGTGGATAAGTGACTTAAGAAGATTCTTGCAAAAATACTATGTACTGAAGGTAATATGGATAATGTAAGCATATGAAGATGGCAGTCCTGACACTTCTCCTACTCCTAGAGCTTTCCATCAGCCTCATTATGAGGCAAAAACCACAATATACTTATAACTGACAGGAAGTAGGCAAAAATGGAATGCAAGAATAAATAAGAAGACTATGAAATATGGATTTATATCCATACTAAATAAGAAAGATTTTGTCCCAAGTGTATATTGTGCCTTGAAATATTAGCTAATAATGTAATAAGGCCATCATGATTAACAAGACATTTGACACGTTATTTATTTCATCATTATCTTATCCTTTTATAGTTTATTTATTGTGTATTTCATAATATATGTATGTACATATATATGTAGATTAGGACATGTATGTAATTCATATACCCACATGTATATAGATATATATGGCATGATCAAATTTTTTTTAACTGAAGTGTGTCTAATCAGAAATATTTGGAGACCAGTGGCCTAGACCATATTTAAATAGATGGGGACTCCCAAGCAGAGGCAAAAGAACTTTGAAGAAGAGAAAAATAATTATCCCTAAATCTCTTGTTCTTTCCTTATAGAACAGCCATGCCACCAACTTTAGAGCCTCACGTTGACAACTTTACATAAATAAAGCAATGGATATCTCAGAAGTTGGGAGAAGTGAAGTAGCAAAGAAATTTAAAACTTGTGAAATCTCAAGCTTGGGAAGTTGCATCCAAGCCCCAACTGGCATATAGAGTTTATAAAAGGCTTTCTAAGCATGCGTGTGAATGCTCTTTCTGTTGCTTTAAATATGAAGATGCTTAGAAAGATTTGTTTCAGAGAGGTTAAGAGACTTTTCCAAGGTCCCTTGTAGGTGGCATAGCTGAGATTCGAACCAAATATATCATCTCCCTACTCACTGTTCTTTCTATAATGTCAAGTGGCCTCTTAATCCCATGGTCATAATTAGCTAAGCACATTGTGGTTGGATTGTTGTAAATGGAGGAGTAATTGTAGTGGAGAAAATTTGTTATGAAGACATAGACCAGATATCAACAAATCTATCATCCTTCTCCTGTTCCAGTGAGAAGTAACTCCTGGCTGCATGTGTAGCATCTGTTTATATCCTTGTCAGATTTTAAAATGTTTTCCTAATATTTGTGTCTTAAAAGTTAAAAAATTAAACCCATGCATAAAGAAAAGTCAGTTTTCATCTGTGATTATAAGTTTTGAGAGGAGTCATGCCAGTGTTTACAACTCTCATTCAGGTCTGTCCCTATGTGTAGACCACTCACAGTATGGGAACTCCACTGAAATACAGGTACAAATGCCTGTAAATGAAATTACCAAGTATATGCCAGGAAAGTAGTTTGCTCCCTATTCGGAGAAGACTTGCATTAATGGAAGTCCCCCAAGAGTGTTTAACAAAATTAATTGTATGGTATTTCTCTTAAGCTGCAGTATGAGCCAATGGGGAATAATGTGCATTGCTTTGTAGAAATTTGCTTCACTACCATCTTTTCAAAAAAAGCTTGTATTTTAACAAATGAGTAACATAGCCAACTCTATAATGACCATCTTTACTTACAGAGGTACGGGTCCTAGACTATGCTCTGTATTTTGTTTTTATCATTGTATTGTGTGAGGTTCCAGTCTAGTAAAACATTCAAAAAAAGTATTGTTGGAGCTAAATATTGGTGCAGGCACTGTGGGGAATGCAAACATGCACGCACACACACACACACACACACACACACACTTCATCTGGATTTAAAGTCTGAATGGCAGAGCACAAGTCTTCAAAAGGAGATATTGGCATGGACTAGAGTGATTAAGCAACTCTTTTAAAAAATATTATGACAAAAATGTTTCTTAGGAGGATTAACGTGGTGAGGTTGTCCAGGGTGGGGAGTGAGAGACATAGGAAAATAGAACATTCCCTGTTTTTAGAGATTGCCATGTCCAAAATTTCCTAGCACAACAGAATGGAAAGTTTGCTTTTTCTGCTGCTCAGCTCCTATCTTTCTTTAAATTGTTCTTTCTGACTTTGAACACACACACAGACACACATCCATATTCACCTAATACAATGATTTGATGATGAAGGCTTATCTTCATTTTAAATGAATGTATTACCTTTCTACTTTTTAATTAGCTGCAAGATGGTAATAATTCTTTCCCCTCACATTCCATAACTCCTTGGAAACCAGTATCTTCATTAGTTAGTCCCTACTGATCCCAACTGAGGGAAATTCATCCCAAAACCAAGTGGAATCAGCAGTACCGAAGTGACCCCATCTTGATTACAGAGAGGACTGTGAAATGCTTCTCTTCACAAGACACTAAAAGCTCCTGCAGTTACTACAGTACCCAATAAGAAAGCCAACTCAATGAGTTTTGAAAAAACTTGACACAATTTGTTATGGAAGTTATGAGTGAAAGAAAGGTAGGGTGAAAGAAAGAAGTCATTGTCTCACATAAGACAGATTTTAAACTTGGTAGGCAGAGAAATCTATATAATACCTTAGAATAGTGCCCTTATCCTGTGACAATAGCAGATTCTTACTGTGTGCACTTGACTAAGCACTTGGCTTTGCTGTGACAGCTTTTACAATTTGAATCCTCAGCTTTGCAAGCTTAATTTTACTCTTTAACTTTTGAAAAACAAAGAAAAATGCTCATTTCTTTGGACCCCAGGGAGATTAATATATATGTTTGGTTATTATCCATATCAAAAAACACACACACACACAAACAAACAAACAAAAAACATGGTGTCTATCCCTGTACATGTCTTTGCTAGTTAAAGTAATTGTAGTGACTTGGCATTCCACTGCTTTATTTGGATTCCTGCTTGGAGCTGACACCAGTCAGTGATTGCTGCCTCCTTTACGTGTTGGTGGGGGATTGCCAGTGAAGCTGTGAGCATATCAGGGAGCTGTAGAGAAACATGCTGTGGGGCCCAGAATGGAATGAGAGGTAACCAGGGTTCAGGAGCCAGGTTTCCCCAGAGAGAGACAAAAAGAAAGCAAACAAAAGGAAGAAACAGGTCTGAACAGGATCCCCAGACAGGGCCCCTTTGCTATAAGAACAGAGCCTTAAACTTCGCAAAGCTCTTAGAGGGAAAGGAACCAGGGGTTAAACATAGCCTTTGCAAGTCAGTAGAAGAATTATTAACCGAGCATACATAGAGAGAAAAGCCACACATGTCCATATAAAGCAACATTTATTATTCTTAAAACCCATTCAGACACTCCATAAACTCAGAAATATACCTAGATACGTCTATGCACAAAGATACTAATATTAATCCCCATAAACTTCAAGGGTACCTACCCTTACACAAAGAGAAACACAGAGACTCAGAGGTTCACCAGCCCCAAAACATCTGGAGACCCATGATGCTTAACATAGGCTGGGTTCTGAGGCATGGTTTTGAGGAGTTTAATGACTTGAAAAATTCATTTTTGGAAGTGGGACCCCATGGCTCTCGTGATTGGCCCCAGAGTAAGACAAACTAACTTTTCTCTGACTTTTACCTTCCAAATAAAGTCCAAACCTAGATTGAGATATGGGAGCAGATTGGAAGCCTGTCTCCTCCTTCCCTCATAAAATCAGGGGCCTGGCTTGATCCAGGGTCCCTTGGAGAAACCAGAAGGTGGAGTGTCACAGAGCCGCCAGAGTCTCCTGTCTCATTCCTTTCCCCCTAGGATCATTTGCCTAAGGACAAACCACCACCAGGCCCATAGATTGACCAGCCCCCATATGGCCTCTGTCCCAGTCTCCCAGAGGGGAAATTGAACTGATTGAGGGGCTGGCACAGGCTCTTGACATCAGCCCCAGAAGTCCCTGCTCAGGAACCTCAATCACAGTGCCCATTCCCACCCCAACCAGCCCAAAGCACCTGGCCAGTGAGGGTCTTTGAGGGGCCCTCTCAGGGTAGTTCACAAGGCTGCCACCAAGAGAAGTGGTCTCTGACTAGCCAGGCAGAAGATGGTGGCTCCAGCAGGAGTGATAATTTTTTTCTGCACCCCAAGGGGGAGGCAGCCACCCTACATAGAGTGGCTTAGGGCAGTCATGAACTCCTGACATGAGGCCCCACCCTGTTCACAGCAGAAACCAGAGTGGCACTGCCCCTTGGTGAGGAAAAAATCAGTTGGGAAGAAGCAAATACAACACAAAAAACAAACAGCCTGGGGACTTGGGATTGACTTCCAAACTGGAAGTTCTCAAATGTCCCCTGTTCCCCCTACTCCACAACAAGTGTTTACTTAGGAAAAAAGCAAGTGTATTAGACTTGAGGATAGCAAAGCCAGAAAACACTTCAGGGATCATCTAGTCCAACCATTTTTTCTTACATATGGGGAAACTGAAGTCCAGAGTAAGGAAGAAATTTAAACTCTGTGTAGGGTTTTTTTTATAATTTTAATTTTTTATTGTTATTCAATTACAGTTGTGGGCCTTTTCTCCCCATCCCTCCACCCCACCACAGCTGAACCCCCCTCCCACCACCACCTCCACCCTTCCCCTTGATTTTCTCCATGTGTCCTTTATAGTAGTTCCTGTAATCCCCTCAGCTCACTGTCCCCTCCCCACTCCCCACTGACCATTGTTAGATTGTTCTTAACTTCAATGTCTCTGGTTATATTTTGTTTCCTTATTTCTTCTATTTATTATGTTCCAGTTAAAGGTGAGATCACATGATATTTGTCCCTCACCGCCTGGCTTATTTCACTTAGCATAATGCTCTCCAGTTCCATCCATGCTGTTGCAAAGGATATAAGCTCCTTCTTTCTCTCTGCTGTGTAGAATTCCATTGTGTAAATATACTACGGTTTTTGGATCCACTCGTTTGCTGATGGGCACTTAGGTTGCTTCCAGTACTTGGCTATTGTAAATTGTGCTGCTGTGAACATTGGGGTGCACAGGTTCTTTTGGACTGGTGTTCCAGGGTTCTTAGGGTATAATCCCAGCAGAGGAATTGCTGGGTCAAAGGGCAGTTACATTCTTAGTTTTCTGAGGAAATTCCATACTGTTTTCCACAGTGGCCTCACCAGTCTGCATTCCCACCAACAGTGCACTAGGGTTCCCTTTTCTCCACATCCTCTCCAACATTTGTTTGTGGATTTCTTTATGTTGGCCACTCTGACTGGTGTGAGATGGTACCTCATTGTGGTTTTAATTTGCATGTCTCTGATGGCTAGTGATGCTGAGCATCTTTTCATATGTCTCTGGGCCCTCTGTATGTCTTCCTTGGAGAAGTGTCTGTTCAAGTACTTTGCCCGTTTTTTAATTGGGTTGTTTATCTTCCTGGAGTGGAGTCGTGTGGATTCTTTATATATTTTGGAGATCAGGCCCTTGATTAGGTATCATTAGCAAATATGTTTTCCCATACTGTTGGTTCTCTTTGTAATTTGGTGCTGTTTTCTTTAGCCATGCAAAAGCTTTTTATTTTTATGAGTTCCCATTTGTTTATTCTTTCCTTCATGTCCCTTGCTTTAGGGGATGTGTCTGTGAGGATGCTGCTGCGTGGAATGTCTGAGATTTTCCTGCCAATGTTTTCCTCAAGGACTTTTATGGTGTTACAACTTATATTTGAGTCTTTTATCCACCTTGAGTTTATTTTCGTGTATGGCGTAAGGTGGTGATCGAGTTACATTTTTTTCCACGTAGCTGTCCAGATCTCCCAACACCATCTGTTGAAGAGGCTGCTTTTGCTCCATTTTATGCTTCTGCCTCCTTTGTCAAATATTAATTGACTGTATAGACTTGAGTTTATTTCTGGGCTCTTTGTTCTGTTCCATTGGTCTATGTGCCTGTTTTTATGCCAGTACCAGGCTGTTTTGAATACAGTGGCCTTGGAATACAGTTTGATATGAAGTATGGTGATGGCTCCTGCTTTATTCTTCTTTCTCAAAATTGCTGCAGCTATTCGAGGTCGTTTATGGTTCCATATAAATTTCTGAAATGTTTGTTCTATATCTGTGAAATATGTCATGGGTACTCTAACAGGGATTGCATTGAATCTATAAAATGCTTTGGGTAGTATGGCCATTTTGATGATGTTAATTCTTCCAATCCATGAGCATGGTACATGCTTCCATTTGTTTGTGTCTACCTTAATTTCTTTCTTCAGTGTTGTGTTGTTTTCTGAGTATATGTCTTTTACCTCCTTGGTTAGGTTTATTCCTAGGTACTTTATTTTTCTTGTTGCTATATCAAATGGGATTTTTTTTTCCTGATTTCTGTTTCTGCAGTTTCGTTGTTAGTGTACAGGAATGTCTTTGATTTCTGAGTATTGACTTTGTATCCAGCTGTTTTACCAAATTCATTTATTAGGTCGAGTAGTTTTTTGGTGGAGTCTATAGGATTTTCCATGTACACTATCATGTCAACTGGAAACAGTGACAGTTTCATTTCCTCCTTTCCAATTTGGATGCCTTTTATTGCTTTTTCTTGTCTGATTGCTGTGGCTAGGACTTCCAATACTATGGTGAATAGGAGTGGTGAGAGAGGGCATCCTTGTCTTGTCCCTGATCTTAGTGGGAAAGCTCTAAGTTTTTTTCCATTGAGTATGATGTTGGCTGTAGGTCTCTCATATATGGCCTTTATTATGTTGAGGAATGCTCCCTCCATTCCCACTTTGCTGAGTGTTTTTATCAGAAATGGGTGCTGTATCTTATCAAATGCTTTTTCGGCATCTATTGATATGATCATGTGATTTTTGTCTTTGCTGTTGTTGATGTGATGTATTATGTTTATTGATTTGCGAATATTGTACCATCCTTGCATTCCTGGGATGAATCTCAATTGGTCATGGTGGATGATCTTTTTAATGTATTGCTGGATGCGGTTTGCCAATATTTTGTTGAGAATTTTAGCATCCATGTTCATCAGCGATATTGGCCTGAAGTTTTCTTTCTTCGTTGTGTCTTTATCTGGTTTTGGGATTAGGATGATGCTGGCTTCATAAAAAGAGATTGGGAGTCTGCAATCAGTTTGGATTTTTTCAAATAGTCTGTGAAGGATAGGGGTTAGCTCTTCCTTAAATGCTTTGTAGAAATCTCCTGTGAAACCATCTGGTCCAGGGCTTTTGTCTGTTGGGAGTTTTTTGATGACTGCTTCAATTTCGTCCACTGTTATTGGTCTGTTCAGGTTTTCTGCTTCTTCTTCATTCAGTTTTGGAAGGTTATCCTTTTCTAGAAATGTGTCCATTTCATCTAGGTTTTCAAATTTCTTGGCATACAGTTCTTCGTAGTAATTTCTTACAATCCTTTGTATTTCCGTGGTATCAGTTGTAATCTCTCCTCTTTCATTTCTAATTGTGTTTATTTGGATCCTCTCCCTTTTTTTCTTGATGAGCCTACTTAAAGGCTTGTTGATTTTGTTTATCTTTTCAAAGAACCAGCTCCTGGATTCATTGATGCTTACAATTGTGCTTTTAGTCTCTATGTCATTTAACTCTGCTCTGATCTTGGTTATTTCCTTCCTTCTGCTTGCTCTGGGCTGTCCTTGTTGTTTTTCCTCCAGTTCTTGTAGGCGCGGGGTTAGGTTGTTTGTTTGAAATGTTTCTATCTTTTTAAGGTAGGCCTGTATTGCTATGAACTTTCCTCTCAGGACTACCTTTGCTGTGTCCCATAGGTTTTGGGTTGTTTTGAGTTCATTTTCATTTGTTTCCAGACAGTTTTTGATTTCTTCCCTGATCTCGTTCTTGACCCATTCATTGTTTAATAGCATGGTATTCAGTCTCCATGATTTTGAGTGTTTTGGGTTTTTTCCTTTGGGGTTGGTTTCTAGTTTCAGACCCTTGTGGTCAGAGAAAATGCTTAATATGATTTCAATTTTCTTGAATTTGTTGAGGCTTGCTTTGTGACCTATCATGTGGTCTATCTTTGAGAAAGTTCCATGGACACTTGAAAAGAATGTGTATTTTGCTTCATTGGGATGAAAAGCTCTTTATATATCAGTTAAGTCCATTTCCTCTAGGGTATTGTTAAGTGACACAATATCCTTGTTGATATTTTGTTTGGAAGACCTGTCCGTTTTTGATAGTGGGGTGTTAAAGTCCTCTACTATAATTGTGTTGCTGTCAATATCTTTCTTGAAATCCTCCAAGATTTTCTTTATGTATTTGGGTGCTCCTATGTTGGGTGCATATATATTTACAATGTTTATGTCTTCTTGGTGGATTCTTCCTTTCAGTGACCTTCTGGGTCTCTCTTTATGGCCCTTCTTTGGAAGTCTATTTTGTCTGATATGAGTATTACTACCCCTGCTTTTTTTTCTCCTGTCCGTTTGCCTGGAATATTTGTTTCCAGCCCTTCACTTTCAGTCTGTGTAAGTCTTTTGTCCTGAGATGCGTCTCTTTTAGGCAGCACATGTGTGGGTCATATTTTCTTATCCATTCAGCTATTCTATGTCTTTTGATTGGAGCATTTAATCCATTTATGTTTAAGGTTATTATCGATAGGTACTTATTCATTGCCATGTTTTCCTGCCTGTGTTCTTCTGTCTTTCTCTTTTCCTTCCTTTCCTTAAAGCAGTCCCTTTAGCTTCTCTTGCAGAGCTGGTTTTGTGGAGCTGTATTCTTTTAGACTTCTTTGTCTGGGAAACTCCTTATTTGGCCTTCTATCTTGATGGAGAGCCTTGCTGGGTAAAGTAGCCTTGGTTACAGGCCTCTGGTTCTCATTATTTGGAATATTTTTGCAATCTGTTTTGACTTGGAGCGTTTCCATTGAGAAGTCAGTTGCTAACCTTATTGGGGCTCCCTTATACATTACTTCCTGTTTCCCCCTTGCTGCCTTTAAGATCCTCTCTTTGTCTTGGAATTTTGCCATTTTAATTATGATGTGTACTGCAGTGGGCCTCTTTGGGTTCCTCTTGCTTGGGACTCTCTGTGTTTCCTGGATTTGGGTGATTTTTTCTCTCATCAGATTAGGGAAATTTTCCATAATTACTTTTTCAAACAGGTTTTCTATCCCTTGCTCTTCTTCTTCTCCTTCAGGTATTCCTATTATATGGATATTGTTACGTTTCATGTTGTCCTGCATTTCCCTTAATCCCTCTTCATTTTTCTGAGCCTCTTTTCCTTTTCTTGGTCTTTCTGGGTTTTTTTTTCTGCTTTGTTCTCCAGCTCGCTGATCCGATCCTTTGCTTCATCAAGTCTGCTTTTCATTCCTTCTACTGTGTTCTTCAATGCAGAAATTGTATTCTTCATTTCCTCTTGGCCCTTGTTGATAGTTTCTATTTCCTTTTTCATGTTGATATAGTTTGTAGTGAGTTCGTTATAGTTTCCCTGTAGTTTCTGGTAGTTCTCTTTGAGCTCAGAGAGCTCAGTAAGCTTCCTGATAACCATTGCTTTGAACTCAGTATCTGATAGTTGAGTTGCCTCTTTTTCAGTTAGCATTCTTTCTGAGGCTTCCTCCTTTCCTTTCATTTGGGGATTGTTTCTTTGTCTTCCCATTGTTTGTGAGACCCTTCTTGTTAGTCTCTGCTTCTTAAATTGATCTATTCTGACTCCCTGGGTTTATGGTATGAACTTCTATGGTAGAATACCAATGGGATTCAGTGGTGCTGTCTCCTTAATCTCCTGTGCTCACTGGTCTTGAGCTGACGTTTATGGATGTAACACGGTCTAACTCTGGTCTTTTCAGCACTCCAGGTTTTGTTGGGAAAAAGAGAAAGGGAAAAAGAGAAAGGGATGAAAAAAGAAAAAAAAGAAGGGAAGGAGGGAAAAAGGGAATAGAAAAGGCAAGGAAGGAAGGAAGAAGAATTAAAGAAAAATCGGAGGGAAGATAAGAAGGAATTTTAACAAAAATTAAAACGAAAGAATAAATAAAAGAAGGCAGGAAGAAGGAATTAAAAAGGTAAAGGTTGGAAGGAAGAAGGAATAAAAAAAAGACTGAAGGACAGAAAGGAAGAAGGAATTCAGGGGGAAAGGAGGAAAGGGAAAAAAAAAATTCTTCTGCTGGCTCTAAACTGGTCAGGTTAGTTCTGCTAGTCTTCCTGTCTGTGGAACGGGAGGGGGTGGTTGGAAGGATTGTTTTCACTTTTCTCCCTTCCTGAGCCACACTCTTCGCTGTTGTTCAGCCTCCAGTCCAGTTCCTCTGGGTCCTTCTGTTCCCCACTAAGCCTTTAGTTCACCAGTTGTGCTTTCCTTGAGTTGCACCAGTTAGGGGCGACTCACACTCCCCCTTCTTTTTCTTTGCTGTCTTAGATGGTAGGGGTTCTCGGTGCTGCTATGGGGTAGTTCAGCCCTCTACTGGGTCGAGTCTTTCCGGGGAATGCAGTCTCCCCCAGCCCTGCAGCTCCCCTCTGCTGGTTGTTCTGCCTTAGTCCTAGAGAGCCAGTAGGCCCTGCAGGGCTCTATGCCCAGGGGCTAGGTAGGAGTTGTAGGTGTGGTCCCTCACAGGCAGCCAGGCCGTTGATCTGCTGATCTGCTGCTTTGGTCCTGGGTCGCGCTCAGCTGGCTGGTCCACAGCTCTGGGCCAGAGTCTCGAGGGCTGGCCCATCCAGCCACTTTGGGCCTGTGGGTGGGGCACCTAGCCTCTGCTCCTGGTGTGCACCCACCCAAGGTTTCAGGTATGGGCGCCCTGCTGGTGTTTCAGGTGTGGGCCCCCAGTCCACTAATCTGGGTGCGCGCAACCGGGCTTCAGGTGAGCGCCTGGGCTGCTCATCCCGTGTTCAACATCCAGGGGCTGAGGGGGGAGGGGCACCAGATGCCGTGGCTGCTGTGGAGAGTTCTCTAATTAGCTGCTGAGTGCCTCTGTTTTCTTTTTCTTTTTGAGAAATTCTTCCTATTCAAGCCCCCTGGTCCAAACAAGCACCTGGCTGCTCACACAGCCCAGCCTGGCTCTCTCTCAAGAATCCTGCAGCAGACCCTTAGCCCAGGCCGGGGCTTCAGTTGCCCTTTTCCCCATGCAGGTCCCGATGACCTTATTGTCCTTAAGCACTCTTCTTACCGTCAGATCTTTCAATGTCCTCTATCTTTGGTCTCTGATCTTCATATATGCTGGAATACCATTGGCTGTTCACTCTGCTCCTCAGATCAGCTAGGTATTTCACTGGTGTTGAGGGGAAGTGGACTCTGCTCCCACCTATCTCGCCGCCATCTTCCCCATCCCCAGTTTGAGACTTTCATAAAGCAGAATCCAAAATATTATGTGTGTGTGTGTACACGCACACATATATAATTTATTAACAAATTATATATATATATATATAATTTATTGAGTTAGGTGCCTTTTATCAAGCAGACTCCCAGATATACATATAATTTATTAATGAATTATATATACATACACACACACACACACACACATACACATATATAAAATTTATTGAATTAGGTGCCTGTGAGGAAAAAAGGGAAGGAAGCCAAAGAAAACAGGGGCTGTTGTATCCCAGTGCAGGTTCAACTCCTGTTAAAAGAGGGAAGGAAATAGGATTAGACAAATAGAGTCTCAGATTACAGCACAGTTCTAAGAAAGTTTTTGCCAAACCAAATCAGAAGTCTGTAAACCAAAGTCATCCATCAGAAGAGTCCCTTGTCTCACAAAAATGCCATACTCACTCATTGTCTGGGAACTGCCCATTGGAAATGTGGGCTTGGCTCAAATGCTGTGGTGGGTTTGAAGGTTCAGCAGCTAAGGCCATCTCTCAATTATGCTCCCCAAACAAGAGATCTGAATGGTACCTTTTCATAGTTGTCACAATACACTAATAATCACTGCACTTGGGTCATTGGAAACTTCATCTCCAAATGCTACTCTGACCTAAACACTGTAAGTAAATATTATTTCACTTGTGTCAATATTGTGGTTTACAGCAGTTTGTTTGAATCAATCATCTCTTTTTCTCAAAACCTGGTTAGTTCCTCTCTACCATCACTAAAAGCTATTAATCATTTTTGGGTGTTTATATATATATATATGGGGAAAAGTCCAAAACATCAGGTTCTTCTTCCCTGGGTCTATCTCTGTTTCTTCCAGTCCTCTGAGAGATAGCCATCCTCATTGTTCCTTGTGACCCCAAGCTACTTGGCTTTGTTCCTCTTCCTCTCTGTTTCCATAATATTTTTTAAAATATATTTATTGATTATGCTATTACAGTTGTCCCATTTTCCCACCTTCACTCAACTCCATCCTGCCCGCCCCCTTCCTCCCACATTCCCCCCCTAGAGTTCATGTCCACGGGTTATACTTATAAGTTCTTTGGCTTCTACATTTCCTATACTATTCTTACCCTTCCCCTGTCTATTTTCTTCCTACCATTCATGCTACTTATTCTCTGTACCTTCCCCCCCTCTCTCCCCCTGCCACTGCCCTGTTGATAACCCTCCATGTGATCTTCATTTCTGTGGTTCTGTTCCTGTTCTAGTTGTTTGCTTAGCTTGCTTTTGTTTTTGTTTTAGGTGTGGTTGTTAATAACTGTGAGTTTGCTGTCATTTTACTGTTCATATTTTTTATTTTCTTTTTCTTAGGTAACTCTCTTTAACATTCCATATAATAAGGGCTTGGCGATGATGAACTCCTTGAACTTGACCTTATCTGAGAAGCACTTTATCTTCCCTTCCATTCTAAATGAAAGCTTTGCTGGATAGAGCAATCTTGGATGTAGGTCCTTGCCTTTCATGACTTGGAATACTTCTTGCCAGCCCCTTCTTGCCTGTAAGGTCTCTTTGGAGAAATCAGCTGACAGTCTTATGGGAACTCCTTTGTAGGTAACTGTGTCCTTTTCTCTTGCTGCTTCTAAGATTCTCTCCTTCTGCTTAATCTTCGGTAATGTAATTATAATGTGCCTTGGTTTGTTCCTCCTTGGGTCCAGCTTCTTTGGGACTGTCTGAGCTTCCTGGACTTCCTGGAAGTCTATTCCTTTGCTAGATTGGGGAAGTTCTCCTTCATTATTTGTTCAAATAAATTTTCAATTTTTTGTTCTTCCTCTTCTCCTTCTGGCACCCCTATAATTCAGATGTTGGAACGTTTCAAGATGTCCTGGAGGTTCCTAAGCCTCTCCTCATTTTTCCAAATTCTTGTTTCTTCATTCTTTTCTGGTTGGATGTTTCTTTCTTCCTTCTGGTCCACACCATTGATTTCAGTCCCAGTTTCCTTCACCTGACTATTGGTTTTCTGTACATTTTCCTTTGTTTCACTTAGCATAGCCTTCATTTTTTCATCTGGTTTTCGACCAAATTCAACCAATTCTATGAGCATCCTAATTACCAGTGTTTTGAACTGTGCATCTGATAGGTTAGCTATCTCTTCATTGCTTTGTTGAATTATTTCTGGAGCTTTGAAGTGTTCTGTCATTTGGGCCTTTTTTTTTTTTTTTTTTTTTTTTTTTTTTTTTTTTTTTTGTCTGGGCGCCCTGTTACTTAAAGGGGCAGAGCCTCAGGTGTTCCCCAGGGCGGGGTAACACTGGTGGCTGTGCTGTGACTCTTTACGTGGGGGAGGGGCTGAGAGGGAGCAATGGCACCTGCTCTACTCTGTGCTGGATTTCAGTCACTCCCTCCACTTCCCACAATCAAATTGGGCCCCTCTGGTGCTGGTTCCCGAGTGGGTGGGCTTGTGCAAGCTCTAGGCCCCTATGGGTCTCTTCAACGACCTCTCCTGTGAGGCTGGGAGTTTCTCCTGCTTCCGCCCAACCCCCAGGGGCGTTTTCACTCAGAGGTTTGAGGTTTTATTTCCCTGCACTGGAGCCCTGGGTTACGGGGTCTGCTTCACTCCCTGCCATTCGTCCTGGTTTATGTATGCACGAATGTGGGGCCGCGGTGTGCTACCTGCCACTCTGCCTGCCCCGTTCTCCACCACTCTGAGTCCAGCCCTCTCGGTTTATCTGTGCACAAATGTAGGGTCACAGGGTCAGCTAGTGGTCAGACTGCCTGCCCCGTTCATTCCACACCCCACCAGTCTGGGTCGGCCAAGGCAACGCGAGTCCTCTCCACCCCGGCTGCCCATCTCCGCCCCTCCTATTGGTCTGGATGAATGTTTATTTTTTATCACCTTGGTGTCGGACTTCCTTGACGTTTGATTTTCTGTCAGTTTTGTTTGTGCGAGGAGGCACAGTGTGTCTACCTACGCCGCCATCTTGGTTCTCCCCTTAATCTTTCTTTAATCTGGCTGCTTTCCTTCTTCAATCTTGCATAAACCTTCACTGTATCTCAATTTTCCATGCAAATCACTTTCCCATCATTCCACACTTGCTCTCATTGCCTTAGTATAGTGCATTGCAGTTCAGTACATGCTCAAATGTGAGTGTGTGTCAGAATCACCTATAGGATTTGTTAAAACATGGATTATTGGACTGCTCTCCCCCAAATTTCTGATTCCTGAGGTGGAAAATTGATAATTTGAGTTTCTAACACACTTCCAAGTGATGTTGATGTTGCTGAGCCAGGAACCACACTTTGAGAAGCACTGGTATAGCAATTAGAGGGTGGCTTCTGGATTGGATCTGCTCAAGTTCTAATTCTGGCTCTGACTCTTAAATTGTATGGCATTAGGGAAGTTCTTAGTCCTTCTATAACTCATTTGCCTCATCTGTAATATACAGATAATAATAGTGCCTACCTCATAAGGTTGTGGTGAAGATTACATGATTTAATGTATATAGTTTGTAGAACACTGTCAGATGCCTGGTACATAATAATGCTACAAAGTATTAGTTTTTTATTGTTTAATTGACCCAGAATGCTAGCGTTACTAGGACTAATTTAGCCCATTATTCACCAAATCCACATCAAAATTCATAAAACACCATCACTATTGCTATATATAGTACTTATTATTTTACTAAATGCTTTTCTTTAGGGTGGTTCATGGTTTTACCAGGCCAAATTTATTTTTTGAATGAAAGTGGAAATGGAAAACAAGTATTTTCCAAATGTAAGATAGAATATGTGTAAAACTATTAGAACTATTAGATTTATCCATGCACCACCTCAAACCACCAGTGGTTTGGATATCCTTCCTTGAAAGAGGACTGACTTCACTGATAAGCCCTCTTTTTCAAATAAGGGAACTGAGATACAAAGAAAAGAAGGTACTCACTTATGATCACAAAAGGTTGATGGTGAAACTGAGACTAAGTCTCCTACTTCCCTGGCTAGGATACTTTCCTTACTACCTCTTGGAAGAAATATCCCATTACCCCCTTCTCCTGCTTTAGAATGACTTTATAGCAACTCTATCAGTAATACTGAAGACATTTAATTTTATATGAAGGCTTGTAACTTAACCTAATTTTATAGGTTTTGTGATGGCATCTGTCATTATGTCATCAGGGTTTTGATTGATTGTTGTTGTCCTCATAGCTTAGAGTTGGAAGAGAGGCCAAATGTGCTGGCTTCCAGATAATTAAGAGAAAGTGAAAAATGAATGTGGATAAGAAAAGGAGTCAGGGTTTTTTTTAACAGGGTGAGGTTGACAGACCAGTGTGACAGGATGAGGTTGACACCAGGGAGAACTGAAAAACAGATTCTGGTACATACAGAACTTGGAACTTAGCAAAGTTAAGAGAAAGAAGGGAGAAGAGCAGGGAAAATAAAAGAGCCTCTTAATGCTGTATTGTTTGTGATAGGCCATGAGCAGGCAAAGAAGTGTATTTTGCTACCAAGTCTCTTTATTTTTTTAATACCTTCACCCAAGGGTATGCTCACTGATTTTAGAGAGAGGGGAAGGGAGGGAGAGAGAGAAAGGACATCAATGCAATATGGAAGCATCAAAAGGTTTCCTTTCATACATGCCCTGACCAGGGACCAAGCCCAAAACCTAGGCATGTGCCCGGACTGGGAATCGAACCCACAACCTTTTGGTGTATGGGATGATGCTCCAAACAACTAAGCCACACCAGCCAGGGCCCAAGTCTCTTTATTGAACCATCAGTCTTTCAAGTCCCATTGATCTCCAAGGACATCCTGACCCTCATTTTGAGAAATGCTGCTCTAAATTTTAGAGTTACTAAAGTGTGGAGCACTAGCACAGACTCTTTTAGGAAATGAAGACCCTCTCCTTGGTCTAATTTAAATAGTAGACTATCAAAGCAAAACTTTGCAGATGGCTGTCTTCAGGAAGTAACCAACACCATCCATTCCAGGATGTTCTTCGTTTTCCTTTTTCCCTGTGAGACTCAGAGTGGCTGGAGCAATCAGCAAAGTCAACACGAGGGGTTCTTTGTAAGTGTGCTCTCAAGAGAGATAGATCCTCCTTAAGGCTCTCTGCTTTTGGAAAGCTTCCCTGTCACATTTAGGGAAGAGGTTATTCAAAACTTCATTAGAGTTTGCTTTTTCCCTGAGGCATCATTTTTCATTGTTGCTTTTAAATATCTGGAGTTAAGAAATTCAGAATTTGCCCAGATAAGTTAATGTAAACAAAATGCTTTACTGGTAGTTTCTCCAAGCTTATCATCCCCACCCCCTCCTGTCTTTCTATCCCAGTCCCCATGATCCTGTTATATACCACACTGTGACCCCTCTTCCATTCTCTACAGTTCCCCAAGATAAGCAAAACTAATAGAGGTAGGTATATTCAGAGTGCCCACTGGGGTTGCCACATCTATTGAAACAAAATTTAGAGAAGTTTGTGAGTTATATAAAATGGACATTCTAGCCTCCAATCACTGTGCCTTTATTATGTACAATTGGTTGATTTTACTTTTTTTTTCTTCCCTAGATAGGAACTAATTATTTCTCTTGCATGTTAGCATATCAACAAGTCGTGTTCTTTGGGACTTGGAGTGTGTTAACATAAATCAAACTATAAGAGTCCCCCCTGATGTCAACTACAACTGTCCAGGAGTGCTTTTGTTGAAACCTTATTGCAGCTACCTTAGGGAATAAGATTATAGAGTGAAAATCGTTTCTCTTAAATTAAGTGTACAATAAGATTATGGATATTCCACTGAAATGCTCAGTAAAATCTTTATAGGCCAGAACCTTTGCTATCTGGGATATTTGTGGCATTTTTCTTCTAGGAAGAATCTTTTAGGAAGAATGAAAGGAAAAAGATCTGACAAGAAGTCAGGGGTATAGCCCGGGGTGGGGGGGGGGAAGCCTCTAGGTAGTATTCTGGAATCCCTACTAATTTGGTCCATGTTCTACACTTGTAACAAGTACTGTCTCATAAAATGGAAAATGATCCACTGGAAAATAACTCAGAGGCTTACCTAGTTCTCAAACAGCAAAGAAAGGTTTTCTGTCATGGCCATGTGATTTCATCCTGTGAGGCAGGAAGTTTGCCTCTGACAATTTAGAAAGATTTCTATCACTATACCCTTATCTTCAAACTGTATTACATTTTAAATTTTCTACACTGTGGATGTTTTAGGGCTGATTCAATAGAAAGCTGGAGGGAGAGGTGAGAGGGGATTCAACCAGTTTCCAGTAGGATGCCAGCGGCTATGCCTCAGTTGCTTCAGATAAGGGAAATCTTGTGGTCAGGTATTTAGCCGGTGACATATACCTTCTTTGTTCCAGCATAGGCAGTGGCTTAAGTCCCTGTCCCAGTACATTCTAACACCCTTAGGCCTCAGTGAACCATACAGTTCTGTAAACTTGCAGAGTCTATACTCCAAGAGTCCCCATGTCCCCATTACATAAAAGATGTCCTGTAATCACTAATAAATGCCTTAATAAATTAATGAGTTCTTCGAAAGACCAGGCCCACAGGAACCCACAAGTTCTAGAACAAAATTCCCAAGGGCTGAGGAAGGGCTTGTGAATTGGACAATACCTTCTCCAACCTGTGAAAGAAGTGGTGGTTCCAGTTCTGCTCCAGCCTGGCCTGGACTCCACAGGGCTGAATGCATCCTTTATTCTCACTTGGTTCCTGGGCTTTTCAATGCAAATCATTCAGTGGTCTCAGTACCTATGTTAGGGTCCGGATTCTCATTTTAACGTATATGTCTTGACTTCCTGGCTAGGTTCTTGGGATACAAAGATGAGTAAGACATAGTCTCTGCCCTCAAGCACATGATTACCCAGTGGTAGATGGAAATCAAGATATTAACAATCACAATTCAGAGAGGTAACTATTATTATAGAGATATAAGCATAATGCAATATGAGTATTTTGTTATTTAACAGACTGAAAATAACTCTAAGGATGATTATTATTTTCTTTGGTGATGACCACTTTGTTATTATGGATTAAGATCAGATTTATCTGAACTAGAAAAAAATGAGAAAAATAATTCATTAGTGTACATATAAAGATGTACACTGACCAGCATAAAACTCCTTGAAAATTTCTTTTGGCATGAGAACTCACTTTTAGGCCTTTATTTACTATATAACATAACATTACTTTTGTATAACTATCTCCCTTACTGTAATATAAGGTACATGGGGGCAGGGACTTTTGTCTGTTTTGTTGACTGTGTATCTGCAGAGTCTAGAACCAAGCCAGTAAACATGTAATACATATTTGTTGAACAGATTAGTAAAGTAAATATAGGTAATTAAAAATTATGATAAGTGCCATGAAAGAAAATTAATGCATCTTGTTAGAGATTATAACAAGGAGATCTAATGTAGGTCAGGGAATCAGGATAGGTCTCTCTGAAGAAAAGATGTCTGAGCAAACATAAGGACTTAACCAAGACAAGAGGGTTATCCTTCAGACAAGAGACAGCTCACATTTGGCATACAAAAGCCCCTACAAATCTGAGTATGTCTAGTTTTTAAGTGACTCACACCTGCAGGCTACTTAATTGGTATGCTAAGAAATGGGTTTTAAGTGGCAATTTGGCTCCCCCCCCCCCCCGTTTAAAAGATTGTCTCATTCTTACAGCTCTACCTAAATCTGTGGTTGTGAAGCCAAGAAAGCAGAGCTCTGACCAGTTTCCCTCCCTGTGTAGAATTCTGGATAGACTTAGCTCTATGCATTTGGCATCTTGAAACTCCTCCATGACCCCTTTGAGGATGCTGTTCTTCCTTGGCTTGCCTGGCAAGAGAGGAGTTTGCCATCTGGAGTCAGAAAAAGAGCCTGCCAGCCACTGAACACTTCAGCCTAGGCCCAGGGCAATGAGAATTAGGCAATAGTCAATTCCTTGTCTGCAATCTGCTGATTATCACACTCTGAGGTGTAGGATTGTGTGGCCAGTACCGCTTTACTTTGCCTTTCATCAAGGCAGAATGAACACAGATCCTGACAGATAAAATCTTCTCCCAGACCTCAGAGGTTGTTATACAAAGGACCAGGCTTAATCTCTGGCCAAGTATATAATTCAATAATCTGCAAGGTCATGAATTCTGGACTCTCATGGCTGGAAGCAGGGGGCATTGTGACAGGTTCTACAGGCCCAGAGACTCACTTAAGCCCTGATTGTATTGTGGAGGGAGGGATTTTGGAGTCAAAGGCCATTGCCCTCCAGATATTGAAGAGATGGGGAGGGGGACCTATGAAAACAAAGGAATGGCATTTTAGGAAGAGGTTGACAGCCTTGTCTTCAATGCCAGTGAACTTCTCTAGATCATGTAAGTGATGACAAGGGGCCTGGAATTATTTCAAAGACTTTAGCCAAGAGGAGTTGAGATAGGTACAGAACTCATCTCAAGGTGTTTGCCCAATGCACATCTGCCACTTTGTAGTGGAGGAAAATTTTAAACACCAGGAGTCTTTTTTTCATTTGATCCCTTCTCAGGGAGGTGTGGAGGGTCTTGATTTTGCTTACAGCTGCCAGAGCTCCTTTACCACCACCCAAAAGACTTGGAGTAAAAGGCAGTGCTCCATAGAGAGTAGAGAGCAGATACTTTAAATCTAATTGGAGATTCTTTGGAAATGCATGGTTTCCTGGCTTGGCCAGATAGCTTTCTCTCTGGTTCTAAGGACTTCTTGCTGAACAAAGATGGGAATGGGATGCCATTCTGGAGTTTCATTTGCATAGTTCCACAGCCTGAGGGAAGCTGACCCCTTGCAACAAACGTAGCTTCAAATTTAGAATGATTTGGATCTTCAAATATTTCAAGCCCTGGTATCTTGCAACCAACATGCAACTGTGCTATGGGGGACATTTTAATCACAGATTATATATTACATATACACTGCAAGCTCCAAAAAGGGAAGAGACAGAGTATCATGGAAGGCAAATCGCACTGCAGAGGAATGCAGATAACAGGACTCCAGAGCTTACTCTGACCTTAAACAGGCACTTGACCTCTTTGTGTGGTAAAAAAAATCTTCATACTTCATTTTCCTTTTCTCCTTATTCATTTTTGGGTTGTGATATGAAGGGCATGAAGAAATCCCAAGCCCAGATCTTCCCAGCCAATACTCTTAGTGACTACACTGACAATCATTCATCATTCTGTTGGAGGTCTCTGAGTTCAGCCATTTATATCCTGGCATGGGGGCAGGCATTAAATACATTATCAGTTATTAATACTTTACCCTTCAAATACGTTTATGAAGTTAGTCACAACAGAATAGTGGAACCCCTAGGGTTACTGGGGTTACTGGACAGACTTTTTACCCTTTGATGCATGACTTCCAGATCATCAGCAAGTACTACAGATTTCCTGCTTACTGTGAATTTACTTGTCTTCCAAACAATAGCCTTACCATTGTTAAAACTATCAGAGGAGCCATTGCTGGGTAGCTCAGTTGCTTATAGTGTTGTCCCTATACACCAAAGGTTGCAGGTTTGATCCTCAGTCAGGGCACATACAAGAGTCAACCCATTCATGCATAAATAAGCGGAACAACAAGTTGACGTCACTCTCTCTTCTCTCTCTCTCTCTCTCTCTCTCTCTCTCTCTCTCAAAAATATGAATTAAAAAATCAGAGGACTCCACATCCCAACCAGTTTGTTGATTTGTCTTCATTCAGGAAGTCTCTATTAAGCACTAGTTTCACCACTGTGCTAGGTCCTATAGAGGAAATGAAAAACATTTCCATAGTCTTTCTTTAATGACCTTGCTTTCCGGTTGTTATAGATAAGTCAATAAAATCTGCAACATGTGCATTTGAGAATTGTCTGCTTAAGTGACATGAGTGCTCCAGAGAGTTTTGTAGTGATGTAGCAGATGCATTAGTCAGGGGGCTTCTTGATGGAAGTGAGACTTTCCCTAGAGCCTTGAAATATGGACAAAAATAATATGGAAGAGGGCAGTTTGTACAAAGGGAAGAGCATGAACCAAGGTCCAGAGGTGGGAATGAGCACATGATAAAAGAGGAAAGGGTAGAAAAAAAACCAACTTCACCAGTTTACAGGAGTGTCTCTAAAACCTTTTTGATTATACCCTCCTATTAGGAAAATACATTAGCATGCTCCTAATATATATATATATATTATTTATTTATTTATTTATTTATAAACTTTATACTTATCCTAATACACTAATACATTATAAGGCATACAAAAACTTATAAAGAATGATGTGCCAAAATTTTAAAAGTCCTAATACATTTTGCTTGTACTCCTCCTGGGTTGTTTTGGGGTTTTTTTTTGTTTTTTGTTTTTTTTGTGCTGTCACTTTGGACACCACTCTTTCAGAGCATCATTTAAACATTTTAGGACCAGAGACCCATTTAAGAATCTGATGAAATTTACATATACTTTTCTTTTCCCAGAAATCCATGTGCATATTCTTAACCTTTTTATACCATTAATTTCAAGGAGGGAGAGGCAGATGAGGAAACCTCTGAAGCCCATTCTTCAGTACCACCTTAAGAATCCCTTCTCTAGGTGAAGAAAGATACTGAAGACTTTTAAGCAGCTTAGTGGCCTGTAGAGTTTAGTCTTTTAGGACGTTGAATCTGTTCATTGCACGTGGGATAAATCACCTGCATGCAGGTTTGGATGGGGGAGAGTAGATGGTAGAAGCAGGGAGAAAAGTTAATATGCTATTTTGAAACCTCAGGTCTAAAATGAAAATGTAATGACAATGGAAGATGAACAGAGGAAATGACACTTCAAAGGAAGCATAGTCAGATGACAACTCTGAGGCCTCAAGTATGGGGTAGTGCAGGAAGGTCAATGATAATTTGAAATTACAAACTGGTTCAGATGACAGCCCAGCATCCCAAAAGAATTGGTCTGAAGGCACTGAGAAATGTAGGGATGAAGCTGTGGGGAAATGATTGATCAGGAGGCACAGAATGGAGAGTTGAAACAATGGGAGTACAGTAACTATGAGAAGAGACAGAATAACAATAGTAGACATTTATATACTAGGCACTGTTATAAATATTGTACTTTACATAAGTTGATTTAGTTAATCCTTATGACAACCTCTGTGAAGCAAGTGCTATTATCATCGTTACATGTTATAAATGGGAAATTGAAGTGAACAGCTTGACTCAAGTTCACACAGCTAGAAAGTGTCAGACTAAGGATTCAAACACAAGCAGTCTCCAGAATCTATGCCCTGAGCACTATGCTCCCTGAAGAGTAAAGGGTGGTGAGTGAGTTATGGGAAACTCCACAAGGGAGAAGAGAAGAGGAAGAACAGAGGAAAGAACTAGCACCTAGTGAGCACCCACCATAGATCAGGTATTGTGCCATAATAATAATAATAATAATAATAATAATAATAATAATAATGCACCTACCATGGATCAGGTATTATGCTAGTGTAATAATAATAATGATAATAATAACAAAATAATAAGCTACAGAATCATAGTTAAAACTACCAACAGCTTTCAAAATGCAAGGCATTGTGCCAAGCACTTTATGGGGCATAGTGAATATATGTCATTTTTAAATCACTCGGCATCCTAATGCTTTTTCTAGTTGGAAAGCATTCCTAACTGTATGAGTCTTGTTGTAGGGCAGGGCCCCATCTCTTACTGTGGAACTCAAAGAAAGCCAGATACTCCATTTACCTGTTCCTGGGTAGCTAGGGTGTATACATAAAACCTATTTTGAGCCAATAGGACACTTTCCCTGCAACTTTCAATCTGGACCAACTGATACTAAGATGACAAATCATAATTCAATCACAGTAATAGTCAGTGGCTGTGGCTGTGGTATCCTGACCAGATTGTTCCCACTATCTGGGCCCCAAAGTCTCTTCTGGCCTTCTATCAATTCTGGAAGTTTCTGTATCACACATTGGCAAACTACAAATCTAGTCCACTACCTTTTTTTCCAAATAAAGTTTGATTGGCACACTGCCACACCCATGTGTTTACTTATTGTCTGGGTGCTTTTGTGCTGAAATGGCAGATTTGAGTAGTTACCACACAATATGGCCCACAAAGCCTAAAATATTTATTACCTGGCCCTTTACAGGAAAAGTTTGCCCACTTCTACTGTATATCATTCCAGAAAATCCTTTTTTTTTTTGCTACATTTTAAATTTTTATTTTTATTGTATTTTTCCCATTACTATTTATACCCCCATGCCCTCTTCCACCTCCACCCACCCTCCTCCCTCCCAACCCCGTGCAATCACCACACTATTGTTCATGTCTATGAATTCTTTCTCTTGTTTTGCTCAATCCCTCCACCCCCACCTCCCAGAGCCTCAGCCTGCTCTCTATGAATGAGTCTTTTTTTACTTAGTATATGCAGAGCTAATTTCTGTTTCTTGTAGCCAAGAACTTCAACAGATACAAATGGTTAATCTCATCCATCCTTACAGGAGCCCAGACAAGTAGGTGCTATTGTTTAACTCCAAATTGAAGATAAGAAAACAAAGATGCAGAGAGCTTATCTGCCCAAGATTACCCAGATAGTAAGTGCTAGTGACAGCTGAATTCCACCCCAAATCTCTTTGACTCTATTATACATAAAAGAAATGAAGATAGAACAGTTAGTGATCCCAGACTTCTTATGAGATAACAAAAGAAAAAAATATTTCCCCAAGTTGTTTAGAGGCACTAAAGTGACCAGTACCATGGAAGCAGAGGAAAAAGCAATAGAGACAGCAGCAGCTTGGGTTTGACAGCAGCTTGGGTTAATCGCCCTCTTGGATACTTCTGTGCAATCTATTAAAATGTTTGTTTGAGCCTCTGTTGAAAGGTTACACTGACCTCTCAATTCTTGGATCCTCTGCCAGCATTTGCTTGCTGAGAAATCTAGAATACTTTTGCATTACAGCCCAGAACTATACTATAATGCGAAGTTTGAATTCCCTGTTCAGGTCACTGGGACCTAGACTGAATCCAGGTGACAGTAACCAAAATTACACATTATCTTCTCTGCTAAAATGTGTGCCTTTTGAGGACAGGATATAAGGTTTGCCCACTAATTCCACCTACATATCCAAATATGTAGTCTGTGCCTTCTTTTGAGATGGTTCATGTGCAGAAGACCAGAAAAGCTTATTTCACAGTCAACCCTCTGTCTTCTTGTTGTGGCTAGTGCAGATGATTACTTTCACACTGAGTTTAGCTGTCTGGAATTTTTGTTTTTCTAAATGCAGAAGACAATGGCCAAGATTTTCAGGAGTGGGTAGGAGAACATTCAGGCCTGTACAGCTTTTCAGTCTTACCCACTAGGCCCAGAGTTCCTTCAGTGGGACTCCTGTGAATGTTTACAACATGGTCTTCCCTCTCCTCAGTGCACCATTTAATTGAGCTAATTAATGACAAGTAAACTCCTCACAGCAGTGAGTCTTCTGTTGGAAGAGTCTGAAGAAGGGAGGATCAAAATTCAGAGAGCTGAAAGAGGCTTCTTGGAGTGCAAAGACATTTGGAGTGTAATTGAAATGACCTGTTTGTACATACAGCACCCTTCTGTTATAATAGTCTATTTCTTTTAAGCTAGTTGGGAAAATTTGTGAGAGGATTGCTTTACTATCTGGTCACATGTACAGATGAAGTGTTTTCCTCTGTGATTTTACCCTAGCACACTTTTCACAGTTAATGAAAAACACCTTACCTCTGCCAAGTTATTGGTTGGGAGAGAATTTGTGAGGGCCTTCCATTTTACAGTATAAGACTGGAGCCCAGAAAGGTCTTTTATTTACTCTCTGCTACTGTTGCCAAGGAACACACAAATGGTGTCTGAAAACAGATATATCTTTGCTGTGGGTCAAACCCAGCTCTGTGGCCATCCAAGCTGGCTATTTATTCATTTATTTATCTTAAAGAGAGAAGAAGGAAGAAAGAGAGGGAGAGAAACATTAGTGTGAGAGAGAATCATTGATCAGTTGCCTCTTGTACACCAGAACCACAGCCCAGGCATGTGCCCTGACTGGGAATCAAACCAGTGATCTTTTGCTTTGCAGGATGATGGCCAACCAACTGAGCCACACTGGTCAGGGCACTGGCTCTTTTTTGAATGAGTGCTTGGAAGTAACTAGCAAAAGAATGAAACCACAGATGCCATTAGGAACTTTCATTAGTATTTCTTGATTATCTGCATGTGGGAAAAAGTGGTGGTTAGGAAAAAGCAAACAAAATATAACCAGAGACATTGAAGTTAAGAACAATGTAACAATAGCAAGGGCGGGGGTGGGGGGTGGGGGCGGGGACAGTGGGTAGAGGGGATTACAGGAACTACTATAAAGGACACATGAACAAATCCAAGGGGGAGGGTGGAGA
The DNA here is from genome assembly GCF_022682495.2 of Desmodus rotundus. Classification (NCBI taxonomy): domain Eukaryota; kingdom Metazoa; phylum Chordata; class Mammalia; order Chiroptera; family Phyllostomidae; genus Desmodus; species Desmodus rotundus. The sequence continues at coordinate 46,324,972 of NC_071400.1, read as the reverse complement.
GGGGGGAGGGAAGTGGGTTCACCTGGGGTGGGGTGAAGGGATGGGGGAAAAGGCATACAACTGTAATTAAATAACAATAAATAAATTTTTAAAAAAAAAAGAAATCCACAAAACAAAAACAAAAACAAAACAAAAAAAAAAAAAAGAAAAGAAATCCACAAAACAAACAAACAAACAAAAAAAAAAGTGGTGGTTAGGACAGTTGAAACAGCCAACAGTTTACTCATCCCAAACATTTCAGCACATTCTCATGATTTAATCACCATACTGTGATCATATTCACCCAGTACTGAATCTTCTCAAAGCACTTTCCCATTTAGCCCTCTCAAGAATCCAGTGGAAGTTCCAATGATTAGAGACTACCCTGTAGATCAGTTGGTCAGCAGCAATGCCAGTACGCAGATCAAATGCTTAGGTGTGTTTTGAGGTGCCCTGGAATTTAGGGAATTGAGACATTACTGACTGGTTCAGCTCAAAGATAAGCAGAGGCAAACTAAGCTCACAGTTGCATGGTTTTTATGATTGGTGGCTGCCAATGCACAGTAGATAACCAACAAAAGACTGATTCATCTTGCTCAATCCTTTGATTTTGCTGTAAAAGTCTTTCAAGTCTATTCTTTTCTGACCAAATGCAATGTTGATTCTGAGCACTCTAACTCTGAGAATGTTGCTTAAAAGTGAACACTACATAACACATTATAGCAGTGCAGCCTCGCTTGGTGTAATCAAAGAAGAGGATTTGATATCTCTCCTTTCATTCTCCTATGAAGGAAGCAAAAAAATGTTGATGAACATATCTGAAAAGCTGATTCTTTACAGGACCTTCCATATGCCTACTCAGATAAGAGGATCGTATGGATTAGTTAAGCCCACAAACAGAAAATACAAATCATAAAATTGTCCACAGCCTTTCTCCTGAATAAAAGGAAAAGAAAACATGACAGCTGTCATTTTACTAAATGTCACGAATGCTGCCCCAACTTTTGGGTAGCATGCTCATGTTTTTAATGAATATGTCTAAATTGTTTGAGCAGGACAGAAATTTGTGTCTATTCTGTAATGGACCAGTGATGTGGGTTGATGGAGTAGCTTTTGTGTTCACAAGGGTGCAATGGTGAAACAACTTTGATGGTGCGTTCCCTTCAACTACAATTTATTTTTAGCCATCCCCACCCCCCTTGGTTTTGTCCATGTGTCCTTTATAGTTGTTTCTGAAAACCCTTCCCCCCTCCCCCCATTATTCCCTCCCACCTCCCCTCTGGTTACTGTGACATTGTTCTTAATTTCAATGTCTCTGATTATATTTGGCTTGCTTGTTTGTTTTCCTGATTAGGTTCCACTTAAAGGTGAGATCACATGGTATTTGTCCCTCACCGCCTGGCTTATTTCACTTAGCATAATGCTCTCCAGTTCCATCCATGCTGTTGCAAAGGATATAAGCTCCTTCTTTCTCTCTGCTGTGTAGAATTCCATTGTGTAAATATACTACGGTTTTTGGATCCACTCGTTTGCTGATGGGCACTTAGGTTGCTTCCAGTACTTGGCTATTGTAAATTGTGCTGCTGTGAACATTGGGGTGCACAGGTTCTTTTGGACTGGTGTTCCAGGGTTCTTAGGGTATAATCCCAGCAGAGGAATTGCCAGGTCAAAAGGCAGTTCTATTTTCAGTTTTCTGAGGAAATTCCATAGTGTTTTCCACAGTGGCCTCACCAGTCTGCGTTCCCACCAACAGTGCACTAGGATTCCTTTTTCTCCACAATCTCTCCAACACTTGTTGTTTGTTGCTTTGTTTATGATGGCCATTTTCACTGGTGTGAAGTGGTATCTCATTGTGGTTTTAATTTGCATCTCTCTGATGGCTAATGCTGCTGAGCATCTTTTCATATGTCTCTGGGCCCTCTGTATGCCCTCCTTGGAGAAGTGTCTGTTCAAGTCTTTTGCCCATTTTTAAATTGTGTTATTTTGTCTTTCTGGAGTGGAGTCATGTGAGTTCTATATATATTTGGAACTCAAACCCTTGTCTGAGGTATCATCAGCAAATATGTTTTTTCCATACGGTTGGTTCTCTTTTCATTTTAATGCTGTTTTCTTTATCTGTGAAGAAGCTTTTTAATTTGATGAGGTCCCATTTGTTTATTTTTTCTTTTATGTCCCTTGCTCTAGGGGACATATCAGTGAAAATATTGCTGCACGGAGTATCTGAGATTTTAATGCATATGTTCTCCTCTTGGATTTTCATGGTGTCATGACTTGTATTTAAGTCTTTTATCCACCTTGAATTTATTTTTGTGTATAGTGTAAATTGGTGATCAGGTTTCATTTTTTTGCATGTAGCTGTCCAGATCTCCCAACACCATTTGTTGAAGAGGCTATTTTTACTTCATTTTATGCTTCTGCCCACTTCAACTACAATTTAGAGCAGAGGTTTTCAGCCTTGACTGCACATTAGAATCACCTGGGCAGCTTTTTAAACTCTCAGGACCCAGGCCGTACCCTGGTTTATCTTGGGCTATCATAACAAAACATCATGGACTGAGTGGCTTAACCAACAGACATTTATTTTCTGACAAGTCTGAAGGCTGGAAATCCAAGATCAGGATCCCAGCATGGTTGGGTTCTGGTGAGAGCTCTTTTCTTGGTTTGCAGATGGCCATCTTCTTGCTGTGTCCTCATATGATGGAAAGAAAACTCTGATGTCTCCCCCTCTTCGTATAATGGCGCCAGTTCTTTCCAATCAGGGCTCCTATCTTATGACCTAAATAATCACCTTCTCAAAGACCCTTTCTTCAACACAGTCATGTGATGGAGGTGAGGGCTCCCACATATTAATTTTAGAGGAACACATTTCAGTCCATTGGGTACCCTAAACCAATTAATTAAATCAGAGTCTCTGAGAATGCGGCCCAGACAGCAGTAGTTTTTAAAGCTCTCAGGTGATTCCAATATGTAGCCAAGATGAGAACTACTAATTCAGAGCTCTGCTACTGAAACTGCAGCCCATAGATCATCAGCATCAACATCACCTTGGAGCTCATGAGAAATACACTCTTGGGTCTCATCCCTGACCTACTAAATCATAGCCTACATTGTAACAGGATCCCCAGGTGATTCATGTGCTCCTTACAACTGTAGAAGCACTGATTGAGAGCATCTGACATATTTCTACTATAGAGGATCTTCTTTACATAGTCAAATACTGACAACAATAGCTATGTGAGTGTTTTACTTAGTAAGGGATTATCTCCAATACCAGGTGCTTGACTGTGCAGTCTTCTGACGATTGATGATACAGAGTATATGAGGTCGTGCACAGATGTCTGATCACTTAGGAGCCATGCACATTGTTGGGTAGCTGCAAATTCTCTTCTGAAAATGAGTACAGTCCCCCTTTTCTTCCAAGTGATTGATTTGCTTTTGAATTGGTTTCACAGAATTATCTTCACTCAAAACCATTTACAGCTTCTTTGTAAGGTCATGGACTTCACTCAAATATGTAGCTTTGTTTTTTATTGCAGACGTTTTTGTTTATTAAGAGGGTTTACTACTAACCCAATGTAGATGTTTTCTATTAGTACTGGTCATACTGCTCTTGCTTGGCTGTTTCCATGGTTTCCATATATATCAACTTATTTTTCTGGTCTTGTTAAAAGGTTGTTGTTAATTGCGTGGTGGTAAACGTTTCTTTGTGGCTCCAGCTACTCTGGACTACAGGTTTTCTTTGTTGTTGTAAAAATGTATTTTACTAGTTATGCAACTTTGCAGCATGGGATTTGGCCATGTTTCACCCTTAATACGCCTGACCCAAAGATTTGTGTTGAAATAAATAGGTTTTTATTAACATGGTTCCAATTTGGGGGTGGCTGAGAGCCCTTCTCTCCTACAAGACCCAGGACTTCTGCTCCTCAAACATTACAAGCCAAAACAACACCCAGAAGTTTCTCCTTTCCTTATCTGTCCTTTTGGAGTTTAAGCCGGCCATGAAAACAGATCTCCATCCTCTCTGGAAATCCACAGCACTTGTGGGTGACAGAGTCGCCATCTTCTCACAGCAACTCTCTCCTTCAGGATCCGGGGTGCGCTGCTCTCAGTCTCCATGTCGCAGTCCAGGACCCATGTGCCGTGCTGCACTGGATCATAGTGTCCCAGAGTCTGGAGTCCAGAGAGGCCTGTGTCCCAGTGTCAAACTCTGCCTCCAGAAGTGGCTTCCAACCATGCAGGGCCTAAGCCCCTGTTAGGCCTGACACATTCCTGGTCACATGAGCATTCATCTCTATGGAATGCTCTCTTCACCATAATGCTCTATGCAGGGAGCAAGGGCCAGAGAACCAGAGCGTCCAAGCACATCTGTGACCAAAAGTTCCAAGTCCAAGTGCCAGGAGCCAAGAGCCAAGAGCCAAAAGAATGAGCTTCTCCCTGCCTCCTATTTTTAAAAGTCCTCTCTCCAGGAATATGGAATCCCATGCCCTCTAGAGGGCAGTGGGAGTGTCCAGCTTTCCAGCCAATGAGGGCTATTGTTGGCCATATTTGCCTTTGTCCCTCCTCCTATGAGGCTGCCTGGTTGTCAGGGTTACAAATGCAGGCTCCTTCACAGTTGATAGGTATCTTTGTTATGCAATATGCCTTAAGCAGGTGCCTTCTGCTAGTTGGCTCTTCCCTGCCTTGAAGAAGGCAGGTACATTTAATCTGCATTCTTGGCAGCTTTCCCTGCCCTTCTGCCTTTCCTGACAAGAGGGGAAGCAGTCCTGCGACAGAACTTGGAGTCTCCTGCCCAAACTGGGGTCCCTTGCTTTCCAGAAACCTCTGCTCCTACCTACCCCATTACAGTTTCAGTTAGAGAAGATGAAAAAGTTGTGAACATGGATGGCCATGATGATTGCATAACAATGTACTTAATGTACATTATTATATTATATACATAATGTAATGTACATAATTACATAATGTACATAAATGTACTTAATGCCACAGAACTGTACACTTTTCTTTTTAATTTTATTTTTCAATTACAGTTTACGTTCAATATTATTTTCCATTAGTTTTAACTGTATAGCATAGTGATTAGACAATTATCAGAACTGTACGTACACTTAAAAATTTGTTAAAATGGTAAATTTTGTTATGCATCTTACCTAAATTTTTAAAATGTAATGCATTTTACTAAATGTGATAATATACCATATTTTTGGGGCCATAAGATGCACCTAGGTTTTAGAGGAGGAGAATAGGAAAAAATATTAAGGCAAAAAATGTGGTAAAATATTTAATAACATAAATAACATAATATTTCACCAATGTAAATGTAAGCTACATTTGGACTATAAGACACAGCCCCATTTTCCTCCCAAATTTGCAGGAGGAGTGCATCTTATAGTCCAAAAAATATGGTATCTTGAGTTGGAACAGAAAAGGGGCATTAGTATAAAAACTGATGAAATCTAAATAAAGCATATTTTGTTAATAGTAGCATGGCAAATTTAATTTCTTAATTTTGATAAATGTACAACAGTTATGCAAGATGTTAACATTAGGGGAAACAGGTGATGGGGTGTGGAGTATATGGTAAATCTAAGATTATTTCAGAATAAAAGGTTGATTAAAAAAAGGAAATTATTTCTCTTAGAAAGGAGTTTGGAAGGGCAGAACAATCTGACAGAAGACAGCAAGAGATACAACTCTTTTCTTCCTCAGAGCTTCTAGGTTGAGCCTCTTAGAAATGATGTCAGCTAAGATGCAACTGAGCACCCTCTCACCATGATATGATACTGAAGCAGGGTGCAGCCAAGAGGAGGGCCCCAAGAAGGGATTTGTAATGGGGTCCAGGACTCAGGGTGTCCAGGAAATATTAGAAAAATGTATGTAGGATGTCTTCACCCCCACAGGCCTGAGCCAGGGGGGATGGGACACATGGAACAGGGCCATTCAGAGCTGTTTTGGGTAGCAAGAGCTTTGCAGCTAACCCCTGGCACAGTCATTTAACATATCTATAACCTTTAACTGGTTTCATGGATGTGTTAAGTAGCTGTGGCCATGCTTTGAGCCAGGGGGATGGGACCAAATTCCACCCAGGATGGGACTGGGAAGTAACTCCCCCTGGTTACAGGGCCTGTGTGAGAGCGTGGAGATGATTGGCTCCATGCCATGGGGCCACACCTGCCCAGACTTACTATGGCAGCCCAGTAAAGCTGGAACAATACAGGGATGCTGGCAGGTGTAGCTGACTGTAGGAGGAGTCAGAAATGGGGCTGCAAAGGAAGATGGGCACTGGGATTTAAAACCTAGGCCCGGCAGCCATAGGAAGGAGAGACCACGCGGCTTCAAAGTAGTAGGGAGGACCACAAGGTTTTGGGGGAAAGAGAAGAGAGACCACGTGGCTCCAAAAGTAGTAGGGAGGACCACAGGGTTTGGGGGAGAAGAAGAGAGACCACGCGGCTTCAAAGTAAATGGGGAGGAGACCATGCGGCCCTGAAGGAAGGAGTGAACCACGAGGCTCTGAAGCAAGTAGATAGATAGAGGTCCATGTGGTTCTGAAGTGGGGAAAAGGACCACGCGGTTCTGAAGGAGAGTAGAGAGGACCACGAGGTTTTGGAGTGCTTCTTCTTGCCACGCGGCTTAGGCAGCAGGAGAGACTTTGCAGCCATAGAGAAAGGGGAGAGAGGACTCTTGCTGCTGGGCCATGAGAAGGTGCCACATGGCTTTGGATTAACTGGAGATTGCAGCAGCCACACAGCTGATGGTGCCGGGAGCCTGAATCACGGACTTCTACATCTTTTCCTGAGACACGGTACCCAGGACTGGGCACAGGGAGAGGGAAGGACTGTGCATCTGTGGGTATTCTAAAGGACTTTAGTATCTTATTGAAGACATTAGGCCATTACTCTAAGTCTGTGTAACTTTTAAATAAACAATTCCTTTCCTTTTCACCAGTCTCTGGCATTGAGAGACGTCTTTCCTCTGGCGGCGGGCATTTCGAACCTAGCAGGTGGGCGTGGGGGGAAGGAACCTCCAGAGACAGAAAGGCGGAATCCTTTCTGTAATAATTTATCGTGAACCACCCCCCCCTCTTGCTCTGTAACAATACTTTGAAAATCACTTGGTCAGAGGATGCTTTTCTTTCAGGTTCTAAACTGTTATATATTCACTGAGATACACACTTTCCAACTGCATGACTGTGAGTAGTAATTTAACTTCTCTTTGTTTCATTTGCCTTATATATAAAACATGAATGATAATAGTACCTCCTTCATAAGACTTCACTGAGCATTAAATAAGACCATTTTATGAGGTGATTAGCACAGACCTGACATACAATAAATTCTAGATGTTATTATTATGTGCAGGCATTATAATATGTTTTTATACATTTACATTTTTTGTGGACCTCTGTAGTAAGTTTCAGTTTTTATATTTTACAACTTTTAAATTATTTATTATATGTACAGTGTACCCAATTCAGAAGTGTACAGCACAAATAATTTTTACAAAGTTATCACACCCATGTAATCAAGAACCAAATCAAAATATAGACCATTATCAGACCAGAATTCTCCCATATTTCCCTTCTCAGGTATCACCGACCATAATTAACTCCATTTGTTTTTGTTTCTATTCAGTTTCAGAGCTCCTTTCTCCTCCTTCTGTCATAATTTAATATAATTTAGGGAATTTATGAAACATTAACATGGTTCAAAAGTCAAAACCATATATTAGTAACATCTTTCCTCCAATACCTAATTTGAACTAACATACCCATTTATTTTTAAATAAGAATCACATGGCACTTTTGTCAGAAAATTACATGGATGATAATTTCTGAAGCATTCATAGTTCCTTTAATTAAGTTTAACCAATATTAAGTGACCATATACTAACACAATAATCATGGTAGTGGAGAGAAAGCTGAACCAAAGACCTTTCTTCAGAGGTTCCAAGGCCCATTTTTTGATAGAGAAATATTTCCTTAGGCATAGAATTCTGCCTTAATGCACACTCTGAATATAATAGTAGAAGTACAAAATTCTACATGTAAAATTACCATTCACAATAGCAACAACTAAGAAAACCTGTAACATATTTTTGTTGGTAATTCACCTAACAAAAAGTATATTGAACATTTTACAGACTTTTAAAAAATTCTAATAGACATAAAAGTTCTAAATAAGTAGTGGGATACACCATATTGGCAGATAGGATGACTTATCATTGTGAAGATGTCATTTTTTCACAAGTCTATCAATTCAATGTCATTCCAATAAAAATAACAGCAGAGTATTTTAAGGAATTTTAAACATTTATCTAAAAATTTATGAGAAGAGTAAATGTCTATGAATATCTAAGTCAGTTTTGTAAAAGAACAAATGAGAGACTTGCCCATCTACAGTATGAGACATCATCATATTCATCTGTAGTACTAGCATAGTAAAAGGCAAATAAACCAAAGAAATGGAATTTAGAGCTCAGCAAATCTCAGCAAAAGAAGGATGGATTGTTTGGTATTTGAAAGAGTAGATCACCGTGTAACAGAGCTTCCCAATTAGTCTGTCACACTGCAAGTCACAAATGAATTATAGGAATGTAGAGCTCTTGATCCTCTTGACTCTGTGTGGCCAAGAGAGGCTGTATCTTCCAAGTTTGTGACTTCCACCTCTGGCCCTGAGTAGCCCCATCAGTTTACCACATTATGCTGAGAACATATTATCACAGACGGTCTGTGTCATGACATGGAAAAGATTGAGAAGCACTGCTATATGGAGAAAAATAAAGTTGGATTGCTACCACAAATCACATATGATAGATTAAAAGCCTAAATGTGAAAGGTAAAACTATAAATGTAGAAGAATTTCTTTATAATTTGAAATGGTGTAGGGCTTCATAAATAAGAAGCCCAAAGGACATTTTTTCCTTATGTTTTGTACCCCAAAGTACAAAACATAAGGAAAAAATGTCATGACGTTTACTACATCAAACTTAAGAGTTTCAATTCAATGAAGGACACCATGGACAAAGTTAACAGACAGATGATAGAATATATTTGCAATGTCTAAAATTGACAAGGCACTGATATCTAGCATGTCCCAAGAACTGTGGTAAATTAACAAGAAAGCACAGAAAATACAATAGAGAAAAATGGGCAAAGTATATTCACAGAATGGAAAACTCACCAAAGCAGAAATTGGCTTGGTTTATAAGCATATGAAGAAATAATCAATCTTACTAGTGTTCAGAGAAATAGAAATTAAAATAACAGTGAAATACCTAGTTGTATGACCAAATGGACACAAATTAAAAAGTCAGATAATATCAGTGTTTGTGAACATGTACAGGAAAAGGAACACCCAGGTATTACTGGTGGGAGTACAAATTGGGATAGCTTTTTGAAGGGCAATATGATGGCATTTATTAACAGTAACTATGTATATATTCCTAAACCTAATAGTCTCACTCCTGAGTATGTATTCTGGCAAACTTCTCCATGGTTCTAAAATGGGCTGCTTATGAGGATATTTATCACAGAATCATTTGTATAACAGATTGGAGGCAAACTACATTGTCCACCAGTGAAAGAACATACATTTAATGTGTGCTGAGTGTATACTATATATACCGACAAGGATTAGAAGCAGTAAAGTAGTTGTGCAAATACCAATATAGATCTTGAAAATGTTCTCTTGAAAAAATAAGAAATAGAATGAGGTCAATAACTTAATAATATTTACATCAATTTAAATACACATTTACAAATGAATAACTAGATATAAATATGGATATGGATAGAGACTTTATATAGATATAAATTATATAGATATACATATACATATAGATACAGATATATATCCTGAATTTACATACTTACATCAAATACTTTAGAGAAGTTTCCTGTGAAGGGACAAGAATGAGTGTAGAGATTTGGATAAATGAAAATAATAAAAATAAAAGGAGGGGCATTATATGGACTAATGGTGATATTTTGCCATGAACTGAGGGGTTATAATTATTCAATAATTCATCACTCTGAATTCCACAGCAAATAAGAAAATTAGTGTTATAATAAGGGATACATTAATTTCAACCAGGGAAATCTGAGAAATCTTTTTGGAAGAAGTCAGATTTGAGCTGAACTTTGAAGGATGGACAGAACCTTGGCAGAGCATTCTGAAAGAGAAGGTTAATTTTGGCAAGGAAACCACTTGGTTGGAAGCCAGCAGGTGAGAGAGTGCAGGAAGAATTTAAGTATCAACACAGAGTCCTTGCACGTAGGGGTGTTTAGTGAAAAATAAGCCTGCAAAGGTAGTGGGAGCTGAACGGTGAAGGACTTTCAATGCCTGGTTAAGATGTATGGGTTTTATTTCAAAAATAGTAGGGATTGATTTACAGTTTTGAACAGAGGAGCAAAACGATCAGATATAGGAAGATTACTGTCCAGAGTGTTAGATAGATTGCAGCAAAGTTTAACTGTACACAGAGATAACTTCCAGAGGCTGTTGTCACTATGCAGGTGACAGCTAATAAGGGACTGAGCTAAGTTCTGGTTATTGGTCCTTGAGGGAACCAATAAAAGTGGGGTGGATGTGTATTTGGGAAATTGACAGAACCAGAAAAATAAGTTACAGTGGTGTCTCATCCTCATAGATGAGGTGTTAGAAGCTATAAGAGGTGGATTAAATTACTAAGAGGGGAAAAAGACCCTTTGGGCAGAATGGAAGGGGCTAGTGAAGGGGAATGTAAGAGGATAAAAGACTGAACAACCCATAGTACAGTGCAATGAAAGCCAAAGAGGTTTAAGAAGGGTGGAAAAAGTGTTCAGCTCTGATAAATGTCATAAAGAAGGTCTATGAGATTAGAATTTATGTTCCGGAGAGTACTTTCAAGAGAGAGGAGTTTGTAGGCCTTGATTGCCAGGAGTTGGGGAGAATGGTAGGAGACAAACTGGAGGCAGTGAGTTTGGGCTAGTCTATCAAGAGGTATGTACTGGGTGGGTGATGGAGAGATATAGTGGAGGGAGAAGTAGTCATGTGGTCAGAGGAAATATTATTTTAATTTTAATTTTTAGTGTCTGGCAGAAAAGCACATTTTAAAGACCAAAGGAAAGCAACCAGTGCAGAAAATGTAAGGGAGAGGGATGAGAGTTATTGGAATGGGGTCCTAAGAGTTAGGAGGATCCATCTGAACCCCAGAGAAGCCTACCTGGCAATGCTCATTGAAAGCTAGCCTTGCTGTGCCTTGATTTACATCATTCCTCTGATCATGCTCATTTGCTTTGCTTTTGAGAGAAATTCCCTCTCCCAGACTTAGTTACTAAAGCTTCCCTCCCCACATATACTCCTTCCCTTTTTCTTCTAGGTTCCAGAGACTGGTTGAAACTATACTAACAAAAAAACCTCTCTTTGTCAGTCAGCAAGTCAAGAGAAATAATTAGCTCCTAGGCTCTCAGGCCAAAAGACCAGAAGTACCCAAAGCCTTGAAAGAGAAAGTACTCGAAGGTTTGTTTACCACACTTCTTTAGAGGACAATTGTTGCTACCTGTGGCTATGGTAGGCTTCACTGAGGACTTTATAGAATTCTCTGTTAAATTTTTCTGGAAGATTGCCAACACCAGATTTAGAAGCTTTTAAAATCCTCATAAAACCAGGGAATAAAAAAAAGTGGTGATGGAAGGAAAAATACAGGGTGTATGGGGCTTCCTGCCTAGTTAACCTCCCAAACTAGGTCCCTGAACTGGCCATCTCCCTTTTCATCTCTTTCTCCCTGAGGTCCTAGGGTTTGGCTCATTCAGCTTCCTTTTCCAGCTGCCACACCCTCCTTCTACAGCATCCCACCTAGATTCCTCAGAATAGTTTCCTGATTTATCCTAGTTCTGCTTTCTCTGGGATCCAGATAATTGTTTTAAGTTGTTTAAAGTGTTTTCCCTGCTACTATCTCTAAGGAAAAAGTTGGGCAGAGTAAGATATAACAAAAATGTAAATGACACTATGGACGTGGGGAAGGCAAAGAGAACCAAAGACTGAAAAACAGGAGTCTTCAGTGAGCTATGAACATGTGAGCTAACTGCTTCCCTTCCTACAAATGCCATTGACTCTGCCCTGGGAATTGGCACCATTATCTCTACATTGGCCTAACACATCGTTTTTTTGTTTGTTTGTTTGTTTTTCTATTTATTTTTAAAACATTTTATTGTATTTTTCCATTACCATTTAGTCCACTTATACTCCCGTCCTCCCGCAATCACCACACTGTTCTCCATGTCCATGAGTACTTTTTTTGTTCAATTCCTCTAACATCACCACCTTAGCTGTCAACATGATCTCAATCTATGAGTCTATCTCTAATTTGCTTATGTCGGTTTGTTCATTAGATTCCACATATCAGTGAAATCATATAGTATCTGTCTTTCTCCTAATGGCTTATTTCACTTAGCATAATGTTCTCCAGGTCCATCCATACTGTCATGAAGGGTAAAATTTTCTTCTTTTTTACGACTGAATAGTATTCCATTGGATAAATGCCCCATAGTTATTTTATCCACTAGTGTATTGATGGACACTTGGACTGCTTCCATATCTTGGTGACTGTACATAATGCTGCAATGAACATAGTGATGCTTATGTTCTTTGAAATTAGTGTTTTGGGTTCCTTCAGATATATTCCCCAAAGTGGAATCACTGGGTCAAAAGGCAGATCCATTTTTAATTTTCTGAGGCATCTCCATACAGCTTTCTACAGTGGCTACACCAATCTGCATTCCCACCAACAGTGCAAAAGTGTCCTCTTTCTCCACATCCTCACCAGCACTTATTTTTTTGTTTTGTTTTGTTTTATTGGTGATAGCCATTCTGACAGGTGTGAAATGATATCTCATTGTGGTTTTAATTTTCATCTCTCTGATAATTAGTGACACTGAGCATCTTATCATATGTCTATGGGCCATCTGTATGTCCATTTTGGAGAAGTGTCTATTCAGGTCCTTTGCCCTTTTTTTATTGGTATATATATATATTTTTTGCTATGGAGTTTTATAAGTTCTTTATGAATTTTGGATATTTACCTCTTCTTAGATGGTTTCGGCAAATATATTCTCCCATTCTGTGAGTTGTCTTTTTATTTTATTGATGTTTTCCTTTGCTGTACAAAACTTTTTAGTTTGATGTAGTCCCACTCGTTTATTTTTTCTTTTGTTTCCCTCACCTGGGGAGATATATTCAATAAAATATTTCTACAAACAATGTCTGAGGTTTTGCTGCCTATGTTTTCTTCTCAGGTTTTAATGGTTTGGGGTCTAACATTTAAGTCTTCATCTTTTTTAATTTATCCTTGTGTGTGGTGTAAGAAGGTGGTCTAGTTTCACTTTTGTGCATGTATCTGTCCAATTTTCCCAACACCATCTATTTGATAAACTATCTTTAGCCCATTGTATGTGCTTGTTTCCTCTGTTGAATATTAAATGACTAAAATAGTGTGGGTTTGTTTTTGAGCTCTCTATTCTGTTCCATTGATCTATGTGTCTGTTTTTATGCCAGTACCATGCTGTTTTGATTACTATGGCCTTATAGTGCAGTTTGATATTAGGTAGCATGATTCCTCCAATTTTGTTGTTTCTCAGGATCACTGTTGCTATCTGAGGCCTTTTATGTTTCCATATACATTTCTGAAATATTTGTTCTAGTTCTAAAAATAACTCAGGGAAACTTGATAGGAATTTCATTGTCTCTATAGACTGCTTTGGTACTATGGACATTTTAATGGTGTTAATGCTTCCTATCCATGAACACAGTATGTGCTTCCACTTACTTGTATCTTCTTCGATTTCTTTCTTCAGTGTCTTATAATTTTCCAACTATAGGTCTTTTTTTATCCTTGGTTAGGTTTATTCCTAGGTAATTTATGCTTTCTGTAGCAATTGTGAATGGGATTGTTTTCTAATTTACCTTTCTGTTAGTTTGTTATTAGCATATAGAAATGCAACTGATTTCTGGATTTAATTTTGTATCCTGCTTCTTTGATGAATTAATTGATTACATCCAGCAGTTTCATGGTGGAATCTTTGGGGTTCTCTATGTATAATATCATGTCATCTGCAAATAAACACAGTTTTACTTCTTCCTTTCCAATTTTGGTGCCTTTTATTTGTTCTCCTTGTCTGATTGCTGTGGCTAGGCTTCAAGTACTATTTGAATAAGATATGTGAAAGCAGACATCCCTGTCTTGTTCCAATATTAAGAATGCTTTTTTTTTAATATATATATACCCATTGAGTATAGTGCTGGCAGTGGGTTGTCATACATGGTCTTTATTATGGTCAGGTATGTTCCTTGTATTCTGACATGGCTGAGAGATTTTTTTAATCACAAATTGATGCCAGATTTTATCAAGTGCTTTTTCTGCATCTATTGATATGATCGTGTAGTTTTTTTTCCTTCATTTTGTTTATTTGATGAATCACATTTATTGATTTGCAAATGTTGTACCAAACTTGTATTCCTGGGAAAAGTCCCACTTGACCATAATGTATGATCTTTTTGATATTTATGATTCATTGCTCTATCCAATTTGTTAATATTTTGTTGAGGATTTTAACATCAATGTTCATCACGGATATTTAGTGCCATTTTACGGTTAGACTATTTTCCTCTCTTTTTTTTTCTTTTTCTTCTTCTTTTTTTAAAATATATTTATTGATTATGCTATTACAGTTGTCCCATTTCCTCCCCCCCTTACTCCACTCCATCCTGCCACCCCCTCCCTCCCACATTCCCCCCCTATTGTTCATGTCCATGGGTCATACTTATAAGTTCTTTGGCTTCTACATTTCCTACACTATTCTTACCCTCCCCCTGTCTATTTTCCACCTATCATCTATGCTATTTATTCTCTGTACCTTTCCCCCCTCTCTCCCCCTCCCAATCCCCTATTGATAACCCTCCATGTGATCTCCATTTCTGTGGTTCCGTTCCTGTTCTACTTGTTTGCTTAGTTTGCTTTTGTTTTGGTTTTAGGTGTGGTTGTTAATAACTGTGAGTTTGCTGTCATTTTCACTGTTCATATTTTTAATCTTCTTTTTCTTAGGTAAGTCCCTTTAACATTTCATAGAATAAGGGCTTGGTGATGATGAACTCCTTGAACTTGACCTTATCTGAGAAGCACTTTATCTTCCCTTCCATTCTAAATGATAGCTTTGCTGGATAGAGCAATCTTGGATGTAGGCCCTTGCCTTTCATGACTTGGAATACTTCTTGCCAGCCCCTTCTTGCCTGTAAGGTCTCTTTGGAGAAATCAGCTGACAGTCTTATGGGAACTCCTTTGTAGGTAACTGTGTCCTTTTCTCTTGCTGCTTCTAAGATTCTCTCCTTCTGTGTAATCCTGGGTAATGTAATTATGATGTGCCTTGGTGTGTTCCTCCTTGGGTCCAGCTTCTTTGGGACTCTCTGAGCTTCCTGGACTTCCTGGAAGTCTATTTCCTTTGCCAGACTGGGGAAGTTCTCCTTCATTATTTGTTCAAATAAGTTTTCAATTTTTTGTTTTTCCTCTTCTCCTTCTGGCACCCCTATAATTCGGATGTTGGAACGTTTTAAGATGTCCCGGGAGTTCCTAAGCCTCTCTTCATTTTTCCAAATTCTTGTTTCTTCATTCTTTTCTGGTTGGATGTTTCTTTCTTCCTTCTGGTCCACACCGTTGATTTGAGTCCCAGTTTCCTTCCCATCACTGTTGGTTCCCTATACATTTTCCTTTGTCTCTCTTAGCATAGCCTTCATTTTTTCATCTAGTTTTCGACCAAATTCAACCAATTCTGTGAGCTTCTTGATTACCAGTGTTTTGAACTGTGCATCTGATAGGTTGGCTATCTGTTCGCTGCTTAGTTGAATTATTTCTGGAGCTTTGAAGTGTTCTGTCATTTGGGCCATTTTTTTTTTTTTTTTTTTTTTTTTTGTCTTGGTGCTTCTGTTACTTAAAGGGGCAGAGCTTTAGGTGTTCCCGGGGGCAGGGTAACGCTGGTCGCTGGGCTGTGACGCTAAGCTGTGACGCTGTATGTGGGGGAGGGGCCGAGAGGGAGTAATGGTACCCGCTCCACTCTCCACTTGATTTTAGTCACTTGCTGTGCTACCCACAATCAAATTGGGCCCCTCTGTTGCTGGTTCCCGAGTGGGTGGGCTTGTGCATGCTTTAGGCCCCTGTGGGTCTCTCCAACAATCTCTCCTGTGAGGCTGGGAGTTTCTCCTGCTGCCACCCCAACCCCCATGGGTGTTTTCTCTCAGAGGTTTGGGGCTTTATTTCCCCGTGCTGGAGCCCTGGGTTACGGGGTCTGCTTTGCTCCCCGCTGTTTGTCTGGTTTATCTATGCGCGAATGTGGGGCCGTGAGGTCTGCTACCCGCTGCTCTGCCTGCCCCATTCTCCACCACTCTGAGTCCGGCCCTCTCGGTTTATCTGTGCGCAAATGTAGGGCCGCAGGGGCTGCTAGTGGTCAGACTGCCTGCCCCGTTCATCCCACACTCCGCCAGTCTCGGTCCCGCCACACCACGGCAATGCGATTCCTCTCCGCCCTGGCTGCTTGTCTCCACCCCTCCTACCGGTCTGGATGAAGGTTCATTTTTTTATCTCCTTGGTGTCAGACTTCCTTGTCATTCGATTTTCTGTCAGTTCTGGTTGTGCCAGGAGGCGCAGTGTGTCTACCTACGCCACCATCTTGGTTCTCTCCCCTGACTTGTCTTTTTATGGTTACTATGTCTTTTTTTATGCTGTTGAGTATCCTCATAATCATTACGTGGAGTATCCTTATAATCATTATTCTAAACTCTCTATCTGATAAATTGCTTGCCTCCATTTCATTTAGTTTTTCTCGAGAATTCTCTTGTTCTTTCGTTTGGGGCTTGTTCCTTTGTCTTCCCATCTTGACTGCCTCTTTGTGTTTGTTTCTATGTATTAAGTGTCTCTGAAAAGACTTTGGTGCAGACCTCTGTTGGACGATGTTTGTGACTGGCCCTGGGCAACGTGTTTGGAGTTATCAGTGATCCACAGTCTGTGGTTCCCTCTGCTTGACCTATTTCTGTGCAGAAAGAACCATGCTACACACCAACTGCAGCTTTTACCAGAAGTGGGCCCCAGGGAGAGTCAGATAAGTTCTCAAAGCTCCCAGAGATCCACTCCACAGGGTGGGGAAGAGGAATTTCCATGATTGGGACTATTGCTTCCCTTTAGGTTAGTGCCCCTTGGAGAGGAGTGCTCTGCCTGGGATAAATGGCTCTGCAGTATGGGGAATGGCTCAGTACAGGGATCCTGTTGGCTCTTCCTTTAGTTCTCACCCCAGAGCCACTAACCCCAAACTCTCCTCAAGCATCTCTAGCCCAATCTTCCCTCCCATTGGCAGAGTCCAAGGTAAGTGGCTGCAAATGAAATTTTGTGCATTGGCCCTTTAAGAGGCTCTCTGTGTCTCCAGCCATCCCTCCCTGGCAGATAGAAACTCTTCTTTTCACAGCTGGATGTTTTCTGGGTTCCTTTCTGGCTCTGATGCTGTAGACTGGGGAGCCCAGCTTGGGGTTTAGACCCCACAACTCAAGGGGATGCCCCCTGCTGCTGAAATATCCCTCTGTAATTTTAGCTGCCTCCAATGGGAGCCCAGCATGACCTCCTCTGTCAGTCATTTTGTGGTGAAGTGGTTTCTTCTGTCTGTCCATGGTTGTAAGGCTTCTCTCCAGGTAACATTCAGTTGGTTATTCAGGATGTTTTCTCTACAACTTGGTTGTAATTCCAGACTGGTACTGGGAGATCAGCATAGCTTCTACTTACTCCTCTGATATCTTGGGTTTCTTAGAATGAATCTAAACCATCTCCATTTGAGTTGGACACTAGAGCCAACAACAAGGTCTTCATTCTGGGGGAGATGTGGCCTGACATTGGTAACAGTCTGCTGGATTTTCTGCATGTGTGGATTTCTAGGTTGCTTTCTCTGGGTCCTGATTTGTCTTGACAGAATTGACTCAAGTACTACATGCAGTACATAATTCATGTCTATATATAACTAGTTCAGACATCACTTTGAGCAAGGCCAAATTTTCTAATAACTCATTTGTTTATCAGGTATTGCTAGTTCCTCAACAGCTTACTCTCCATCCTGGGCCTTGAGGTTAGCTATGTCAACAATGCTCTCCTGTCCTTGTTTTTGACTTATCCCTTTACCTCAACCCTGGTACTTCTGATGTATGTGCCTGTGTCCAACTCTGGAGAACCCCACCTACTTATCCTGCTTCTTTTCCCGGGCTGTCAAGTATTGTTTGAGGAAGTCTCCCCCACAAATACAGGTTTTCTAGTGTCGGCAGAAGCCTCAGGACAGTTTGGCAGCCTTTTCACACTTTTTTAACTATTGACTTCCTGCAATGTTCTCCACAGCATCTCTTTCTGGCCCTTCCCTGTTGTCCCCATTTCAACTACCTTCACTCTTATCTCACTTCCTACATTTATTGAAAAAATTGAGGTCAATTTGAAATGGACTTTCTCCACTTCCTTCATTTGTCCTCTTACCCAAATTTGTTCTGGACCTTTTTCTTTACTCATCCTCCTCCATTCTCTACTTTGGAGGTTTAAAAATCCTTCCTTTGTTTCTAAGACAAACCTATCAACATTCCTTGTGTTCAGAATCATATCCTTCCTGCCTTCCTTTGCATTATGTGTACATAACTCATCTTTCTACCTCAGACTGAGAGGTCAAGGCTCATGTTACATTCATCTCTGTGTTCCTAACATGTAGCACCATGGCTGGCACATAGTAAGCACTCCATAAATGTTTACTGAATTGATAATATATGCAAGGACTGAGGAGATCAACTTGAGTTCTTTGTCCTTTGTGTATCTACTTAATTAGTTAATAAAAGTGCAATCAGGCAGCAAGAATAATTGTGGGAAGAATCAAGAGCATTCAATAAGCTCCAGACCTAGGGTTTTTGTTAGAGTTTGATTGCATTTTGTGGAAATGTTTGACTGAGAATTGACCTGTCATTTTATAAAAGAATGAGTGGAAAGAGCACTAGACTGGGAATAAAAAAGTCTGGCTCTGGTGATAATAAACTGTGTGGCAATAGACAAGATAATTAACCTATGATCCTCAATTACTTTCCTTAGTACATTGAGAATGGGGTTATTATGGACTTCCGGTCAAGATGGGGGCATAGGTAGACATGCTTCACCTCCTCAAGCAACCATAGAAAGAATTACAACCAGATCTCAAAACTAATAGCACCTAGGACCTAGCACCTAGCACATATATCAGAAAATAGAGCTGTATGGAAGTCTGGCAACCAAGGATTGAAAGAAGACACATTCATCCAGATGAGTAGGAGGGGTGGATTCATGGGGATGGGATGTGGCACAGAGAGGCAGAGGTACCAGTTGAATGGACGAGAGGGATACCTTGGGAGTGAGCATTCCCAGCTCCAGGCCAGACCACACAGCCCATGGTTCCAGCACAGGGAAGATAGATGCATGTTACCTCTGGCTGTAAAAACCAGCGGGCATTGGGACAGTGGAAGAAACTGTGGGGTTTTGCAACTTAAAGGGCCAGCTTGGTCTTAGAATATACCCAAACCCACCCACTCTGGGAGTCACCACCAGGGAAGCAGCTGGAAGGGTGCCAATTATACATGGGAAAAGGGTGAAGTGAGTGGATATGGGACAACTGCCAGGTGAAATGCCAGAAGCCAGACAGCAGCAGTGTCCCCTCTTAGAGCCCTCCCCACACAGCCAGAAATTGGTGAAGTGGGTTGCCCTGCCCTCGAAATTAACTAAGGCTCCCCCACACACAGTATAGAGGTGCCTTTACTACATAGGCCACACTAATAAGACAGAGTAAAAGCAGCTCTACCAAAAACACAGATACAAACACAGGGAGGCTGCCAAATTGAGGAGAAAAAAAAAAAAAGGCCCAAATGAAAAAACAGAACAAAACCCCAGAAAAACAATTAAGTGAAATGGAGATAGCCAATCTATCAGATGCAGAATTCAAAACAGTGGTTATCAGAGATACTCAGAGAACCCCTTGAGTACAGCAAAAAATAAAGGAAAAAATGAAAGTCACACTAAGTGAAATGAAGAACAAGCCAAAGGAAACCAACAGAGAAGGGAAGGAAGCTGAAATTCAAACCAACGCTTTGGAACATAAGGAAGAGATAAACATTTAACCAGAACAAAAAGAAGAAACAAGACTTCAAACAAATGAGGATAAGCTGAGGAACTTCTGGGAAATCTCCAAACATGCCAACATCTGAATCATAGGGACGCCAGAAGGAGAACAGGAAGAGCAAGAAATTGAAAACTTATTTGAAAAAATAGAATGAAAAATTCCCTAATTTGGCAAAGGAAATAGACATAAAAGTCCAGGAAGTACAGAGAGTCCCAAACAAGTTGGACCCAAAGAGGAACACACCAAGACACATCGTAATTAAAAAGCCAAAGATTAAAGATAAAGAGAGAATCTTAAAAGCAGCAAGAGAAAAGGAAACAGTTACCTACATAGAGTTCCCATAAGACTATCAGCAGATTTCCCAAAAGAAACCTTGCAGGCAGGATGAAACTTGCAAGGAGTTTTCAAAGTGATGAAAAGCAAGGACCTACAACCTAGATTACTCTATCCAGCAAAGCGATCATTTAGAATGGAAGGGCAGATAAAGTGCTTCCCAGACAAGGTTAAGGTTAAGGAGTTCATCACTGAGCCATTACTACAAGAAATGTTAAAGGAACTTACTTAAGAAAAAGAAGAAGATCAAAACCATGAACATTAAAAAAATTCACAACTATCAACAATTGAATCTAAAAAAACAAATGAACAAAAAAAGTAAGCAACCAACCAGAACAAGAACAGAATCATTGATATGGAGATCATTGAAGGGTTATCAGCAAGGAGGGGGAAGGGGAAGAAAGGGGAAATGGTGTAGGGATTAAGAAGCATAATTGGTAGGAACAAAATAGACAGGGGGAAGTTAAGGATAGCATAGGAAATGGAGAAGCCAAAAAATTTACATCCATGACCCATAGACATGAAGTAAGGGGGGAATTGCTGGAGGAAAGTGGATTACCTAGAGGAGGGGGAAAAAGGGGAAAATATTGGGACAACTGTAATGTGTAATCAATAAAATATACTTTAAAAGAAGATACTAGGTTATTATGAACATTAGATGGAGTTGTGGATATGCAAACACTTTATAATACGAATCACTTCTCCAATGCAAGCTTGTAGCTCTTCTTGGTGCCACTAATAGCTATGGAGCTTCTATTTTCAACTATACTATAGCTATTCCCACCACAGCCCATCTTTCCTGTTGCACCCAGAGATGTTCTCCACAGCATCTCCTGCTGGCCCTTTCCAGGTGTCCTCAACCTCAACTATCTTCACTCTCTAACTGTGACCTCACTCTCCAGACCCCTTTCTCAGGTCCTTTTCAGCCTTCATCTATCTGTGCAGATTACTTTACTTATACATAGGGATCACTGCATATATTTGATGAGGGAAACTGTAAAGTATCCCATCTTCTGGAATGCAAATTCATGGCTGCTAGGAGGTATATGGTGGGCTATGCTAGAGTACCAGCGGACCCTACCATTTTAGCAGACTTCTGTGCCTATGTGCACATGAATTTGGGTTGGAATGTATATCTCTTTATCTGCATGGGTGTGGATATGAATACTCCTCTGGTTCTAAAAGAGTACAGGGGCATGGGCTTGCACAAGAACAGCACTGAGACTAAGTAAGTTGTTCCCCTCCCTTTCTGTCCCTGTTCTCCCCTTTCAGAGCTCCTTGAGTTCTTTGGTGAAGGAGTCCTGACAGGAGTGTTCTTTAATTTTATCCTTCTTTTCCTCCTTCTGTTCAAGAAGCAGTGGTTGGTTACTCCATGTTACCTCCCACTCCCAAAACTTGATGATTTCTCACCAGAGACTCAAGGAAGCCAATATTGATCCAGAAGCAATCTGTTCATACCAGCTCAGTATTGGACCAAAAGTTGTACAGTATATAAATGATGGGTAATATATTATGCCAGAGAAAAATGCCACAAGTATTCCTTGTCTAATGGAATAGATACACTACAGCACAATTTTTTGTGAAGTAAATTTCCAGAAATTCCTGTTTCATTTTGATTTTTATTATACAAACATGGCTGTATTTTGCTTAAAAAAGTGAAAAGAAAAAGATTAGATGTTGTAATTAAACCATGTATTTTAAAATAAACCACACATTTTAAAAACAACAATAATAAGATAATAGTGTAGGTCCACTCATTTTTAAACTATAATGAGAACCCTGTGTTAGACAATGTGCCTCCACCTTCCACAGCTTTAAATTCTGCTCCTCTTTTCATTCAATTTTGTTCTACTGAAACTTATGAGCCCAGGAAACAGAGGTTTTTTTTGGGGGGGGTAAAATTGGGAGTTTGGTTAGTAGAATTTTTTCCCCAAAAGCAAAGCTCTGTCTATAGAATGACCCCTTAGCCCCTTTTCACATAAATTTCTCGATTGATACTCAAAGCAATTCAGGACTTATGGAGGCAAGTAATATCCCCCTTTTGCTGATGAGAAAACCAAGGCCCGGAGATTAATTGACTGTCTCAAGATCATACAGTTAGAAAGTAATAGCAAGAAATGGGACGTAAATCTTATGATCTTTCCTTAAACAGGAGAATTTTGAGAGGCAAAGGCAACATCAATCCAATTTTACTAGAAGAGGCCTGTGCCATCAAGTCACATACACATTGACATTCTAAGTTATAAAAAAGAAAACAGAATTATGGCAAATTAAGTATTTCAAGTTTTTTCATCTCATATATTAGTTTTAGGTTAAATTTATTTCAAGTAGAGCATTATTTATTTTCTCATTCTGTAAACTCAGTACACACTTTGTAGTATATTGGCACTTGTTATACAGACTGCATGACCATTTGAAGGGGTATAAGGGCTCATTGAAACATTTATAATGATTACAGAGATGTTTGGTTGTTCTGTTTTATTTTTACACCAAACTATTAGTTATATTTATAGTTTAATTAGGTTTTTGGTTCTTGTACTTCCCAATTATAATATTATTACAAAAGGAACATTTGTTTTGGTTTCTGATGTGGTTTTATGAACATGTTGTAGAGAAAAAGAAGACCTGAAAACTCTTCATCAACTGTTTTGCCTCTATCTAGCAGACATCTCTGCTTCATCCTATTTTAGCAATTATTGGCATTCCCCAGGGGCGTGGAAAAGTAAAACATGTTTAAAGACAAAATTCTTCAATTTCTGCTCAGTACAATGATCATCAAATTAGTGTACTGTGCCTGTATTCTCTTTTCTACCTCTAACTTAATATGCTAGCATTAGGGACCCATCACACATCAAAATTTGTCTACAAGAGCTCAGAGACCAATTAAAGAAGCCACTTTGATTGAGAAACAACAAGAAATATCTCATCTTTTTAAGTTCTGAGGAGTACCATTCCTTGAAGTGCTTTTATGACTTACCATATTTTGTCATGTATAATGTGCTTCTGTGTATAGTGCGCACCCACATCTTTGGCCCAAGGTTTCAGGGGAAAATTTTTTTCATTTTAATTTTTTATTCAATTATTTAGTTAGTTAGTTAGTTATATGTAGGAACAAAACCGATTATCATATTCTAGAGTATTATTTTGCATATGGATATCGTTATTGCTTTCTAGAGTTACATTTTTAATGTATAAGCATAAATAAAAGAATTAAAAACATTTAGCCCTGGCTGGTGTTGCTCAGTGGATTGAGTGCTGGCCTGTGAACCAAAGGGTTACAGGTTCAATTCCTAGTTAGGGCACATGCCTGGGTTGTGGGCAAGGTCCTCAGTGGGGGGTGCACGAGAGGCAACCACGCATTGATATTTCTCTCCTGTCTTTCTCCCTCCCTTCCCATCCCTTTAAAAAATAAATAAATACAATCTTAAAAAAACATTTATATAGATAGATACAGAATTAGTACTACCCATGTATAATGCGCATCCTTATTTTTCCCTCAAAAATTTTGGCTACAAAGTATGCATTATACATGGCAAAATACGTTAATGTATCAATTCCATTAACTGAATTTCTATTAATAGTACATGTCCCAATGAAAAGATTGGGCAAATTGAGATAAATTTTTCTGTTACCAATGAAAATAACAATATGTTCTGCCCAGAATAGCTCTTACTGCCCCTTATCATCTGGGATTGTGTTTCTACATTCTAAGCATTATTCAACACAGAGAGGCAATGTAGCTTGGTGGAAGAAGCAGAGACTATGATATCACCAAAATTAGCTTCGTGGATTGCTTACCATGTGACCTCAGGCAAGTTCCTTACCCTCTCTCTATTTCAGTTTCCTCATTTATAAAATGAGACTAATACCCACCCATTGGAGTGGTTACAGGATTAAAGGAGATGTATTAAAATAGATGGCACTTAGTAAGTGCTTGGTAAAGAGGTCATTATTATGTTTCAGAACAGAAATGTGAATAAACAGGTAGAAGGGAGGGATGCAGAGTGTTGCCTAGCAAGAGTTAATTTTATCACTCTGGGAGGTATCTTTCCAAAAATTTCAACATGCTGACAGTAGCCAGTGGAGTGTCTGTGTGTGTGTGTGTGTCTCTTTGAAAACAGAACATATAAATGCATGTCTTCATGCCCGGGCTGACTGCTTCAAACACTGATTATAGCATAAGAACCAGAAAATAAATGTGTTTTCATTTGGGTGTTGAGGGCAAGTTTTTGGTACTGCTTCTTAGCTATGGCAGACACCGAGAATTTAGGGGGTTCACACTTTGCTAGACACTGATCAATTTTTTCATTGGTAGATGGGAAAAGTCAAATTGTGTATGGTGTTACATTATCAAATTGAACCAGTCTTCCCTGGTTACAAAATGGATCTGTATATCTGTATGATATGAGTCTTTTTTAAAGTATATTTTATTGATTATACTATTAAAGTTTTCCCAATTTTCCCCCTTTATCCCCTCTCTACCCTGCACCCCCCACCCCTCCAGCATTCTCCCCCCTTAGTTCACATCCATGGGTTGTACATATAACTTCTTTGAGTTCTCTGTTTCTTATACCATTTTTTTTTACCTCTCCCCATCTATTTAATGCCTACCAATTCTTCTTCTTCCCTGTACCTTCCCCCCCATTCCTCCCTTCCCCCTCCCTACTGAAAACCTCCCATGTGATGTCCATTTCTCTGATTCTGTTCCTGTTCTAGTTGTTTGCTTAGTTTTTGATTTTTTACGTTCAGTTATTAATAGTTGTGGGTTTGTTGTCATTTTACTGTTCATATTTTTTAGCTTCTTTTTCTTAGATAAGTCCCTTTAACATTTCATATAATAAGGGCTTGGTGATGATGAACTACTTTCACTTGACCTTATCTGGAAATCACTTTATCTGCCCTTCCATTCTAAATGAAAGTTTTGCTGAATAGAGTATTCTTGCATGTAGGTCCTTGCCTTTCATGACTTCAAATACTTCTTTCTAGCCCCTTCTTGCCTGCAAGGTTTCTTTGGAGAAATCAGTTGATAACCTTATGGGCACTCCTTTGTAGGTGACTGTCTCCTTTTCTCTTGCTGCTTTTAGGATTCTCTCTTTGTCCTTAATCCTGGGTAACTTAATGATGATGTGCCTTGGTGTCTTCCTCTTTGGGTCCAAATTCTTTGGGACTCTATGGGCTTCCTGGACTTCCTGGAAGTCTATTTCCTTTGCCAGATTAGGGAAGTTTTCCTTCATTATTTGTTCAAATAAGTTTTCAATTTCAAGTTTTTCCTGTTGTTCTTCTCCTTCTGGTGCCCCTATAATTTGGATACTGGAACGATTCCAGTTGTCCCAGAGGTTCAAAAGTCTCTCTTCATTTTTTTGAATTCTGGTTTCTTCATTCTGTTCCAGTTGGATGTTTATTTCTTTCTTTTGTCCCAAATCATTGCTTTGAGTCCTCGTTTCCTTCCTGTCACTGTTGGTTCCCTGAACATTCTGCTTTATTTCACTTTGGGTATCTTTCATTTGTTCTTTCATTTTTTGACCAAGCTCAATCAGATCTGTGAGCATTTTGATTACCAGGGCTTTAAATTCTACATCAGATAGGTTGGCTATCTCCTCATTACTTAGCTCTTTCTGGAGTTTTGCTCTGTTCTTCCATTTTGGCCATATTTCTTTGTTTGGGGCCCCTGTTAAGTTGTAAGGGGGTGGGGCCTTAGGTATTCACCAGGGCAGGGCAACCCTCCTTGCTGTGCTGTGGTGCTGTCTGTGGGGGAGGGGCCAGAGAGGAAACAATGTAGCTACCCTGCTCATCTCTAGCCCACTTTCTAAGGACCTCTCCTGTGAAACTGGGAGTTTCTCCCACTGTGCCAACCACTGTAGTCCACAGCCGGCTGTGAGTCTCAGTTTCCCCTTAAGTCAGCCCCACCAGCACAGCTCGCCACCTTGCTGCAGCCAGCTCCGCCTGCACAGTCCACCGCCTTGCCTCAGGTTCTCTCTGTCCACTGCCTTACCAGTCTGGTTGTTCTGTTTGACTGTTTTTCTTTTTAATTCTGTGTTTGTTGGAGTTCCATGCAGTTTGATTTTCTGGCACTTCTGGCTGTTTATTGATTTTATATTGGTTGTTATCCTCTTTTTGGTTGTGCAAGGAAGTGAAGGGTTTCTACCTGTGCCTCCATCTTGGCTAGAACTCTTGATATGAGTCTTTATCTGACATACTATAAACTTATTCTTCAACTACTAGTATTTTTTCTCCCTTATTTACTTCAGCAATTACAGTCATTTAGTACTGTTACTGACAGAGTGGATAGTAGGGTTCCATGAATGGCTGTCTCCATTTGTTCCAACAGATTGAGCACAGAGTTGATTGGGAAGCCCCGACACCAACTATGCCACTAATGAACTGTGTGACATTTTCAAGCTCTATTTATTAACTGTTTTGCAGCTTGGTGCCCATGGGTATATATGGTGCTCTAAAGGAATGGCAAAAGGAAAAGTGTTTTTAAGTTTCTTAGGTGTTGTGCCCTTGAGGGTGTTATCATCACTTTATTTCTTACCATAAATTTTGTGGCTAAGAGAGGGACTATAGCTACTTAGGCCAGAGTGTGTTAAACTGTTACATTCCTTCCACTGTGGCTCCATAGCTAAGATGGGAATTCCAGTTAGAAAGTAAAGACCAATTGCAGAATTTAAGCCACACCCATTTCCTAGGCTGGAGGTCAGGAATCTCTGTTCCACTTTCCCCCAAAACCACAAAACCACAAACGGGTTTTTTCAGGATAGCAACAAAGTATTTTTTTAATACTTGCCTAAGGACATGTTAATTGATTTCAGAGAGGGGAAGGGGGGGGAAAGAAACATCAATCAGTTGCCTCCCATACACACCTCAAACAAGGATTGAACTTGCAACCTATGTATGTGCCTTAACTGGAAATTGAACCCGCAACCTTTTGGTGTATGAGATGATGCTCCAAGCAACTGAGCCACCTAGCCAGGGCAGCAACAAAGTCTTTTAATCTCATTTTGCCCCTAACTAACAAGAGTTGGAAGTGTCCTTGTCAAAGATGCCCAAGTATACATTTCATTCTGTGTTTTCATTCATTCCACAGTCATGATTTTCCCCCACGATTATGTTTTGACTGTCTAACTTACACCACACACTGCAGCTCCAGAGATACTGTGGTGAACAAAGTCAACTGGGATCCCTGCCCTCTCAGACTTCCCAGTCTAGTGGGAGAAACAGGGGCTGAACATCTCCCTAAATGGTCCCTATGCATTTTAGCCTCCGTCTCTTCAAAGGTGAAGCCCTCATCTTCCACCCAAGACTCTTCTTCCCCTAGGCTTTCTCGTGTCAGTCAAGAGATCCACTCAGTTGCCCAATCAAGAAACCTAGGAGTCATCCTTCACACCTCCCTCTATTTTTCTGACCAATTCCAATGTAGAACCAAGTCTTGTCATTTTTAGCTTCTGAGATATCTCTCAAATCAATCTTCTCCCTATCTTCACTGCCATGAATCTAGTCTAGGCCATCGTTATTTCTCTCCCAGAAATCACAGTCTTTCTCTCTGGGCTCCCTGTCTCTGGTCTTGCTATCCTATCTACTCCCTTCCTCTTATGATATATCTAACGTTGATACTGTGTGAACTTGTATAAATCTCTTTCCTTTTTGGGACTTCAGCTTCTCCATCCTGAACTGGATGGTGTCTTGTCTTGTGCATCCCTCTTTCCTGTGGTTCAATGATCAGAATATTTTTGATTGCACTCTTGTACAGCTATCTGGACTTGCAAAGAAGATATTGCTGTGCCTGGGCTACTGTCTTCTCAGTATGTATTTTCTAGCATTCATTTCTCCATTAATTCAGCAAACATTTACTGAGCACCCACTGTGTTCTAGGCATTGTATGTAGCACAGGTGATTCAGTGGGGAGTATGACATAGGCCTTGTCCTTAAGAAGCTCAATTGTTTTGGATATATGGATACAAACAGTTAACCTAGCACATACTGTGGGTGGGGGTAATTATTGAAGGCTCCCTGAAGGAGCTGGTATCTTGTTTGGAGCCTGAATGATAAATAGGAGCTATCCAAGAGAACAGAAGCATGCATGTACAAAGGCTCTGGGCCAGGATGCTAGGAGAGAGTAAAGCAAGACTGGGGGATGACAGACCAATCAGGAGGCTGTGGCAACACTCTCAGCAACAGATGAGGAAGACCATAAACTAAGATCATAGGGATAGAGAGAAATGGACAGGCTTGAGTTATATTTTTGAGGTGGAATTGATAGTTCTTGCTTATAGATTGGATGTGGAAGATGAGGGAAAGATGAGGTCATGGAGGACACTGGGTTTCTGGCTTAATCAACTTTGTGGGTGGATTGCCATTTACTGAGTTAGTTCTGTTAACTCACAAGGAAGGAAGTGGTTTGGAGAATTGGGGGGGGGAGATGATGAGTTCAGCTTTGGTCATTTTGAGTTTGAGTTAGAATATCTAGATGGAGAGGTCTTGTAAGCCATTGGCTGTAAGATCTAGAATGCTAAGAAGAGAACTCTGGGCTGGAGGTTCAGATTTGGGAGTCATTAACATGTACATGAGGTCCTTTTAGGAGAATGAGCAGACACTGAGGAGACAAGTGCCCAAAAGAGCCAAAACACCAGTGCTAAGTAAGGAGGAAAATGCTCTCACAGATACCTCTTATTCCTAGTCACACACCTCTGCCTCAAAGAAGGTCTCTCAATAAAGTCTGTGCATCTTCCACTTAAGAGAAGGAGCATGAAGTACCCAATCATAACTTCCCCATTTTATCATAAATGATATCTAAAGAAAAAAGAGAACTGATACTTTCATGCTATCTGCTAGGGGTTTTCAATTCATTAACTCGCTTAAATGCTCACAATAACCATAAGTCAAAGTGTTGCTCAGAGCCCTACAGACTTGGAATAGTTAAGTCACTTGCCTTAGGTCACAGAGCTATTAAATGGCAGTAATGAGATTTGACTCTAGGTCTGTCTGACTCCAGAGCCAGCACCATGATGCCACCTAAGAGTACTGCACCACCTCCTGTGACATAGCTGGATTCTTATGAAAGACTGTGCACACCCCTTGTCCTTTTATGATTCATAAATATCATTTGCATTCCCTAGCTTAATGCTTTTCTTTTTTCCTAAGTTTTTGATTCATTTATTAGAGGTCTTTTTAAAATTATTTTATTGTTGTTCAATTACAGGTTGCATTTTCTCCCCTCCCCTCTACCCTACTCTGGCCAAACCCACCTCCTTCCCCTGCTTCCACCCACCCCCTTGGTTTTGTCTATATGCCCTTTATAGTGGTTCCTGAAAACCCTTCTCCCCACTGTCCCTTTGCCCCTCCCCTCTGGCCATTGGTAGATAGTTCTTAACTTCAATGTCTTTGGTTATATTTTGTTTGCTTTTTGTTTTTTGATTATGTTCCAGTTACAGGTGAGATCATATAGTATTTGTCCCTCACCACCTAGCTTATTTCACTTAGCATAATGCTGTTCCAAAGGGTATAAGCTTCTTCTTTCACTCGGCTGCATAGAATTCCATTGTGTAAATGTACCACAGTTTTTTCATCCACTCATTTGCTGATGGACACTTAGGTTGCTTCCAGTACTTGGCTATTGTAAATTGTGCTACTATGAACATTGGGATATAAGTTCTGTTTGATTGCTGTTTCAGGTATATTAGGATATAATCCCAGCAGTGAAAATGCTGGGTCAAAAAGCAGTTCCATTTTTAGTTTTCTGAGGAAATTCCATACTGTTTTCTACACTGGCTGCACCAGTCTGCATTCCCAACAACAATGTACTAGGGTTCCCTTTTCTCCACATCCTTTCCAACATTTGTTTGTTGATTTGTTTATTTTGGCCATTCTGACCAGTGTGAGATGGTATCTCATTGTGGTTTTAATTTACATCTCTCTTTAAAAAATTTTTTTTTTATTATTCAATTACAGTTGTCTGCCGTTTCTCTCCATCCCTCCACCCCACCACAGCCGAAACCACCGCCCTCCCCCACCTCCACCCTCCCCTTAATTTTGTCCATGTGTCCTTTATACTAGTTCCTGTAATCCCCTCTCCCCACTGTCCCCTCCCCACTCCCCTCTGGCTATTGTTAGATTGTTCTTAACTTCAATGTCTCTGGTTATATTTGGTTTGCTTTCTTTTTTTTGATTATGTTCCAGTTAAAGGTGAGATCATATGGTGTTTGTTCCTCACTGCCTCGCTTATTTCACTTAGCATAATGCTCTCCAGTTTCATCCATGCTGTTGCAAAGGGTATAAGCTCCTTCTTTCTCTCTGCTGTGTAGAATTCCATTGTGTAAATATACCATAGTTTTTGGATCCACTCGTTTGCTGATGGGCACTTCGGTTGCTTCCAGTACTTGGCTATTGTAAATTGTGCTGCTGTGAACAGTGGGGTGCATAGGTTCTTTAGGATTGGTGTTTCAGGGTTCTTAGGGTTGCTGAGTCAAAGGGCAGTTCTATTTTTAGTTTTCTGAGGAAATTCCAGACTGTTTTCCACAGTGGTCTCACCAGTTTGCATTCCCACCAACAATGTTCTAGGGTTCCCCTTTCTCTGCATCCTCTCCAACATTTGCTTGTTGATTTGTTTATGTTGGTCACTCTGACTGGTGTGAGATGGTAC
The DNA here is from genome assembly GCF_022682495.2 of Desmodus rotundus. Taxonomy (NCBI): domain Eukaryota; kingdom Metazoa; phylum Chordata; class Mammalia; order Chiroptera; family Phyllostomidae; genus Desmodus; species Desmodus rotundus. The sequence goes on along the minus strand of NC_071400.1, from coordinate 46,293,842 downwards.
CTCATTGTGGTTGTAATTTGCATCTCTCTGATGGCTAGTGATGCTGAGCATCTTTTCATATGTCTCTGGGCCCTCTGTATGTCTTCCTTGGAGAAGTGTTTGTTCAAGTCCTTTGCCCATATTTTCATTGGGTTGTTTGTCTTCCTGGAGTGGAGTCGTGTGAGTTCTTTATATATTTTGGAGATCAAGCCCTTGTCTGAGGTATCATTGGCAAATATGTTTTCCCATACTGTTGGTTCTCTTTGTAATTTGGTGCTATTTTCTTTAGCCATGCAGAAGCTTTTTATTTTGATGAGGTCCCATTTGTTTATTCTTTCCTTTATGTCCCTTGCTTTAGGGGATGTGTCTGTGAGGATGTTGCTCTGAGGAATGTCTGAGATTTTCCTGCCAATGTTTTCCTCTACGACATTTATGGTGTTACAACTTATATTTAAGTCTTTTATCCACCTTTAATTTATTTTTGTGTATGGCATAAGTTGGTGATTGAGTTTCATTGCATGTAGCTTTCCAGATCTCCCAACACCATTTGTTGAAGAGGCTATTTTTGCTCCATTTGAGGCTCCTCCCACTGTTGTCAAATATTAATTGACTACAGAGACTTGGGTTTATTTCTGGGCACTCTGTTCTGTTCCATTGTTCTATGTGTCTGTTTTTATGCCAGTACCAGACTGTTTTGATTACAGTGGCTTTGTAATACAGTTCGATATCAGGTATTGTGATCCATTCTCCTTTTTACTTCTTTCTCAAAATTGCTGCAGCTATTCAGGGTCATTTGTGGTTCCATATAAATTTCTGAAGTGTTTGTTTTATATCAGTAAAATATGTCATTGGTACTTTAATAGGGATTGCATTGAATCTATAAATTGCTTTGGATAGTATGGCCATTTTGATGATGTTAATTCTTCCAATCCATGAGCATGGTACATGCTTCCATTTGTTTATGTCTTCCTCAATTTCTTTCTTCAGTGTTGTGTAGTTTTCTGATTACAGAACATTTACCTCCTTGGTTAGGTTTATTCCTAGGTACTTTATTTTTCTTGTTGCTATAGTGAATGGGATTTGTTTTCCTGATTTCTGTTTCTGATGTTTCACTGTTGGTGTACAAGAATGCCTTTGATTTCTGAGTATTGACTTTGTATCCAGCTGTTTTATCAAATTCATTTGTTAGTTCGAGTAGTTTTTTGGTGGAGTGTATAGGATTTTCTATGTACACTATCATGTCATGTGCAAACAGTTACAGTTTTACTTCCTCCTTTCCAATTTGGATGCCTTTCATTTCTTCTTCTTGTCTGATTGCTGTGGCTAGGACTTCCAATACTATGTTGAATACGAGTGGTGAGAGAGGGCATCCTTGTCTTGTTCCTGATCTTAGTGGGAAAGAACTAAGTTTTTGTCCATTGAGAATGATGTTGACTATAGGTCTCTCATATACGACCTTTATTATGCTGAGGAATGCTCCCTCTATTCCCACTTTGTTGAGTGTTTTTTATCATAAATGGGTGGTTTACCTGATGAAATGTGTTTTCCACATCTATTGATATGATCATGTGATTTTTGTCTTTGCTTTTCTTTACGTGGTGTATTATGTTTATTGATGTGCGAATATTGTACCGTTCTTGCATACCTAGAATGAATCCCGCTTGATCACAGTGTATGATATTTAACATATCACTACATGCGTTTTGCCAATATTTTGTTGATGATTTTAGCATCTATGTTCATCAGTGATATTGGCCTGAAGTTTTCTTTCTTTGTTATGTCTTTATCTGGTTTTGGGATTAGGATGATGTTGGCTTCATGAAAAGAGTTTGCGAGTCTTCCATCTTCTTGAATATTTTGAAATAATCTGTGGAGGATGTGGATTAGCTCTCTCTTAAATGCTCTGTGGAATTCTCCTGTGAAACCGTCTGGTGCAGGGGTTTTGTGTGTCAGAAACTTTTTGATTACTGTTTCAATTTCTTCAGGTGTTATTGGTCTGTTCAGGATTTCTGCTACTTCTTCACTGAGTTTTGGGAGGTTATATTTTTCTAGAAATTTTTCCGTTTCACCTAGGTTTTCACATTTCCTGTCATATAGTTCTTCGTAGTAATTTCTTACAATTCTTTGTATTTCTTGATATCAGTTGTAGTCTCCCCTCTTTCATTTCTGATTGTGTTTATTTGTGTCCTCTCTCATTTTTTCTTGATGAGTCTGCTTAAGGGCTTGTCGATTTTGTTTATCTTTTCAAAGGATCAGCTCCTGGATTCATTGATTCTTAGAATTGTGCTTTTAGTCTCTATGGCATTTAATTCTGCTTTGATCTTGATTATTTCCTTCTTTGTACTTGCTCTGGGTTGTCTGTGTTGTTGTTCAACGAGTTCTTGTAGGTGCAGGGTTAGGTTGTCTATTTGAAATGTTTCTATTCTTTTTAGGTAGGCCTGTATAGCTATGAACTTCCCTCTCAGAACTGCCTTCGCTGTGTCTCATTGGTTTTGGATTGTTATGAGTTCATTTTCCTTGTTTCCCGAAACTTTTTGATGTCTTCCCTAATCTCATTCTTCACCCATTCATTGTTTAATTCCATGCTATTCAATCTCTGTGTTTTTGAGTGTTTGTGGGGTTTTTTTTTCTTGATGTTTGTTTCTAGTTTCAGTTCCTTGTGGTCAGAGAAAATGCTTGATATGATTTCAATGATCTTGAACTTGTTGAGTCTTGTTTTGTGTCCTATCATGTGGTCTATCTTTGAAAATATTCCATGTGCATTTGAAAAGAATGTGTATTTTGCTTCTTTGGGATGAAAGGCTCTCTCTCTCTCTATGTATATCAGTTAAGTCCACTTGATCTAAGGCATTGTTCAATGCCACAATATCTTTGTTGATATTTTGTTTGGAAGATCTGTCCTCTTTTGACAGTGGGGTGTTAAAATCCCCTACTATAATTGTGTTGCTGTCAATATCTTTCTTGAAGTCGTCCAAGATTTTCTTTATGTATTTGGGTGCTCCTATGTTGGGTGCATATATATTTATAATGTCTATGTCTCCTTGGTGGATTCTTCCCTTGAGAATTATGAAGTGACTTTCTGGGTCTCTGTTTATGGCGCTTTTATTGAAGTTGATTTTGTCTAATATGAGTATTGCTACTTGCTACCCCGGCTTTTTTTGTTTTGGTTTCTTTTTTCCTGTCCATTTGCTTGGAATACTTGTTTCCAGTCCTTCAGTTTCAGTCTGTGTAGGTCTTTTGTTCTGAGGTGGGTTTCTTGTAGGCTGCATATGTCTGGGTCATGCTTTCTTATCCATTCCAATATTCTGTGTCTTTTGATTGGGGCTTTTAATCTATTTACATTTAAGGTTTTTATTGATAGGTATTTATTCATTGCCATTTTTTTGTACCTGTGTTCCTCCTTCTTTCACTGTTTTTCTTCCCATTCTCAAAGCAAGCCCTTTAGAATCTCCTGCATAGCTGGTTGGAGGAGGTATGTTCTTTGACACTTCTTTTGTCTGGGAAGCCACTTATTTGGTCTTCCATTTTAATTGAGAGCCTTGCTGGATAAAGTAGTCTGGTTTGCAGGCCTCTAGTTGTCATTACTTGGAATATTTCTTGCCATTCCCTTCTTGCTTGGAGTGTTTGCATTGATAAGTCAGCAGTTAGTCTTATCAGGGCTCCTTTATATGCTACTTCCTTTTTTTCCCTTTCTCTCTTTATCTTGGAATTTTACCATTTTAATTACAATGTGTCTTGAAGTGAGCCTATTTGGGTTCCTCTTGATTGAGACCCTCTGTGTTTCCTGGATTTCTGTGACTATTTCTCTCATCAAATTAGGGAAGTTTTACATCATTACTTTTTGAAACAGGTTTTCTATCCCTTGCTCTTCTTCTTCTCCTTCTCGTATACAGATATTGTTACTTTTCATGTTGTCCTGCATTTCCCTTAATCCCTCTTCATTCTTTCTGAGGCTCTCTTCCTTTTCTTGCTCATTCTGGGTGTTTTTTTCTACCTCGTCCCCCAGTTCGCTGATCTGGTCCTCTGCTTCATCGAGCCCGATTTTGATTACTTCTACTGTGTTCTTCATTTCTGAAATTGTATTCTTCATTTCCTCTTGGCCCTTGTGATAGTTTCTATTTCCTTTTTCATGTTGATATAGTTTGAAGTGAGTTCTTTGTAATTTCCCTGTAGCATTTTGGTAATTCTCTGTGAGCTCATTAAGCTTCATTGTAACCAATGCTTTGAAATCAATATCTGATAGTTGACTTGCCTCTTTTTCATTTCACATTCTTTCTGAGACTTCCTCCTTTCCTTTCATTTGGGGATTGTTTCTTTGTCTTCCCATTGTTTGTGAGACTCTTCCTGTTATCCTCTTCTTCTTAAGTTGATCTGTTCTGACCCCCTGGATTTATGGTGTAAACTTCTGTGGTACAATACCTGTGAGATTCAGTGGTACAGTCTCCTTGATCTCCCGATCTTACTGATATTGGGCTGTGGTTTATGTTGGCTCTGTGTATGTCTTTGGTTTTTGGTTGTTGTTGGGTCTTTCTTTGGTGGGTCCTTCCCACCAGTTGGTTATCTGACGGTCAGTCTGTCCCCCACCTCTTGTTTTCTGTTGTGCAGTTGTGGGCAGGTTGTGTTGGAGCTGGTTCTTCCATGTGTACAAGGTTTTGACACTTTTCTCTTGCTCTTGTTCAGATGTTTGTTCTGAGTAATTTCTCCACTATTTAATTGTATTTCCAGATAGGTCCTGGGTTGAGTTAGTGTGGCTTCCACTCCCTCCTTCACCTTCTTCTGTTCTATCTGTTGGTGTTTCCTTTGTTGGTGGATTTTCTCTTCCCAGAGGTATCCTGGTGGTCACAGCTCCTACCTACTCTTTTTTGTGATAGGTTGTAGGGGGAAGGCAAAATGGTTTAAGACAGCAGGAGTGTGCTGTATTATATTTAAAGTATCATCCCTTAGAGAAGAGATAGGAGCTCCTTTGGATATGTATAGTGTTAACCATGATTTTTCACCCACCTAGCTACTTTTTAGAAAGGTTGGAAAGAAGATAAGACTCTTGTTGCACTGGACGGGGGAAGGAGTGTGAATTGGATCTATAAAACTGTGAGCCTGTGGGAGGTCTGATTATGAGGTAAAGTGAGAGTAAAGGGTAGAAAATAGGTTTAATGTGTGAGAAAATAAAGTTCACCAGTAACAAAGTTCAGGAAACAGTGAAGTGGTCTATGATCTGGGAGGGGTTCTGTGTAGTATTCAAAAATGTATGGAATACCTGTTATTTACAATAGTAATGGATCAACAGTCATATGACAGAATCTATGTGATCTGGATAAGTAGAATAGGGAGTATATGTCCTAGAGTAGTGTGCTAATGGAACACAAATGAAGTCAAAGACAGTTAATTAACAATACACTATGGAAGGGAGAACAAGGGGGAACCAGTCAAACAATGCAAATTAACCAGTCAAGTGAAGAAGACTAAACAGAAAGAAGAGAAATACAAAGATACTAACAAAATGAGTGATGTAGTAATGATGAAAAAAATAATAATACAAATAAACCATAACTTGCAAATTCTCTGGAGTAGCAAACTGAAATTTGTTTCACTGTCTCAGCTGTTGGGATGCCCCCTGTTTGGGTCCAACTTTGGTCTTTTCACAATTCCAGGTTTTATTGTCTCACTTGTGGGAATTAAAAAAAAAAAAGAAAGAAAAAAGAAGGAAGGAAGAAGAGAAATAAAGGGAAAGAAAGAAGGAATAAAACAAGAAAGAAGGAAAGAGAGGAATGAGGTGTTAAAAGAAAAAATAATAATAAAAAAATAAATAATTACTTTAAAAAAAAAGAAAGGAAGAAAGAAAGAAAAAGCATCCTGCTGGCTTCAAACTGGCCAAGCCAGTTTTGCTGGTATTTTTGGCTGCAGCAGGCTCAGGCGGGCTTAGTTTAGCTCTTCTCCATTCGTGATCAGCACTTGTCCAACCTCCAGCCCAGCTCCTTAGCAGCCCCCATCCCACAGGTTAAGGTGCGCACCCTGCTCAGGGCTATGGGTGCGAGCACAAGGTCTTCCGTGGTGCACACTCTCCCTGGTGCCTCGGATGTGGGCTCGGTGCCCCCCACACACCTGCAGGAGCACTGCGCTGCCAGGTGGAGAGGAAGCTGGAGCTGCTGCTGCAGCTGCAGGAGAATTCCTCAAACTGCTTATGAGTGTCTCTTTTTTTTTTCACTTTTTCTTTTTGACAAATTCCTCCTGCTCAATCCTGCTGCTCCATAAAAGAAAGGGCCTGTCCTCTCACACAGCCCACCTCTCCGGCTAGACTTGGGACTGTCTGGGTCAGGGCCCCACACGGCCCAACTCTCAACTCTCCCCAGCCAGCGCTCATGGTCTCCGTGGGTTTACCACCTCGTCCTTATTCCCCTCCCTGAGACTTCAAGCAACCAGGTCTCCTGTAGAATCCAAGCTACCAACATAAGCAGAAAAGCAGAATGTGTGTTGGGGCCAACACCCTCCAGGAAACCCACAAAGAGGACGAGCAAAGGGACTTCCCCATAAGTGCATTGCTAGGACTTAGATAACAAGGACTGACAGGAGAGGAGGTCAGCAAAATAGAGGGAAACTAAGTTTTTTTTTAACTGCGCCTGAGTGTGCCGTGTTGCTAAATTTGGGCCAATCGCTAACCGCAGAGATCAGCTTCTGGATAAGTTGCTTGCTTGCTCTTGCATAAAAACCCTAGTCTGTAAGCGTTAGGCGCGGCTCTCATTTGCAGCTCTACGGAGCACCGTGACTCCGGTCACTTTGGGAGAGTCCGCCCCTGCGCAGGTAAAGCTTGTTTGGCCAATAAACCATCTATAAATCTCTTAAGAGTCTGAGTCCGTCAGTTCCTAGAACGAGAACCTTCGATCTCGCATCTCGCATATAACATTTGGAGGCCCCAGCGGGATCCGTTTAGAGTCAAGGAACTGAAAGGAACCGGGCCCGGGTAAGTTAAAATTGGAGGATCCTCACTACGTATTTGTGGAGGTCTAGACCATTTGGTATGTGAGCTCACTTTGTTTGTGAACGGCTGTTCATTTGGTTGGTAGCTCTGAGGTGAGAGGTGGGACGCCACCGCTTGTATCACCCAGGGGACTTTCCCAGGAGAGGACGCTCTCGGAAAGTCGGAGCGAGGCTCCCAGTGGCGATATCGCATTTGGTTTGGTGTATGAGTGTGACAACCGCGGTATGAACATTGTGTTTGATTGTGTGAGGACAGAGTGTGTGGCTCCACGGGCAGCAGCCTACGGAGCGTGCGTGGGCCCCAACCTGCGGTTCCTTAGTCTGTCATACGGCATAACGGCTGGGAGTTTAACCCGGACTCTACGCGGGCAGCCTTAGCTAAGACAGACCTAAGTCCTCGCGAGAGGAGAGGCCAGGCGGGCAAAGCGAATTGTCATTTCTGTTTGAATTGTCATTTCTGTTTGTGTTGTTTTGTGTGGTTGTCTCAGTTATGTGAAACTAACATGAAAATGGGCCAGCGGGAGTCCACCCCAAACTCCCCGCTTGATTGCGTCTTGAATAACTTTTCTGATTTCCAGCGCCGTGCACGCGGCTACGGGAGCGTGCAGCTCGATCCGGAGTTCCTGCGGAATCTTTGCCAGCTAGAGTGGCCGACTTTTGGTGTCAGGATGGCCTGCAGAGGGGACTTTCTACCTCCCGGTATTGTTTGCAGTTCGAGCCACAGTTTATAGAGCCCCACACCCCGATCAGATAGTTTACATCGATGTGTGGGTAGATATAGCCCCAGACAAGCCAGGCTATATTCAGAAATGTCTAAGAAGGAGTGCCTCCCGCGGGAGGACGGTTCTGTTAGCCGCGGGAAGAGGAAACAAAAGAAATTCCCAGAGCCCTCCGTGCCAAGAGGGCGGAGGGTGCCTAAACTCTACCTCCCCCCCGACTACCAGGGCCTGGGGAGGACATGTTAGACCCCTTGAATGCGCTCCCTCCCTACCCTAGGAGGGAAGTGCCGCATTCTACCCAGCCGGAGGAGGGAGGGACACTCGCGAGCCCTCCTCACACCCGAGGGGGAACTAGAGAAGGGGAAGAGGCTCCAGTAACCCCAGCACCTCCGGCACTTCTGCCACTCCGTGAGGCACCGCCCGGACTGGATGCCCCTGCCGGAGCACCCCCTCGGTTGATATATGTTCCTTTCTCCACTAGTGATCTGTATAATTAGAAACACCAGAATTCCCCATTTTCTGAGAAACCGCAGGAATTAATTTCCCTACTAGAAACTATATTTAGGACTCACCAGCCAACCTAGGATGATTGTCAGACTCTATTTACCTCAGAAGAAAGGGAAAGAATCTATAGGGAGGTTGCAAAGATTGTGTTGGGAGAAGGGAAGGGAACTGCTGCAGCTCGCCAAGAGCTAGAGAGTATTCTCCCTTCACAGCCTCCCAATTGGGACCCCAATACCACGGGTGGAAGGGATGCGCCCCTCCAGTACCGCTGAACCTTATTAAGAGGGCTTAAAGCAGCTTTGGTATCTGCACCTGCACTGGCCTTGCCAAATTTAGGAAAGCCGTTTCAGCTGTTCGTGGCAGAAAACAGAGGCATTGCAAAGGGAGTGCTGACCCAGGCTTTAGGACCCTGGGGAAGGCCCGTGGCCTATTTGTCCAGGATATTGGACCCAGTAGCCTCAGGGTGGCCAGCCTGCTTGCGAGCTCTGGCTGCCACAGCCATGCTAGTGAAAGAGGCCAGAGCTCACTCTGTTCTCGGATGGCAGTAGTTTCCTTGGAGAGGGGCAGCGGTACTCGGGGGCTGCGGTAACCACAGAAATTGAAGTCATTTGGCAGCAAGCCCTGCCAAAAGGAACTTCAGCACAGAGGGCGGAGTTGATAGGGCATTTGCAAGGTCTAATCTTAAGAAAGCTGCAAGATGTCCCTGCCTATCTAGGGACTTTGAGTAGAAGATGCCTGTACTAGTAGTCCTGTCCATCTTTGATAAAACCGCTCCTGTCTGTAGACAGGGTGATATAGGGCTTCTCGGGGGCCTGGTCTCTCATGTCTGGGCGGGAGCCAGTTGCAGTGTCCAGTATCTGTTTCCAGTTGTGAGTTGTGCTGGTGTCTGGGACGGGCAGAAGGGTGGCAGGATTCAAAGCAGTAGTTTGCCTGCTTGTATACTTTGCTCATATTTTTAAAACATTGAGCTATTTGGCCTAAAAAAAAAATCCATTTATAGAAATTCTTTTATGTGAAGATACAATATGTTTGCCATATGTTTTGTTTAGTTCTATTGTGCCATGCAAAACTTCAAAAATATTTATGGAGACAAATATTTTTTTTCTTTAATGATTTTAGGCTTCCTGTCTTGCTTAAAGTTCCCTCTCCTTACAGTGATATTACTAAATTTTAAAAATTTTCCTCCAGCCCTGACTAGTGTAGTAGGAAAGAGATTAAAGGTAAACTGTAGTTAAATCTAGATAGGCAAAAATATGTAGAAAGGTTGTGAAAGTTTTAAACCTGGAGGAAAGGAAACCTCAACTACTTGTTTTCTGGTTTTATAGGAATGTGGTTTCATTTTGCTTCTGTTTCTGATCAGAAACCCCCTGTATCTGAAGACCTAGTTAGGGTCACCTGAAGACCTAGTGAAGGTCGCCTGTAACCGGTTAGAGAGAATGCCTTTGCCACTCGGGACCCAGGAAGGGTCATTTAGGCCTGATATGTGTTTCAGCCTGAGGCAAAGGAGCATGTCTCTGCCAAGAGACCGGACCTGAATGGCATGTCTGCGGAGGCCCCAGTAGACGCACTGGTGCAAGAGGATGCCTCTACCTGTGTACTGTTCTTATAGAACTCTGTCTGTGTTTTGGATTTTGTTCTGTGTCTTCTCTGAAAAGAAAATTGAGGATTCCAGGGATGGTTAAAACTTCACACTCTGTAGGAAAGTGAACAAGGGAAAGTGCAAGATATGTAAATGAAGAAGGTGTATAAAAGGATATCAGAAGGAAAAGGATTTTCTTTGCACTTGGTATTTTTCTCCCTATCTGATCCCTCCAGAATTTGGCATTCTGAAGGAGTAAGTAATGACATAAGGTTTCTCTGCATAAATCCATTAAGACCGGTCATTAATAGTGGTTTGTTAACTGATACTTTGACTGGAATGTCACGCCTGAAGGAGGCATGTCTGGGTTCTGGTTGTCACCAGGAAGCCCTGAGGAACTGGGATTGACTTGTGAAGCTAGCAAAAGCCCACAAGAAGAAGAAGCCTGGTACCTTGGTTAATTGTGCGGTTCATGGCAGTCTTTCCAGGGAAGGAACGAAGGTTGCTTTCCTGAAAGATGGCTAAAAAGGAACCTGTAGGCACAACGGAAGCCTCAAGGATTTAAGTGAAACAACTGGTACAGGCGAAGCCAGGTGGCAGATGTGTGGCTCTGCTTCTGTGCCCTGAGGGGCGGACTGAAAGTCAGTCTAAAGGTTCCCTGAGTGAGTTCCAGCGAGGCAAACTTAAAGATTATAGGTGATCCAGGCTGCTCTTGATGTGTTTATGCAAATAAACAGGCAGAATTAAAAGTTAGACTCAAAGTAGTCACTTTAATAACAATAAGGGTGATCTTAAGGAGAAAAATCATAGTCTAAGGAAAATCACAATGCTCAGAATTAGATATTAGAATCATGCAGCTAACTGTCTTAAAAGTCTGTTTTCATTTGAAAGTTAAAACTGGGTTTGTAATATCATCAAAGATGTTCAATTTATAGGCACGAAGGACCTGTCAAATTGCCATTGTTAGATGTCGTTGCAGCAAGGGCCTTGCAACTGAATGTCTTCCCAAAAGACAGTCTCACCAGCATAGAGACTGGCTTAGGAGTAGTTGTGTAAATTAACCTGTGTGTTCCTCCTTCTGTTTTCATAGGGCGTGGGACTATGGCCTCATTACCTGAGCGATTGGTTGCAGTATAGGCCTCACTTAAAGAGCCCACCTTCATCATCTCCCCCTAAGGCTCAACTAGTTTAGTTAAACTAGGTAGTTTGGTTAGTGCAGGGTTCGGGCGGTCTGTAGACTTCACTTCAGAGCTTGTCTTCCCTTTTCTGTCCTAATAGCCAAAACAGAAAGGGCCCAGAGATCTGAAAGGAGGGAAATCCTGATATATTCCCCTCAGCCCGAGCGAAGTGTAGTGAGCCACAGGGTTTTGGATAGGTGTAGCATGTCTCATACACCTTCCTCCAGATGAGCCATTCTTTACCTAGGTGCCTGCCTTTGTTATTCAGTAATTATGATTTAATTGTGCCTTCCAACTCTCTTGCCAAGTCTGTTTTCACCTCCAGAATACGACGAGGATGTCAACTGTCCAGTAAGGCCAGCCTTTGGACACCGAGCCTGCAACTTCGCAGTGACAGCCAACTGACTTGGATTCTGTAAAGTCCTTCCCCTTACAGGAAAGGACTCCCTCCGTGCTGCACCCCCTTCCAGGGCACCCCTGACCCAAGGTTAGGTAGGACAACGTCCATGTCCAGCCGGAAGCAGTTACAAGAAGATGAGACCTTCGTCCATTGTCCTTTATATAATTATAAAGGGGTTATATATCTGAAAGGAAGGATTGAAGCAGGGTGCAGCCAAGAGGAGGGCCCCAAGAAGGGATTTGTAATAGGATCCAGAACTCAAGGTGTACCATTGTTTGCCACCAATTTCTTATCCAGAGTTTTGTGTAACTGGGTACATAATTCCCCAAGTATATCTATGCAGGAAACCCAGATTTTGTTCTCCCCTCCAGGACTAGGGAGAAGAGAGTTCCGCTTATACCCATAGTAGCCACTGTGAGGATCTTAGGGTCCACTGCACTCAGTGCTGCAGCCCTCATTCAGGGAGAATTAGAGTTGAGACAGCTTTTGCAGATTTTCTCTAAGGACATATCTCTGCTGCAAGATCAAGTAGCTTATTTAGAAAGACAGGTAGATTCATTGGCAGAGGTAGCTCTCCAAAATCGGAGAGGATTAGATTTATTGTTCTTAAGGAAAGAAGGATTATGCGCAGCATTAGGAGAAACTTGTTGCTTTTATGCTAATCATCCAGGGATAATTAGAGATAGTATTAAGGTCTTAACCCAGAGACTGAAAGAACAAGAAAAGCCTCTGCAGCTCAAATTCTACAAAAAGTAGGACTGGTACTAACTTTATATTCATGTTTATTTAGGGTAGAGGGGCTAGAGTATCAAGGATGGGTATTGATTCGAACTGCTGATGGAACTGTAGTGGCCAAGAACGCTAGTTGGGGTACACACCCTGAAAGGGATACTGCCTTAACCACAGATCTTTCCAAGTTGTTTGATGATAAACTCTGTGACAAAGGGAACTTGCACGCAAGAAATCCAAATAAGCCTGGCCCACTCGAGGGGGTATCCAGTGGGTTAGGAAATGTATGTGAAAATGATAGAGAGCGAGACCTAAATAGAGACTTGTTCTATACCCAGCATTATAGATGCCCAGAAACCCCTCCGGGAAAGCGTCGAGCTTGTGGGTCCATAGCTGATTACTTTTGTAAGGCATGGGGTTGTGAGACTCTGGCCCTAGGCTGGACCCCCGGTGCCGGCTCTGATCCGCACATAAGAGTGTACAGAGACCAAAGGAGGAAACCCCAACAAGGTAGCGATCCAGAATGCGCCAGAAACAATTGCAACCCAACCATAGTGACAGTTCTCAACCCAAGAGATCCAGAGTGGCTTAAAGGCCGCACATGGGGACTCAAGCTCTATGTATCAGGAGCAGACCCAGGGACGTTCTTCACAGTACGGAGGTTGCCAACTCAGGGCCTCCCAATGTTACGAGGAAGAGGGGAAGGAGGAGGCCTGTCGAGCCTGAGACCACCTAGCCCTCCACTCACAGCCACACCGACCACTGCCGGTAAAGCCCCCACTCCCGGCAATTATCCCTCCCCTACTCCAGGCGATTATCCCTCGAATGGGACCGGAGCAGGGGAAAGGCCGTCACTGGGGAGCCCTATAGAAGGGGAATTGCAACCCTCATTCCAGGAAGTCGGCATATCCCTAGACAAACCCCACCACCAAGGGGGCCACGTTCTAGAGCTCTTAGAAAAGAGCTTCACCTTCTTCAATAGTACCCAGCCAGACTTCACTGAATCCTGCTGGCTGTGTCTAAGTCCTAGGCCCCCCTACTATGTTGGGGTAGGGGTTAATGCCACCCGGCAAGGAGATTTAGCCCCGACCTCAGTAAACCTCACAGGACCTCCGAGCAGTCAAGAGAAAAGCAAGGTAGCCGAGTGCCTCTCCGGAGGAACAATCACTCTTGCAGAGTTCTATAGGAAAGGAACTTGTTATTTGTTAGGTAATTACTCCCTGCAGGGATCAAATTTCAGCAGCTACTGCTTGACAGAGGAAATAGTGCTATCTCCCCCCCACCAGCTCACTGTGACAAAAGCCCCTGAAGGGGTATGGTTCATCTGTACCGAGGGTATCTTTAAGTGTATAGTCCCCACTAGCAGCCCTGAGCTGTGTGTTAGTGCCTACATTATTCCCCAAGTGTACCTATATGGAGGACATCCTGATTTCCTGCCAAGTATCACAGGGCCAGAACTCAGGCGGGCCAAGAGGGCGCCCTTACTCATTCCCATAATAGCCACACTGGGGGTGGTAGGGGCGGTAGGGCTAGGAGCAGGAGCGCTAGTACATGGAGATGCAAGCCTGAGACAACTATCTCTAGACTTTGCTAAAGAAGTCTCCCTCCTCCAGGATCAAGTCGCCTATCTTGAGAAGCAAGTAGATTCTCTAGCTGAAGTCGCCCTCCAAAATAGAAGGGGGCTCGACTTGCTTTTCCTCCAGCAGGGAGGACTGTGTGCAGCACTTGGTGAGGAATGCTGTCTTTATGCCAACCATTCAGGTATTATCAGAGAGAATATCAAGGTCCTCACCAAGAGACTTAAAGATAGAGAAAAAGAGGGTGAAAGTGCCAATTGGTATGCATCTCTGTTTAAGACCTCACCCTGGCTGACCACCCTATTATCGGCAGTAACAGGGCCCCTGCTGATAATCCTAGTAGCTCTCATCCTAGGACCTATAATCTTAAATAAGCTCTTAGCATTTATCAGGGAGCGTATAGCTACAGTTAAGTTAATGGTTCTTTCTCAGCCTTATACCGCCCTTCCACTCGAAGACAACGAGGTTAGATCAAAGATTTGACTCAATCTTCCAACAGGAGTGGGGAATGTAGAATCCAAGCTACCAACATAAGCAGAAAAGCAGAATGTGTGTTGGGGCCAACACCCTCCAGGAAACCCACAAAGAGGACGAGCAAAGGGACTTCCCCATAAGTGCATTGCTAGGACTTAGATAACAAGGACTGACAGGAGAGGAGGTCAGCAAAATAGAGGGAAACTAAGTTTTTTTTTAACTGCGCCTGAGTGTGCCGTGTTGCTAAATTTGGGCCAATCGCTAACCGCAGAGATCAGCTTCTGGATAAGTTGCTTGCTTGCTCTTGCATAAAAACCCTAGTCTGTAAGCGTTAGGCGCGGCTCTCATTTGCAGCTCTACGGAGCACCGTGACTCCGGTCACTTTGGGAGAGTCCGCCCCTGCGCAGGTAAAGCTTGTTTGGCCAATAAACCATCTATAAATCTCTTAAGAGTCTGAGTCCGTCAGTTCCTAGAACGAGAACCTTCGATCTCGCATCTCGCATATAACATCTCCATGGTGCTGCTCAAGCCTTGTTTGGCAGGGGAGGGAGCCATTAACTCGGCTCTGTCCCAGGAGTCCAGCTGCAGGCCCAGCGGGCACGGGCCTGGGGCTCTAGTTGCCCTGTTCCCCGTGCTGGTCCCAGGGACCTTTTTGTCCTGAAGCAATCCTCTTACCATCTGTTTCTTCAGTGTCCTCTATATTTTTTGGTCTCCTATCTTGATATATGCTGGGGTACTGTTGGCTATTCGCTTTGTTCCTCAGTAGATGGGCTAGGTGTTTCACCCAGGTCTGGGTGGAAGTGAACTGTGCTCTCACCTATCTTGCCGCCATCTTCCTCTCTCAAATGCTTTTCTTTTCATTAAACACAAATCACTTTGTCAGTCATTTATGCCTCAGTGGGAAGGAGTTTCAAATTCTTCCTTAGGAATAAATTTTAATTTCACAGCAGGACACTGGATCTTGAGGGAGGGAAAAAAGGAAAGAAGGGCCTTACAATGAAAACGCAGCTTCCTATCAGTTTCACAGTCCTACCTAGTTTGAGGCAAGTGCTTTTCAGATTCTTAGATGCTATTTCCACACATCTGTACTACTTTATTTGCAGACCCTTTTCTGGTTCTGTCACCCCAGTTATGTGGGGCTAGGGCTGGGGCTGGGACTGTGTGTCTGTGTGGTCTGATCTAATATCTTAAAATGTATACTAACCTAAACCCACTGTAGTCAGTAGAATGCAGCTAGCTTGGGCCGCAGTTGTGAACCTGCAATTTCTGGCCTTAAGCACAAGTCCCAGTTCATTCTCTTGAGGTTTAGACCCTGATGTACATATGTAAAATCCTGAGCAGATGGAGGCAGGAGAACTTGTTGGAAAGACTTGGAGGAGTCCCTTCTGCCTTCTCTGGGCCTATTTGCCAAAATAAATGACATATATCAGGGTAAGGCATTGGTCCAAGTCCATTGAAATTCTGCTAGCAACCCAAACAGTGATGGTGTTTTAGATTGTTTCCATGCAATGATCAGAGTTAGGAAGGGAGAAATGATGTGTGAACTTCTGGCTTCTGTAGCCTACTGATGGGGACAGTCCAGGGGCGGATCCAGAGTTGGGGGGGCTAGGCTTAAGGAACCCCTAGGACATCTGCCACTGGCAAACAGGGAAAGAGCCACATACTGGCAGCAGGAGGTATAGCTGGAGCCCCACGCTGTTCCTTAGTAGCTATGTGACCTAAACAAGTCCTTTCTCTTCTCTTAGCTTATTTTTTTCTTCTCATGTATAAAATAGAGACTGGATGGAATGGTCTCCAAGGGCCATTCCCGCTTGAGTAGTCTGTGACTTCTGTGACACTGGTTTGATTTCTGTTTCTCTGTAGTGAGGCCCACCCACCCACTTGATTATGTGTAGCCACTATGTTCTCACACTGATCTCTGCTGTCCATTGTGAGAAGTGACACTGATAGCTTCTTTGGAGGAACACCCCCCAAAAAAGCAGTTTATCACTGATTCATTATTAAGTTTCAGTAGTATATTGGGCACTGCAACAGAAACCCTGTGTGTTGGAGATGAGGAAAAAATACAGCTATAAGCACAGAGTATGTACATCTAGAGATGGATGACAAAGCAGCACACAAAAGACAGGTCTCTTACTTATTTTTGCCATCTTCATTTGTTTGCAGTGCTCTGTACCACTGAATGAAAGGACCTCAGTGTGAAGGCTCTTTGTCTTATATCTTATGACTGCCCATTCCAGAAGGGCCAGAAACCACATTGAGGAGGCAGTTCTGAACAGTGACTCAGAGGCCTCAAGACATGCCACAGGCCCTTCTTCTGGCTCTCAGGTCAGTCTGAGAGGTTTCTAGTTGGGGCCAGTCCAGAACTGCACGTTATTTTGAAGGGTGCCATTTCAAATGCTTTTTTTGGAAAAAGAATTAGAATTCAAAGAATCCATGAGTTCTTCTTCTTTTTTTTTTTTTTTTTGAGTTGGAACACAATTTTGTTAAATGTACAGACGTCAGTAAAAATAACAAATTTCAATATGTTAATTTTTTCACTTTTTTAATTTTATTTTTTTTTCATTTTTAAATTTTATTGTTGTTCAAGTACAGTTGTCTGCCTTTTCCCCTGAGTTCTTCAAGGGACTTTCTTTAAGTTGTCTTGCTGGAACAGAGGAGTCAGCTGTACAACTGTGGCAAATTCAGCATGGCCACCCAGCCAAGACAAAGGGAGTGGGCTGTGGAACCCTGCCTTTTTTGATGGAATCAGATTTCCTGTTAAGTCCAGCCCTAGAATTGCCTCACTCCTAAGTCTCCTTGCTTATTTTTGCTGCTCCTGCACTCACACAGACAAGAAACCAGAGCTGGAGTGTGCCAGCCCATGTTCCCCTGCCAGGCACAGCACAGGCTCTAGTGATGTGAGCTAGATGGTAATTGGGCCTACTACAATCTGCTCTCTCAATAGCTGTTCAATGGCTTA
Organism: Desmodus rotundus; assembly: GCF_022682495.2. Classification (NCBI taxonomy): domain Eukaryota; kingdom Metazoa; phylum Chordata; class Mammalia; order Chiroptera; family Phyllostomidae; genus Desmodus; species Desmodus rotundus. The sequence continues at coordinate 46,276,769 of NC_071400.1, read as the reverse complement.
TCATGCTGTCCACCTCTCCTCCTTGATTCAGGAAAGCTTCGAGCAGGGCTCTGATTTGGGTCAAGCATTCAGTGCCCTGAGTACATCCTCTCTGCTAGTAATAACATGGCTTTGGCAAGCCTGGCCTGCCCTCCATCCTCCCACCAAACAGTCTCCTCTTCTCCTAACAGCTGGTTCTTATCTGTCTCCCTTGTTCCAGCTTCAGGCAGGTTGCCCTGGCCTCATGCTGACATACATACATGTTCTCATTGATGAGTTTCAGCCCTGTAACACACTGCCTTTCTTTCATCCTTCCCTGTCACCAAACTTCTAAGGGTTCTTTATTTCCTACCACATTAATTCTTCAACTTCCCTGCCTTGCTTTTTAGGCCCACTTCAGTTGGGCCCCACTCAGCCTTTCCAGTGTGGTCCATGACACCCCCACCCCAGCCATGGGCAGAAGATAAGCATTCCACAAATTCTCCATGACCACCCTTCCTTTGTGTTCTTATGCCACTTATGCTCTGTTCTGGACTTGTACTGTTTGCTACAATTTTTTGTACATTAGTTTTAAAGCAAGGCCCATGTTTTAGACTTCTTTGTTAATTCTCAACAGCACCCCCACACAATTTTTATTTTATTTTTTAAAGATTTTACTTATTTATTTTTAGAAAGAGGGGAAAGGATGAAAAAAGAGAGGGAGAGAAACATCAATGTGAGAGAAAAGCGTCAATTGGTTGCTTCTTGCACATACCGCAACTGGTGACCTAGCCCACAACCCAGGCATGTGCCCTGACTGGGAATCAAACCTGCGTGCGACCTTTTGCTTTGCAGGATGATACTCAACCCATTGAGTCATACCAGTCAGTGACCTGCACTATTTTTTTAAGGGTTTTTTTTGTCTGTTTGTTTAGTTTCACGTATGTATGTACAAGGGGAAACCCCTCCCAAAAATGATTTTTTAATGAAAAATTGTGTATTTATTCTTACATGTTTAAACTTTAGTCACCTTCAATGTACTCTCCATTTCATGCAACACACTTATTGAGACATTTATTCCACTGCTCAAAACAGCTTTTGGCTTCTGCAGGTAGACTTTGCTTGTTTGGCCACCCGTCCTAGGCTGGTTCAGGACCCAGGCTCACAGCGTTGCCTCCAGCCTGGGAGTTTTGGCGACGTTTTCCCGGCACTGAGCTCGAGAAACCAGACTCCTCACGGGGGAGGAAGGCAGGAGTCACCTAAGGTGACATTCTGAGAGAGACCAAAGTGGCAGCCCCAGACGCAAGTGTTTGCTTGTGTTAGTCTTCAACCACTGAAGAAGGAGCTTGGTGCTTGGGTATCAGAAACATGAATTATGCACGGTTCCTCACCATGAGGAGTACAGCAAGAAGGCCTTCTCCCATCACAATCTTCAGTGAAATAATGCTGAGGTCACCAAAATCACTCATCTCCTTGGCTACTGGATCACCAAATCCCAATGTGTTTCCTTCTAAGACTGCTGTTATCACCATGGACGGTGGAAAGGTCATCCAATTTGAAGAAGAGATAATGAATAAAGCACTTCAGTATTCTCAAAGTGCTGGAATCCCAGAGCTGTTGTCCTGGCTAAAACAGTTACAAATAAAACTGCACAATCCTCCCACCCTCCATCGTCCATCCAGACAAGAAGAAATGGATATGTGTGTCACAACCAGCAGCCAAGATGGTCTTTGTAAGGTGTTTGAAATGCTCATTAATAGTGGAGATAATGTCCTCCTAAATGAACCTGCTTATTCAGGAACACTTGAAGCTCTACAACCACTCAGCTGCAACATTATTGATGTTCTCAGTGATGAATATGGGATTATTCCAGAGTTCCTCCAAGAAATACTTTCCAAATGGAGACCAGAAGACTCAAAGAACCCCAAGAAAAACACCCCCACATTTCTTTATACTGTCCCAAATAGCAACAACCCTACTGGAAACTCACTAACAAGTAACTGCAAAAAGGAAATCTATTAGCTCGCAAGAAAATATGATTTCCTCATAATAGAAGATGATCAGTACTATTTTCTCCAGTTCAAAAAGCCCTGGACAGTGTCATTTCTTTCCATGGACATTGATGGGCATGTCATCAGATCTAACTCTTTTTCAAAAGTCTTGTCTGCTGGGTTGAGAATAGGGTTTATAACTGGTCCAAAACCCCTGATAGAGAGAGTTGTTTTACACACACAAGTCTCAACATTGCACACCAGCACTTTTACACAGTTTATGGTATCCCAGCTTCTTCACCGATGGGGAGAAGAGGGCTTCCTGGCTCACGTAGACAGGGTTACTGATTACTATAGGAAGCAGAAGGATGCAATATTGACAACTGCAGATAAGGGGTTAAGTGGTTTGGCAGAGTGGCATGTTCCTACTGCTGGAATGTTTGTATGGATTAAAATTAGGGGCATTTATGACGCAAAAAAACTGATTGAAGAAAAAGCCATTAAGAAAGAGATACTAATGGAAATGCTGGAAATGCTTTCTACGTTGATCGCTAAGCTCCTAGCCCTTACTTCAGAGCATCCTTCTCTTTGGCTTCTCCAGAACAAATCGATATGGCCTTCCAAAGATTAGCACAACTTATAAAAGAATCTTTATGAAGACATCAGACTCTTCATCATTCTCATGGATTTTTTAGATAAATTATTCCTGTGTTTTAGCAGCAAGAAATGATTGTTGGTGTTAGACTTACTGATTGGGTTGCATCAAACATGTCATATCTGTACTAATGGAACTAGACAACTTTTAAAGTGCCCTTAAATCCACCAGATTGCCAAAACATATTTATAATCCACATACCTTTTAATAAACTTTCAACCTGCAAAAAAATATTTTTATTGTACATTTTATTGTAAAGAACTTTGAAATTGTTCTATAATTTCCCATAAATTTTCTATGAAACTAACAGTTATAGGAAATTATTTTGAAAATGTGAGAAAATAAGTCCAAAATGGTATACAATGTAAACTTTTTCTATTTTTTAAGAAAATTTAATGAAAACTTGTTGCAAAAATTATTAGAATTTGACCATCATAAATGATTTCAGTAAGAGTACCACAGATATTATGTTATGCCATAAAAATCCATTTAAAATAATATTCTAAAATTAAACATAAAAAAAACCCCAGCGTTTGAACTCATCAATTTTGATGCCTTTTTAGTGTTTCTGCATTTTTTGTTTCACCTCTTCCACACAGGCAAAACGTTTCCCTTTCAGGACTTTTTTTCATCCAGGAAAACAAAAAAAAAGTCACTTGGGTCAAGATTGGGTGAACAGGGAGGGTGGGGAACAAGGCTCATGCAATTTTTTGATCAAAAACTGCTGAACACTCAGCACAGTGTGGGCAAGTGCACTCATAAAATAACCCATCATGAAATGGGCAAATGCACTGAAAAAGTCTTCAGAAAAATTCACTGAAGCTGAACACAGCCTCTCACAACAATTCTAGCTGGTAGACTGATACATATGGGTTCCTAGAACACTCACCTAGTGGGGGAAGCCTGTACTACAAGGGCCCTGACCTCCAGAAGATAATTCCAGTTTTCTTCAAGGTCTGTCTGGAAAATGTCCAGCCATTTCTAATATAATGAGAATGGTTTGTGCAACATCAATGTAACCTGGCAGCCAAGGAGAGTGGACTGGAATGTGCATGTGTGAACAATGACAACTTCACTGTACTAGTCAGTGGGGGCAGTAGATGCCGTTCAGTGAGCATATGTACTGTGAGGTCATTGCATTCAAAATGACTGAGCGAGTAGAGCAATGAATCTGCATCGAATTTTACGTTAAGCTTGAACATTCCTCTATGGAAACTATCGGGATGATTCAGAAGGCTGCAGCTATGGGTAACTGGTCTTTGGCAGCTTCATCACAACAGCGTGTCTGCTCATGCATCACGTCTCCTGCAGAGTTCTTTTGGCAAAACATCAAATTACTCAGGTGACTCCACCCCCCTATATCCCAGATTTGGCACCCTGTGACTTCTGGGTTTTCCCAAAACAAAAATCACCTTGGAAAAGGAAGAGATTTCAGACCATCAATGAGATTCAGGAAAATATGACAGGGCAGCTAATGGCGATTGGGAGAAATATGTGAGGTCCCAAGGTGCCTACTTTGAAGGGGACTGAGGTGTCATTGTCCTATGTACAATGTTTCTTGTATCTTGTATCTTCTCCAGTAAATGCCTCTATTTTTCATATTACATGGCTGGATACCTTCTTGACAGACCTTGTATGTATGTATTTATGTATGTATGTGTGTGTGTGTAAAAATTCACAAGAGTAATAAATAAAAGAAGTATTATAAACAAAAGTCCAACAACAGAAGGTAAGAGCACAAAAAGTGAAAGCTCAACTTCCATCCCATCATTCCCAGAAATAAGCCCATTAAACAGTCTGCAGCCTAGCATCCTTTGTAGGCTGCGAGCATGCTGGGTATCAGGGAAGGTAGAGTGGTAGGTGGAATCCCCAGAGACTTGCATCTCCATAGGAAGAGCATCTTTCACTTTTTTACAAGACTTCTAAATCTTCATGGGCCTGATTGATGCTGGAAATTGTAATGCAAAAACCCTATACAGCTGGTGGCCACTTGCATCTCCAGTACATGACTCTAGCCACCACATAATGCATCCGTCCTATTTTCAGCCTTCTAAAAAGTAAAACTTGAAGGTGAATATTAAAGGGAATGTTTAATGGGTTTTTATCAGAGTTTTTCACAGATCTTTAGGAAATTTCAGGAAGTAAAGGGGCAGAGAGGTAGAGATGGGAAACATTTATGAAAATTGGCTCTCTACCTGGTATGGTGTTGTGTTCTCTGAAAGGTAATGAACATTACTAATGGTTTTCATTTTCTGCCAAGAAAATTCTGTCCCAGCTGGTGTTTGTTCTAAATGATAGACTAACCCACATGTGTGGCACCCACTGGGGTTAATTCTCTCGCTAGGTCAGCTTTAAAATGTCAGCTTGAACTCTCAGAATTAATTGCTACAGACATTTTATAACCAGGGCATTCAAAATCCTCAGGCTGCTCCCTCTCGCTATCATAATTGATACTTAATAGATATTCTCAGGCTCCTTAGATTTTACACCTTCAACACTGTGCAGTTGGCAGAAGTAAAGGGAAGGAAAGAGATAGGGAGGGAGAAAATAAACCATTTGTGTGTATGTGTGTGTGTGTGTCTTCCCTGTGAGCATCTGTTTCCAGTTGCAGTGATGGGGTCCTAAGGTCTGCCAAACAAAGATGAGCTCTTACATATTGGCCAGCCCATGAGTTTCTCGGTTCTCTCCTCTCTGGACCCCAGAGACAGTGTTCTTTAGGTACAGTCATTTCTGGACTTCACAGCAAGCATGCGGTTGGCCATTTGGACATGAGTTATACAATGTCATGATGCTTTCCAGCATTCTGTTATTTAACTATTTTGTCAGTCTGATGGATGAGCTCCCATTAACTAGGAATAGGACAATATTATATAGCCTGAAAAGCTAGCTAATCTACTAAGAAGTACAAAGTTGAAGGATCTTGGTGTACATGAATCTTATTAAATGTGCTTATAAAATACATTCTATCCACGAAAGTTTAGCAGCCCCTAAAATAGTCTTTTGTGATTTGTGTATGGAACTTTGGCATGCTTGACAGCTCTCTAAGTCAAAATCACTTAGTGAAAGGGTGACAGTGTTCACTGTGCATGGGAAAATGAGAAGAGTTGATGTTAAGTCTTCTGTTAATTAATTGTAATCTTTTTCTCCATCTTAGGGGCAACCAGGACAAATTGGAATTCAAGGTCCAACAGGTCCTCAAGGATTTGCTGGCCCTAGTGGTTTATCAGGGTTAAAAGGAGAAAGGGGTTCACCAGGCCCTCTGGGACTATATGGACCAAAAAGAGATAAGGTAAGACAACCAAACCTTGATTTTGTTTTGACTCATGGGTCACAAGTATGAAGGTGAAAGGTTCTAAATCTTATGGAAATAACACTAACCCTGACAACTGTGGTGTAGGGCTACATATTTTAACAAGGGACAAGCTTAATGGTATGCTACTAATGGATCAGCCCATTTCTGGAGAGACTCCTATGGCAAGCAAACCATAAAGTGCAAGTATTAGCTACTTGCTAGACAAGTAGGCACACCATTCTGGAAAGTCCTGTGGGTTTGAACTGGACATGAGTCAGAAGTCAGGAAAACAAGGCAAGGTGGCTGGGAAGCAAAGGCTCAGAATGCTTAGAAGAAATGTAGGCCACAAATATAGGGGAAAAGATGCAAGAAAGGAGATTTGTCATGTCATGGTGGCTGATTGACTGAGTTTGGCAGCTCAGTTTATGTTCCCTGCTGATTTTAGTCACCTCTTCTTTGCCCCACTGGTGAAGGAGGGGTTCCCACCCTAGGGTTCTGGGGACGGCCAAAGTTATGACACATGACATTGAACAGAAGACATGGACACCAGGTTTATTAGTCACATACACTCCCAGTGCAGGGGAGGAGAACACCACACTGTGTAGGGCCACACAGGGGCTGTACTTGGGATCAGAATAAACCAGAAGAAGCTATAGGAGGCAGACTTTGTAGTGTCAAGGAGGTGAGATGCCCCTTGGTTCCTGAGAGAGAATGTTATTGGATTGTTTGGATAATTCAGTGGGCTAGCAAAGAACTGAAACCCACTACTTAGGGGTAGGCAGGACTGCATCTGATCTGTTTGATTGGGAGGGCCATTGGCCTAGGAGACCTTATCTGCAGGAGCAGAGTGGAAAGGGGGACTTGTAGTTAGACCATTTAAGGACCTCCTGGTTTGCCCAGAGGTCAAGGCAGCATATAATATTGAGCCTTAATTTTAGGTCTTACAAAATTGCCTAAGACAAGAACTGGCCTCATAACACACACTTGTCTGAGACCTTAGGTAGAGACAAGTGATTACTTCAAAGTGGAGTAGGGAACAAGATGATGCAATGTAGAAAAGAAGGTACAAAATGCTTCTTAACAACTTAGGTAATGAATCACATGAACAAACTCATTGAGTCAAACGAAGATCAATTGCATTATCTCTTACATTCCTCTTCCTACTCTTTTTTTAGGGTCCCATGGGAGTTCCTGGCTTTCTTGGCATTAATGGGATTCTGGTGAGTGTGTTTTAAAATATTTTAAAATATCACCATTAAGTTCTGCCTCACAGCTCAAGCATGTTGGCCTTAACAACATCCTGTCTTATGCAGGCATGCTCAGGGTCAAGTGTTAAGATGTGTGTGTTAAGATTTGAAGGGCAGTGGTCACACTGTTTCCCTGGGATTCAATTACAGGCAGCACCAAATGAGATGGTTAGGGGTGCAGGGACATGTGCAAGCATAATAAACCATCAATATCTTAGTCAAAATAAGTTAGGTCTTGTTTGCTGAGGGGAGCTTTAATTGGGGATGAGGAACTGACTCTGAAATGTGGAGTCAGTGCCACATTTCAGCACATACATACTCATTATAAGAAAGGGGAAGGGCCTAGTTAAGGAACAAGAATGAATGACCCATGGACCTGGACAACAGGGCGGGGATTGACTGTGGAAATGGGGTAGGGGAAGTGGGGCAAGGGAGAGAAATGGTGGAAAATTGGGACAACTTTAGTAAAACAACAATAAGAAAGGAATTGACATCTTAAAAAAAGAAGGTATGTGAAATTAGGTAGAAAAATATCTTGTATCTTGATACATTTCATTCCAGTAATTTGTTCTTTTCAGCCTTATCTCATTTCAGAGTGAATTTCCCTTTAGTTGTTTACAAAACAACTACTCCAAAGATCATTTGAAGGGAGCCTCTTCAATTTGTCCTGAGCACCTGGCTTTGCTGGAAATAACTGGGGAGTTTGGAGCTTTCAGACATCTTCTTCTAGTCCATCCAAACCAATCCCTTAGCTTATCAATTTTTACCTTATATTCCTACTTTTCCCATGAGTGGAAATCCAAAGGTAACATTTTTTCGCCTTTAAAATACATATTGTTACAGAATAGTCATAGGGATGTAAAGTAAAGAATAAGGAATATGATCAATAATATTCTAATAACTATGTATGATGTCAGATGGGTACAAGATTTATTGGGATGATCATTTAGTAAGTTATATAACATCTGATCACTGGTGTGTACACCTGAAACTAATATAATATTGTATGTCAATTGTAATTGAAAAATACAAAATGATTTTTTAAATACAGTATTTAGAACTTGCTTCCATCACTTTTTAGTTATGTTCTTTGGCAATTCTCTATATATTTAATCTTTAGCCTGGGCTGTTTGTCTATAACAGTGATTTTCAATCTCATTTAAGAGAAGAAGCAAATCTTGTGTGGAAGCCCTAGATTTAATAGCTTCTTATGTGACACTACATAATCATCTAATATCAGGGAAGAGGGTTCAAATCTCTTTGTGCCGATCTATAGGTATTTCTTGAACACGTGCTACATGTGCCATCACTCTGTTATGAGGATACAGGAAAGTATATGGCTTCACCCTCAAAGATATAATCATCAGATCAATTTTATTTCCATATCCAGTATACATTTATGGATTTGGAGAACAAAAGGCTCACTTACCTTGTATTTGTTACATGTATCAACAAATTGGCCATCAGATTTCTGCATTTTATTCAAGTGCAGACTCTGCAAATTGCCCAGAAATGGACCACTGGGGAAATAACTGAAAGGGATTGGCCATCCTTTTGTGATGCCCCCGGCATTGTCTCATGGCCATGGTCCTATGGCCACTTTATGAAGAGTCTCCACTCAGAATGTGTATCTTCTAGGAGTTAGTGAATAAAGGAAACAAACAAAGTGGAGGCTGCCTCTTCCATTCACCTATGGAACTGGCTTCACCAGAGATGAGTGGGGGGATTTAGAGCTTTCAGCAGTACTATCCACTTCCTCCTGTCATCTCTTTTTAATGGGGGCTGGGAAGAAGTGAATCCTGTGGTACAGAGGCTGATTCTAATTCTGAGCTGGAAGCTGCCCAAAAAACAAGCTGGACACTTCTAACTCCAACTAATAACTTAGAGAGCACTAGGGCTTGCCGGAATTGATCACTTCTCTTTGGGGCTTCATTTCTTGGAAGAATGAGTTGTAAGTGTGCAGATTCCTCCAAATAAGCGTGTTGCTCCCAGTAGAAGTCCCCACTGTCTTGAACCTTCACTTGGCCCTCCCCTTGACCAAAGGTTGTATGTTTACTTTTGACTCTCAATTGCTTTAACAAGAGGCTCCAAGCCTCACTTATTCCATGAAATTATTCTCCCTTATTTCTCCTATCCAGCTATTCATGACGAATTTATTAGGCACCTTAGGTTTAATGCTTACCTCTCAATTTCATCTTTAATCTTCCAAGAGTCCTTGATGTCTGTCCCATACCTTGTAGCTCCTTATTACATATGGCCCATACTATTTGATTGTCATGTGTGATTGTCTTATCTAGCTCCTTGAAAACACAAAATATATCTTTTGCTCCTCTCTGAGGCCTCAGAGACCCCAGGGCTGAATTCGTCATACACTAGGAACTCTAAAAATATTTAGCAGACTGATTACAACCTCCAGTACCTAGAAAAACAACAGTTCTGAGACTGGCAGGACTCCCTCAGACAAAGGAATACAACAGACACCCTTGATCCAGTCAGACTAATTATTTTGGTCAACATTTAGCGGCAGTTATTAAGCAATTTGGCTAAAATCCACAGCTTCCCCAACACATTTTACTGCACAGATCTGATATCTCTCTTAATATTAGCTGATTGCTAACATATGTTCCATTTGTTTTGCTCCCAAAACTCCATTTTTGTTGTCATGTAGACAATTTCAACAAGAATGGGCAAGTAGTGATGTCATAATCATCCGATTCTATACACTAAGGGGCACATCAACCAGTTGAGAGAGTGAATAAAAAAGCAATCATCAAGATATTCAACATTAAAACAACAGACTAGGGGTAGTAAGGCTGGGGCTTTTAATGATATCACAGCTGTGATATGGGGCTGTTGACACCCATAAGAAATACATGTTCATCAAATGTTTTCAGTTCAGATAAGTTGAGAGAAGTTTTCAAGTTGTCCTTTGCAATTTATATTTAGCTTTTCCCATGGAGTCAATCTCAAATATTTTCCTGCCTAGAGGTGCATAAATGAACACATCAGATTTATATCTTCATAGAGAGCACATACCACTCACCAAACAGAAACCTTTGAAGTATGGTTTCTGAGGAACATTGCTTTTCTGGAACAGAGCACATCCTCATATTCTATGTGTTCAGACATTTGTGGTTATATAGAACTATGGTTTTCCCCCTCAAAAAGGTGCATTCTCTTGAAGAGCTGGCACACAAGTATGTAAAATCATTAGCAATAACCAAAAAGGGCAATGTGCCAGAAATGCTGTGTTACTGAGAGCTGAGAGAAGACAGATCTCAGCTGAGTTTGGCTTATCCCTGCTGACTTGCTTAAGAGAAGAAGACTTACCATTTATTGAGCTCCTGTGTAGTAAATCTAGCCTCATATAATTTTAACCATAAATTTTTATTTTTATTTTAATGTTAACAACAACCCCATGAGGTAGTATTATTCATCACCATTTTACAGATGAGGAAACTGAGGCTCAAGTTGGGAAGTAGCAAAGCTGGGATTAGAACACAAGTCTGACTGGCTCAAGAAATGCTTGATCCACCATCCCTTGGTGTCAGCTGTACCGGGAAAGACTGACAGGTCCGTCAGAGGTCAGGTGTTAATCTCAGAGAATTTAGATAAGGTAGGAAAGAGTGAACAGGTGTCCCTGTAATCCTGCAGATAGGAGATATCAAGAGTTCAGGCAAGAAAACTACAGAAAGATTGGGGCCCAAGAAAAAATATGTGGATACCAGCACCCACCAGACCATCTGTCCCACTGTTGCCACTGGCATGAAGTCCACACAGTTCAATGAGGGTCCCTCATACGGGTTTTTGGCTGAGGTCAAGAACTGGTTCCTGTCCAGATATGACCCTCAGAAGGAAGCAGCTGGATCGAGGGGCTCGTGGACCTGTCTATTGATCCTGACTTCTAGAAGGGTCTGAAGGATGGAATTATCCTGTGCACAATCATGAATAATCTGCAATCGGGCTTGGTCCCCCAAATCAACTGCTCCATGCAAAACTGGCACCAACTAGAAAACCTCTCCACCTTCATCAAGGCCATGGTCAGCTATGGCATGAACTCTGTGGATCTGTACGAGGCCAATGACCTGTTTGAGAGTGGAAACATGACACAGGTGCAGGTGTCTCTTTTGGCTCTGGCAGGGAGGGCCAAGACAAAGCAGCTGCAAAGTGGTGTGGACATAGGTATCAAGTACTCAGAAAAGCAGGAGCAGAACTTTGGTGACACTACCATGAAGGTGGGTTGGTGCATCATTGGGCTCCAGATGGGCACCAAAAAGTGTGCCAGACAATGAGGCATGATGGCATATGGCACAAGAAGGCACCTGTTTGTACAAACCCCAAGAACCATATCCTGCCACCCATGAATCACTCAACAACCAGCCTCCAAAAGGGCACCAACAAGGGTGCCGGTCAGGTGGGATGGCTCCTGGGACTCAGTGGCACATTTATTACACCAAGTTGGGACTGACAAGTGTCATAACACCCTCAGGTTTCTGCAGATGGGCTGCATGCAGGGAGCCTATGAGAGCAGCCAGGTCTTTGGCTTGGGCTGGCAGATATATGACATCAAGTAGTAGCAACAGGGGTCAGTGGCCAAAAGGGCTTCTGGGTCAACAGGTGACCACCCCAGCCCAGGGAATGCCCTGGAGTACCCACTCCCCTGCTACCAAGAGAAGGCAGGCTACTGAGGCACCACCTTCTGGGTTGTCTCCCCATATCATCACCCCATCTGGGATTTCAGGTTTTTCTGTGTTTCATCTTGTTTTTCTATGTGTTCAAGTGCTTCAAGCTGAGGGTCTATGAAGGCCAGATCCAGATGCGTGTGGGATGAGGGTGCATACCAGGGCACATCCAGATAGCAAATCTCCCAGCCGGCTTTGGGCCAAGCTCTGGGGTGGAAGAAGAAATCTGCAGAGAGGGAAAATGGCCCCAAATGGCTTCTGGTTGCTTCTGTCCCTCTTCTCTTTTCTCTGCTGATCAGTTTGTGGTTCCTGTACCCACAAAAGTTTCAGGCAGTTTTAGCAAAACCAAAGTAATTTTTCAGAGGGAGATGGGATGTGGATGGTGGAGGGGGATGCTGGAAATGAAGTCCCTTGGGGGAGGGCCAGGCCACAGTCCCCAGATATTTTAGGCATCGTGAGGGATTGGATTTCCCCAGGACCCTCCCAGGGGCTCAGTGAAGAAACTGAGGCGCAGACAGGACAATGGAGTTGTGAGTGGTTAAGGCAAAGCCAGACCCCCTGTTCCATATTAGTCCCCTCTTCCCCACCAAGTACTGCACAGGGACCTCCACCAGGAGACCCTTCCTGGGACCAGTCCCACCCAGGATCCCTGGGACCAAAAGATAATGTGAAATACCAACTGTGGACCAAAGGCAATAAAAACCTCTTTTTGGAAAAAAAAAAAAATGTGGATACCAATGAGTGAGAATCCAAGCAAAGGTTTTGGTGTCAAACAGAACCAAGTTCCCTGGGAGTAAGAAAGATCCCTAGTATTGAGCCAGCCTGTTGTCTTGCCTTATCTCTTGTTTGTTACTCAACTAAGAGATAACCTCTAGCAAGCTTCACTGGGACATTTTAAAGTGATTATCAGGATTCCAGGAAGAAATAGATACTACAGAAATAGATACTATTTAACAGAAGGGTTGAGTGAAGGGTATATATGAAGGATGTGGGCAGGATTAATGGAAATAACAATGGATGGTAAAGCAACTAAAACAAAAGTGTTATCAAAGGGAAAAGAAGGAATGGTAATACTGGGACCTTGTAAGACCTGGAGCCATGGAATGATGGTTTCCCAACAGAAACTAAGACAGTAGAGAAATGTGGCCATAACTAGAGATACAAACTCCAAGGAGGGAGGGCATGAGAGAAATAAATAGACTGTGCTCTTTATCCTCCTGCTCTTTGATGTCCTGCCTATATCTAGCAGTGGCCAAATACAACTAGGAGACAAAGAGAAAGGGAGCTTAGACAGTACTGTCCATAAAGGTTGGCCTCCCAAAGCAGAGATCTGGTGAAGGTAGAGTATAGATCTTCAGGGCAAACAAGAATAGCCATCTCATTTCATAATAAAATGTTGATGACTCTAATATCCTGTCTCAATTTCCCCAGATCAAGTAAAAATCATCACCTGAATCTGGAAAGGCAGAAATTGCAGCAAGTTTATTGAAAGGATAAGCTTTTTTCTACTCTTCTGGACTTAGCATTCTATGAGTCTAGCAGTGTAGACCCATACTTTTGCATTAATAGACTTCATAACAATGAAAATGAAATAATTCTGTGGAACATTTGCTCAGTAAAATTTGACAAAACTTTGTTTCCTCTAATAATTTGAAAAGTTGACTTTTAAACATGACATATTTTCTGAAATCATTAAATATATATACATACTTGAATTTAAAAAGTCTGTGCAAGAGAGTGGGAGTCTACCTTCTACTGACCCATCTAGATTTCTGGTCTTTCCTGTCATCTCTTTGCTACTTATCCAACACTCGACCTGCTTTTGACACATTAAATAAGGGATATTCCCTACAAAAAAGTATACTTCATGCACAAAGAAAGCTCAACTCTGGAAAATTATTGAATTCATACCAACTATATGTAAATGATTACTAATAGTCCAGTGAAACAACTGTCTCAGTAGTGAGTGTGCAGAAGAGGAGAAGATACAGCTCCCTAACTGAAGCAATAACATGACATGTGATAATGACAAAGTAGGATTAAGACTGTACGACCTGCTTTCAGGAGACGTGGTGCTGAGGAAACTGCTCTGCTCTCTTGACCAAAATTCAGTGTCATTTCTCATTCAAAGCTTTCAATAAAGAAAGCCATGCCAGGCTTCCCAAGTTCTAGTCTGTTCTGAGGAATCCTAAGGGCTGGCATGATTCCATGTTGTGAGTGGTTCAGCTGCCAGACAACTAAGCCCCATCTTAGTAAATTTCAGTACTCAGGCAAGGTGAAGTTGCAACACCCCTCATCTCTTCATGCTTGATCCCTTTGGTTTCAGCTTGGATCCCATTAAAGCATTAATCCTTTTGGGAGGGGTAACCCTGAACTGTCATCAGCAACATATACCTGAGTATAAAGGAAATCTATGAGAGCATTGGTGATGGGGCTAAGAGAATGAACAAAGAGCCAGACTTTGGCAGCATGCTTGGCTTCTCTCACTGTGGAGTTTATCAGACAGAAGCTGAGAGTAATGTGCCTGACCTGATCTCTTCTTTTCTTTTTGAACAGGGCCACCCTGGACAGCCAGGGCCCTGAGGCCCACGTGGCCTGGATGGCTGTAATGGAACTCAAGGAGCTGTCGGATTTCCAGGCCCTGATGGCTATCCTGGGGTTCTCGGACCACCTGTATGCTGCCAGATTTTTGTACATTATTTCAAATAGTTTTGTTTCTCTCCAATTGTGTCCTTTTTTATGCTCTCTGGATAGCTCATTAAGCATCTGATTCAGGAGTCTATATTGGTAGAATCACAACATTAAAAGTCTAAAGAATTATACCAGTTGCAGAAGGGTATACACATGTTACACTAGTTAGGGTTATTTTTGAATATTTTGGAGTTGGCAAGATTATTAAGACACTAATAAATTTCAGAGCAAAGTATATACTTGGGTTATTTGATAAGTTCACACATCAGACAATATTGGGAAATGCAGTATTTGGAAGACTTACATAGGCTCATGGAAGCATAGACAACGGTCCAAAGGGCTTGGCAAGCTTGGTATATACCAGTGTTTCTTAACTAACCAGCAGTTATCTTTTCCCCTCGGAGAACTTTTTACAGTTACTATCAACATTTTTGGTTATCACAACCTGGAGGTGTGCTACTGGCACAGGACTAGCCCCTCTCCAACATCATGCAGTAATCTGTCCCAAACTGTCAACAGTGAGAAATAGTTGAAAAATCTTAATCTACACTGATCTAGTTTGTCCCTTTCCTCCCTCTCCCTGCACATCATAACCCTTGGTTCAGGAATTGATAAAGCTTTTTTTTGGATCCTGGTGTCACCACTTTTATTTAATTCCATTTATCCAGTTTGGGATCAAATGTTTGTATCTAAGAAATTTCTAATAGATACCATGCCCTTGTAAGCTTGCTTTTCTAAGTGGCTGGAAAGAGAAAAATAACACATTTGAAAGCCATTCTCAACTTCACTTAAAATAATCTAAGCTAATAAGGGTACTGATGTGATATAGTAAGCTATAAATCACACTATTAGACAGATCCAAAGCTGTGTTAATTGATTGGCATTTTACTGAAAGATCAGTACCATCATCTTCAGTAATGAAGTTGTGAGTATGGATATATATGTCAGAAAGTGAGATATACATATGAAGCACAAACCCCAAATTGCCACAAAGGACCTTGACATCTAAAAACCAAA
Source organism: Desmodus rotundus (assembly GCF_022682495.2). NCBI lineage: Eukaryota > Metazoa > Chordata > Mammalia > Chiroptera > Phyllostomidae > Desmodus > Desmodus rotundus. The sequence continues at coordinate 46,261,236 of NC_071400.1, read as the reverse complement.
CTAATATGCAGCAGGGAAGGGGGAAAATTATTACCAACATAGTGTAAGCTGTTTGAGTAACAAAGGCCTTCAAAAACCACAATGGCAACAGGATAGGAGAGCAAATCACATATGAGTTAGGAAAGTGAATATCCAGGAAATAAAGGAAATGCTACCCCCAACAGGAAGAAATCTTCAGGTAATGAATATCTGAGAGTCAGGACAAGGGTAAACTTAATCCTGAGTCAGGGTTAAACTAAGAGTTTACCCTAAGAGTCAGGGTAAAACTTAATCCTGACCCTTAACCTCCCCCTAAGCCTAAATGGGAACTTGGACATGTATTTTACTAAATGGGACCTTACTAACCCTGCCTTATCCTGAGTGGGTATTATTTGACACTTCTTTGATGAAAGTAGTGGCCATAAGAATAAGGAGAAATGGGAAGTATTAAGAGAGAAACTGGTTTGTGCTTCTGGGGTCACATTTTTCTTTAAATATATCTACAATTTTTTAGCTCAAAAATTAATTCTTTAATCAATGCTTCAGTCCCCAAAGTTTAGCTTTACCCCCAATACTAATACTGACTTCCCCTTAATGTTCCCCTTAAGTATAGGGATATTGACTTTCCCCCAAGAGGACAACATCTAGCTGACATTAGCTGGCATCTACCACTAACAGAGTAAACTTCTGCTTGATAGGTGGGTTGGGCATACTTTGTACTGTTTTCTCTGTTAGTGACACACACTGGGCTTGTAGGTTTGGAAGAAGTCTACTAGCAGCACAAGATGGAAATAGTTTTGTAGATATCTCTTAGACCAGGTGTTGGCAAACTGCCTCACGTGACCCTTGACCTATAGCTTATTTTTACATTTTTAAAGATTATTTTAAAAAAAAGATAAAGATTATGGGGCAGAGCCCAGATCTGGCCTGCAAAGCCTAAATTTTTTACAATCTGGCTCTTTATAGAAAAATTTCACTGCTCTGAATAGATTCAAAATCTCCTCCTTTCTAATCTCTTTACAGACTTCTGACTGGAAGGAGTGGGCATACGACTTTGAGACACAGCACGTGTTCAGGGAAATGTACTTTGGCCTTTAGCACAACCAATTCTGCCATAAAATAAGTCACATAATTTCAGCCTTTTGCTGTTTTATCCTCTATCTGATCAGATCATAGTATTAACAAAACTCTGTTTGTGTACATTTGTTCACAAGTTTTTTCCTTATTCTACTCAGGGGCTTCCTGGTCAGAAAGGATGTAAAGGTGAACCTGTCCTTACTGAAGGTCATTTCAAAGGAATGAAGGTAAGAGCCTCTAAGGCAGAGAGCTAAAATCCCCTGGATTGGGCCCTACCTCTAATAAAAACACTTCCAGAACTAACATCTGCATCTCTACTTAAGGAGCAGACCAAACAGGATTTAGAAAGGATCCTGAGCTTTCTGTGGTGGAAATATTGACAGAAATGTTTATAACTATACTGTCAAAGAAATTTGATTTGTAGAATCTAGACCAAAAATAGGAGGCAGATCAGCAAACGGTTTACATGGGTATCATTTCCTTTGACAAGCCGAGACATTTCCTGGTGGCAGATATCTTTTGTTTGCTCTAGAATCCTTGATATCTGCATACCTTGGTTTGAAGCATGAATGTCTCTGCCTATCTTAGTATGGCCACACCCCATGATCCTGGCACTGCCCTTTTCTGTCCTTGCACACTAGCCCATGACCCTTACTTAGCTGGGCCCCAGTCTATCTGCAAAAATTGCCCATCAACTCTGTAGCTGGTTGGAAACTTTCATCTCTTCATAGAATTAAGAAAAACCTTTCTATTCTTGTGACTGTACTCTTGGTTTATACTCCTGGTATCCTGTGGGCCCTCAATACTCTGCTACCAAGTTATTGACCTTAGTTCCTTTGCAGAGTGGGAAGGGAGCCCATCATCTCCCTGCTAGCAAATCAGAATCTATGTACCCAAAATAAGGGGAAGATGTACCCAAGCTCAGTCAGCTGAGGGTGGCACCTTTCTGTTTTCCATCCATGCACAGAGCCCAAAACACTGGAAGTCACTTTGGAATGGAATGATGGGGGTGGGAGGATAAGAACTGAAGAAGATATGGAGTTTGAACTCTTGGCTATAGATGCCATAGCAGAAGATAGAATATTAGACTTGGAAAAGACCTCATTGTTGTTGGATTATTGTTGCTCATTTTACAGAGAGAAAAACTGAGATATACTGAGGCTATGTGATGTACTCAGAGTCACACAGCCAGTTTAACAAAGAGCTGAAAACCCAAGTAGTGCTTTTTTCATGCTGCAGAGAGCTGATTTTTGACTAAACCAAGTGCAGTAAGGCTAGCAGGTGTCCAAATATGGCCATTGTCATAGCAAACATTGATTACATGGCTTGGTCAACAATCAAAGAGACCCTAGACCTGGTGGAACACAGTAATTTCCACAAGATGGTTTAATTAGACATTCATAAAGCAACTTAAGATGCTATAAAGTAATTACAATGCAGTTAGAGACTTTATGCTCTGTTGATTGTCCCTTGAAAATGTCTGATTTGCCTTGATTACATATGGGCATAAATTCTTTGGGGATGAGGGCACATGGCAAGGTAGCCTGCTTTTCTCCAAAGTGAGAAGAAAAAACACCAGCCCACAGAAGCAGTTTCTAATTAAGTTCCTAGCAAAGGTGAAAATTCATTAACCCAAGTAAAATATTAAATTTTGTTTGATCAAGGCTATAATATTTGCCTTTTAGAGTCCATACTTTTTTCTTAGGAAAAAAGTAAATGATTGAATATATCCAATTCTTACATTATTTAAAACACAAGACCTTGACAAAAGAGACCTAAGCTTTAGTGATGCATTTTTATGCCCATGCATCTTAGGTCAGTTTTCTATAGAATACCATAGGCTTGATTTATTAATCTGTTTAGTGCCCTGCTTTTGTCTGTTTCTCAGGGGGATCCTGGACTGCCTGGACTAGACGGAATCACTGTAAGTTGTTATTTATGTGTTGGGCTCTCAATGATTAGTCAGCAGTTACTAATTGTCCCTTTTCGTTCTTCCCTGTGGTATTTGAAGGTCTTTGTAGATCTTCTCAAGGAAAATCCAGAGAGTTGAGGTAGAATGGGTCACACTTGATATTTTCCAGATAAGGAAACACTAAAGGAATGGTCTGTCTACCTCTAAGTTACACAGCAGGCAGGCTTTTAGACCTTTAGGCCAGGAAAGCATATACTCCCAGGTAAAGAATTTTGCATTTTACTCAGCAGGTATTTACTAAGTGTTTTCTGTGTGTTCAGAGTGCTGCAGGTAAAACAAAAGTAGAACACTTCTTTAAAAAGTATTCTATATAAAAAATCCTTTTAGGGACTCTAAATAATAGTGAGTCCATGAAAAGCGGTGAGTTGTATTAATAGCAGCTTTCTGTTTTCCTTGAGTATCCACATTGTCATCACTTTCCTTTGAAGAGCTTAAGGAAAGTCCTTTTTTCTCTTCTTTCTTTCTTTCTTTCTTTCTTTCTTTCTTTTTTCTTTCTTTCTTTCTTTCTTTTTCTTTCTTTTTAACATAACACTCATCTAAAATGATAATATTTTTTCTAATTTTTATTGTTACTCAATTACAGTTGTCTGCATTTTCTCCCCATCCCTCTACCCCACCCAAGCCAACCCATCTCACTCCCCCTCTACCCTCCCCCTTGATTTTGTCCATGTGTCCTTTATAGTAGCTCCTGTAGACCCCTCTCCCCACTATCCCCTCCCCACTCCCCTCTGGCTATTGTTAGATTGTTCTTAACTTCAATGTCTCTGGTTATATTTTGTTTCCTTTTTTCTTCTGTTGATTATGTTCCAGTTAAACATGAGATCATATGGTATTTGTCCCTCACCGCCTGGCTTATTTCATTTAGCATAATACTCTCCAGTTCCATCCATGCTGTTGCAAAGGGTAGAAGCTCCTTCTTTCTCTCTGCTGCGTAGAATTCCATTGTGTAAATATGCCATAGCTTTTTGATCTACTCATTTCCTGATGGGCACTTAGATTGCTTCCAGTACTTGGCTATTGTAAATTGTGCTGCTATGAACAGTGGGGTGCATAGGTTCTTTAGGATTGGTGTTTCAGGGCTCTTAGGGTATAGTCCCAGCAGCAGAATTGCTGGGTCAAAGGGCAGTTCTATTTTTAGTTTTCTGAGGAAATTCCATACTATTTTCCACAGTGCCCTCACCAGTCTGCATTCTCACCAACAATGTACTAGGGTTCCCTTTTCTCCTCATCCTCTCCAAAATTTGTTTGTGGATTTGTTTATTTTGGCCACTCTGACTGGTGTGAGATGATACCTCATTGTGGTTTTAATTTGCATCTCTCTGATGGCTAGTGATGCTGAGCATCTTTTCATATGTCTCTGGGCCCTCTGTATGTCTTCCTTGGAGAAGTGTCTGTTCAAGTCCTTTGCCCATTTTTTAATTGGGTTGTTTGTCTTCCTGGAGTGGAGTCATCTGAGTTCTTTATATATTTTGGAGATCAGGCCATTATATGAGTTATCCTTGGCAAATATATTTTCCCATACTGTTGGTTCTCTTTGTAATTTGGTGCTATTTTCTTTAGCCATGCAGAAGCTTTTCATTTTGATGAGGTCCCATTTGTTTATTCTTTCCTTTATTCACCTTGCTTTAGGGGACATGTCTGTAAGGGTGTTGCTGCGTGGAATGTCTGAAATTTTCCTGCCAATGTTTTCCTCAAGGACTTTTATGGTGTTACGACTTATATTAAAGTCTTTTACCCACCTTTAATTTATTTTTGTGTATGGTGTAAGTTGGTGATCGAGTTTCTTTTTTTTGCACGTGGCTGTGTAGATCTCCCAAGACCATTTGTTGAAGAGGCTGTTTTTGCTCCATTTTATGCTCCTGCCTATTTTGTCAAATATTAATCAACCGTAAAGACGTGGGTTTATTTCTGGTCTATCTGTTCTGTTCCATTGGTCTATGTGCCTGTTTTTATGCCAGTACCAGGCTGTTTTGATTACAATGGCCTTGTAATAGTTTGATATCAGGTATTGTGATCCCTCCTGCTTTGTTCTTCTTCCTCAAAATTGATGCAGCTATTTGGGGTCATTTATGGTTCCATATGAATTTCTGAAATGTTTGTTCTATATCTGTGAAATATGTCATAGGTACTTTAATAGGGATTGCATTGAATCTGTAAGTCGCTTTGGGTAGTATGGCCATTTTGATGATGTTAATTCTTCCAAACCATGAGCATGGTACATGCTTCCATTTGTTTGTGTCTTCCTTAATTTCTTTCTTCAAAGTTGTGTACTTTTCTGAGTACAGGTCTTTTTACCTCCTTGGTTAGGTTTATTCCTAGGTACTTTATTTTTCTTGTTGCTATATCAAATGGGATTTTTGTCCTGATTTCTGTTTCTGCAGTTTTGTTGTTGGTATACAAGAATGCCTTTGATTTCTGAGTACTGACTTTGTATCCACCTGTTTTGACAAATTCATTTATTAGGTTGAGTAGTTTTTTGTTGGAGTCTATAGGATTTTCCATGTACACTATCATGTCATCTGCAAACAGTGACAGTTTCATTTCCTCCTTTCCAACTTGGATGCCTTTTATTGCTTTTTCTTGTCTGATTGCTGTAGCTAGGACTTCCAATACTATGTTGAATAGGAGTGGTGAGAGAGGGCATCCTTGTCTTGTTATTGATCTTAATGGGAAAGCTCTAAGTTTTTGTCCATTGAGTATGATGTTGGCTGTAGGTCTCTCATACATGGCCTTTATTATGTTGAGGAATGCTCCCTCTATACCCATTTTGTTGAGTGTTTTTTATCAGAAATGGGTGCTGTACCTTATCAAATGCTTTTTCCACATCTATTGATATGATCAAGTGGTTTTTGTCTTTGCTTTTGTTCATGTGGTGTATTATGTTTATTGATGTGCGAATATTGTACCATCCTTGCATACCTGGGATAAATCCCAGTTGGTCATGGTGTATGATATTTTTTTTTAAATTTTTATTTTTTTTATTGTTATTTAATTACAGTTGTATGCCTTTTCTCCCCATCCCTTCACCCCACCCCAGGTGAACCCACTTCCCTCCCCCCTCTCCACCCTCCCCCTTGGATTTGTTCATGTGTCCTTTATAGTAGTTCCTGTAATCCCCTCTACCCACTGTCCCCGCCCCCACCCCCCACCCCCGCCCTTGCTATTGTTACATTGTTCTTAACTTCAATGTCTCTGGTTATATTTTGTTTGCTTTTTCCTTCTATTGCTTATATTCCAGTTAAAGGTGAGATCATATGGTATTTGTCCCTCACTTCCAGGCTTATTTCACTTAGCATAATGCTCTCCAGTTCCATCCATGCTGTTGCAAAGGGTATAAGCTCCTTCTTTCTCTCTGGTGCGTAGAATTCCATTGTGTAAATATACCATAGTTTTTGGATCCACTCGTTTGCTGATGGGCACTTCGGTTGCTTCCAGTACTTGGCTATTGTAAATTGTGCTGCTATGAACATTGGGGTGCACAGATTCTTTTGGATTGGTGTTTCAGTGTTCTTAGGGTATAATCCCAGCAGCGGAATTACTGGGTCAAAGGGCAGTTCCATTTTTAGTTTTCTGAGGAAATTCCATATTGTTTTCCACAGTGGCCTCACCAGTCTGCATTCCCACCAACAGTGTACGAGGGTTCCCTTTTCTCCGCATCCTCTCCAACATTTGTTTGTGGATTTGTTTATGTTGGCCATTCTGACTGGTGTGAGATGATACCTCATTGTGGTTTTAATTTGCATCTCTCTGATGGCTAGTGATGCTGAGCATCTTTTCATATGTCTCTGGGCCTTCTGTATGTCTTCCTTGGAGAAGTGTCTGTTCAAGTCCTTTGCCCATTTTTTAATTGGGTTGTTTGTCTTCCTGGAGTGGAGTCGTGTGAGTTCTTTATATATTTTGGAGATCAGGCCCTTGTCTGAGGTATCATTGGCAAATATGTTTTCCCATATTGTTGGTTCTCTTTGTAATTTGGTGCTGTTTTCCTTAGCCATGCAGAAGCTTTTTATTTTGATGAGGTCCCATTTGTTTATTCTTTCCTTTATGTCCCTTGCTTTAGGGGATGTGTCTGTGAGGATGTTGCTGCGTGGAATGTCTGAGATTTTCCTGCCAATGTTTTCCTCGAGGACTTTTATGGTGTTACGGCTTATATTTAAGTCTTTTATCCATCTTGAGTTTATTTTCGTGTATGGCGTAAGTTGGTGATCGAGTTTCATTTTTTTGCATGTAGCTGTCCAGATCTCCCAACACCATCTGTTGAAGAGACTGTTTTTGCTCCATTTTATGCTCCTTCCTCCTTTGTCAAATATTAATTGATCGTATAGATTTGAGTTTATTTCTGGGCTCTCTATTCTGTTCCATTGGTCTATGTGCCTGTTTTTATGCCAGTACCAGGCTGTTTTGATTACCGTGGCCTTGTAATACAGTTTGATATCAGGTATTGTGATACCTCCTGCTTTGTCCTTCTTTCTCAAAATTGCTGCTGCTATTCGAGGTCGTTTATGGTTCCATATGAATTTCTGAAATGTTTGTTCTATATCTGTGAAATATGTCATGGGTACTCTAATAGGGATTGCATTGAATCTATAAATTGCTTTGGGTAGTATGGCCATTTTGATGATGTTAATTCTTCCAATCCATGAACATGGTACATGCTTCCATTTGTTTGTATCTTCCTTAATTTCTTTCTTCAGTGTTGTGTAGTTTTCTGAGTACAGGTCTTTTACCTCCTTGGTTAGGTTTATTCCTAGGTACTTTATTTTTCTTGTTGCTATATCGAATGGGATTTTTTTCCTGATTTGTGTTTCTGCAGTTTCGTTGTTGGTGTACAGGAATGCCTTTGATTTCTGGGTATTGACTCTGTATCCAGCTATTTTGCCAAATTCATTTATTAGGTCGAGTAGTTTTTGAGTGGAGTCTATAGGGTTTTCCATGTACACTATCATGTCATCTGCAAACAGTGACAGTTTCATTTCCTCCTTTCCAATTTGGATTCCTTTTATTGCTTTTTCTTGTCTGATTGCTGTGGCTAGGACTTCCAATACTATGTTGAATAGGAGTGGTGAGAGAGGGCATCCTTGTCTTGTTCCTGATCTTAGTGGGAAAGCTCTAAGTTTTTGTCCATTGAATGTGATGTTGGCTGTAGGTCTCTCATATATGGCCTTAATTATGTTGAGGACTGCTCCCTTTATTCCCACTTTGCTGAGTGTTTTTATCAGAAATGGGTGCTGTATCTTATCGAATGCTTTTTCCGCATCTATTGATATGATCATGTGATTTTTGTCTTTGCTGTTGTTGATGTGATGTATTATGTTTATTGATTTGCGAATATTGTACCATCCTTGCATCCCTGGGATGAATCCCACTTGGTCATGGTGGATGATCTTTTTAATGTATTGCTGGATGCGGTTTGCTAATATTTTGTTGAGAATTTTAGCGTCTATGTTCATCAGCGATATTGGCCTGAAGTTTTCTTTCTTCGTTGTGTCTTTATCTGGTTTTGGGGTTAGGATGATGTTGGCTTCATAAAAAGAGTTTGGGAGTCTTCCATCAGTTTGGATTTTTTCGAATAGTCTGTGAAGGATAGGGGTTAGTTCTTCCTTAAATGCTTTGTAGAAATCTCCTGTGAAACCATCTGGTCCAGGGCTTTTGTGTGATGGGAGTTTTTTGATGACTCCTTCAATTTCCTTTGCTGATATTGGTCTGTTCAGGTTTTCTGCTTCTTCTTCAGTCAGTTTTGGAAGATTATATTTTTCTAGAAATGTGTCCATTTCATCTAGGTTTTCAAATTTCTTAGCATATAGGTCTTCATAGTAATTTCTTACGATCCTTTGTATTTCTGTGGTATCAGTTGTAATCTCTCCACTTTCATTTCTAATTCTGTTTATTTGGATCCTCTCTCTTTTCTTCTTGATAAGCCTACTTAAAGGCTTGTCGATTTTGTTTATCTTTTCAAAGAACCAGCTTCTGGATTCATTGATCCTTACAATTGTGCTTTTAGTCTCTATGTCATTTAGTTCTGCTCTGATCTTGGTTATTTCCTTCCTTCTGCTTGCTCTGGGCTGTCTTTGTTGTTGTTCCTCCAGTTCTTGTAGGCATAGGGTTAGGTTGTTTGTTTGAACTGTTTCTAACTTCTTAAGGTAGGCCTGTATTGCTATGAACTTCCCTCTCAGGACTGCCTTTGCTGTGTCCCATAGGTTTTGGGTTGTTGTGAGTTCGTTTTCATTTGTTTCCAGGAAGTTTCTGATTTCTTCCCTAATCTCATTCTTGACCCATTCATTGTTTAATAGCATGCTATTCAGTCTCCATGATTTTGAGTGTTTTGGGTTTTTACCCTTGGGGTTGGTTGCTAGTTTCAGACCCTTGTGGTCAGAGAAGATGCTTGATATGATTTCAATTTTCTTGAATTTGTTGAGGGTTGCTTTGTGTCCTATCATGTGGTCTATCTTTGAAAAAGTTCCATGGACACTTGAAAAGAATGTGTATTTTGCTTCTTTGGGATGAAAAGCTCTGTATATATCAGTTAAGTCCATTTCCTCTAGGGTATTGTTAAGTGACACAATATCTTTGTTAATCTTTTGTTTGGAAGACCTGTCCATTTTTGATAGTGGGGTGTTAAAATCCCCTACTATAATTGTGTTGCTGTCAATATCTTTCTTGAAATCCTCCAAGATTTTCCTCATGTATTTGGGTGCTCCTATGTTCGGTGCATATATATTTATAATGCTTATGTCTTCTTGGTGGATTCTTCCTTTGAGTATTATGAAGTGACCTTCTGGGTCTCTCTTTATGGCCCTTCTTTGGAAGTCTATTTTGTCTGATATGAGTATTGCTACCCCTGCTTTTTTTTCCTGTCCGTTTGCTTGGAAAATTTGTTTCCAGCCCTTCACTTTCAGTCTGTGTAAGTCTTTTGTCCTGAGATGGGTTTCTTGTAGGCAGCATATGTGTGGGTCATGTTTTCTTATCCATTCAGCTGTTCTATGTCTTTTGATTGGAGCATTTAATCCATTTACATTTAAGGTTATTATCGATAGGTAGTTATTCATTGCCATTATTTCCTACCTGTGTTCCTCTGTCTTTCTCTTTTCCTTCCTTTCCTTAAAGCAGTCCCTTTAGCATCTCTTGCAGAGCTGGTTTGGTGGAGCTGTATTCTTTTAGACTTCTTTTGTCTGGGAAGCTCTTTATTTGGTCTTCTATCTTGATTGAGAGCCTTGCTGGGTAAAGTAGTCTTGGTTGGAGGCCTCTGGTTCTCATTACTTGGAATATTTTTTGCCATTCTCTTCTGGCTTGGAGCGTTTCCATTGAGAAGTCAGTTGCTAACCTTATTGGGGCTCCCTTGTATGTTACTTCCTTTTTCTCCCTTGCTGCCTTTAAGATCCTCTCTTTGTCTTGGAAATTTGCCATTTTAATTATGATGTGTCTTGCAGTGGGTCTCTTTGGGTTCCTCTTGTTTGGGACTCTCTGTGATTCCTGGATTTGGGTGACTTTTTCTCTCCTCAGATTAGGGAAATTTTCCATCATTACTTTTTCAAACAGGTTTTCTATCCCTTGCTCTTCTTCTTCTCCTTCTGGTATTCCTATTATACGGATATTTTTACGTTTCATGTTGTCCTGCATTTCCCTTATTGCCTCTTCATTCTTTCTGAGCCTCTTTTCCTTTTCTTGCTCCTTCTGGGTGTTTTTTTCTACTTTATCCTCTAGCTCGCTGATCCGATCCTCTGCTTCGTCAAGTCTGCTTTTAATTCCTTCTACTGTGTTCTTCAATTCAGAAATTGTATTCTTCATTTCCTCTTGGCTCTTGTTGATATTTTCTATTTCCTTTTTCATGTTGATATAGTTTGCAGTGAGTTCATTGTAGTTTCCTTGTAGTTTCTGGTAGTTCTCTTTGAGCTCAGAGAGCTCAGTGAGCTTCCTGATGACCATTGCTTTGAACTCAGTATCTGATAGTTGACTTGCCTCTTTTTCGGTTAGTATTCTTTCTGAGACTTCCTCCTTTCCTTTCATTTGGGAATTGTTTCTTTGTCTTCCCATTGTTTGTGAGGCTCTTCTTGTTGGCCTCTGCTTCTTAAATTGCTTTGTTCTGAATCCCTGGGTTTATGATATGAACTTCTATGGTAGAATGCCAATGGGATTCGGTGGTGCTGTCTCCTTACTCTCCTGTGTTCGCTGGTCTTGAGCTGACGTTTATGTGTTTAACACGGTCTAACTCTAGTCTTTTCAGCACTCCAGGTTTTGTTGTCGCACCGTCAGATCTTTCAATGTCCTCTATCTTTGGTCTCTGATCTTCGTATATGCTGGAGTACTGTTGGCTGTTCGCTCTGCTCCTCAGATCAGCTAGGTATTTCCCTGGCGTTGCGGGGAAGTGGATTCCGCTCCCACCTATGTTGCCGCCATCTTCTGTCCAGCAGTGGTGTATGATATTTTTAACATATCGCTGCATGCGTTTTTCCAATATTTTGTTGATGATTTTAGCCTCTATGTTCATCAGGAATATTGTCCTGAAGTTTTCTTTCTTTGTTATGTGTTTATCTGGTTTTGAATTAGGATGATGTTGGCTTCATAAAAAGAGTTTGGGAGTCTTCCATCTTCTTGAATTTTTTGAAATAATCTGTGGAGGATGGGGGTTAGCTCCCCCTTAAATGCTCTGTAGAATTCTCCTGTGAAACCATCTTCTCTAGGGCTTTTGTGTGTTGGAAGCTTTTTGATTACTGTTTCAATTTCATCAGGCATTACTGGTCTTTCAGGCTTTCTGCTTCTTCTTCATTGAGTTTTGGGAGGTTTTATTTTTCTAGAAATTTGTCCATTTCATCTAGGTTTTCACATTTTTTGGCATATAGTTCGTCATAGTAATTTCTCACAATCCTTTTTATTTTGATGGTATCAGTTGTAGTTTCTCGTCTTTCATTTCTGATTGTGTTTATTTGGGTCCTCTCTCTATTTTTCTTGATGAGCTTGCTTAAAGGCTTGTCGATTTTGTTTATCTTTTCAAGAACCAACTCCTGGATTCATTGATCCTTAGAATTGTGCTTTCAGTCTCTATGACATTTAATTCTGCTATGATCTTGGTTATTTCCTTCCTTCTACTTGCTCTGGGTTGTCTTTGTTGTTGTTCCTGGAGTTCTTGTAGGTGGATGCTTAGGTTGTTTATTTTAGCCGTTTCTATTCTTTTTAGGTAGGCCTGTATAGCTATGAACTTACCTCTCAGGAATGCCTTTGCTGTGTCCCATAAGTTTTTGGTTGTTGTGAGTTTATTTTCATTTGTTTCAAGAAACTTTTTGATTTCTTCCCTAATCTCATTCTTCACCCATTTATTGTTTAATTGCATGCTATTGACACTCCATGTTTTGAGTGTTTTGGGTTTTTATTCCTTGAGATTTGTTTCTAGTTTCAGTTCCTTATGATCAGAGAAAATGCTTGATATGATTTCAATTTTCTTGAATTTGTTGGGGCTTGTTTTGTGTCCTATCATGTGGTCTATCTTTGAAAATATTCCATGTGCATTTGAAAGGAATGTGTATTTTGCTTCTTTGGGACGAAACACTCTATATATATCATTTAAGTCCATTTGATCTAGGGCATTGTTCAATGCCACAGTATCTTTGTTGATATTTTGTTTAGAAGATCTGTCCATCTTTGACAGTGGGGTATTAAAATCCTCTACTATAATTGTGTTGCTGTCAATATCTTTCTTGAAGTCCTGCAAGATTTTCTTTGTATATTTGGGTGCTCCTATGTTGGGTGCATATATATTTACAATGTTTATGTCATCTTGGTGGATTCTTCCCTTCAGTATTATGAAGTGACCATCTGGGTCTCTCTTTATGGCCCTTTTTTTGAAGTCTATTTTGTCTGATATGAGTATTGCTACCCCTGCTTTTTTTCCCTGTTCACTTGCTTGGTAAATTTGTTTCCAGCCCTTCACCTTCAGTCTGTGTAGGTCTTCTGTCCTGAGGTGGGTCTCTTGTAGGCAGCATATGTGTGGGTCATGCTTTCTTATCCATTCAGCTATTCTATGTCTTTTGATTGGAACATTTAAGCCATTTACATTTAAGGTTATTATTGATAGGTACTTATTCGTTGCTGATTTTTTGTACCTGTGTTCTTCCCTCTTTCTCTCTTTTCCTTCCTTTCCTTAAAGCAGCCCCTTTAGCATCTCTTGCAGAGCTGGGTTGGTGGAGGTATATTCTTTTAGACTTCTTTTGACTGGGAAACTTCTTATTTGGCCTTCTATCTTGATTGAGAGCTTTGCTGGGTAAAGTAGTCTCGGTTGCTATCTTCTGGTTCTCATTACTTGGAATATTTTTTGCCATTTTCTTCTGGCTTGGAGTGTTTCCATTGGGAAGTCAGTTGCTAACCTTATTGGGGCTCCCTTGTTACTTCCTGTTTTCCCTTGCTGCCTTTAAGATTCTTTCTTTGTCTTGGAATTTTTTCATTTTAATTATGATGTGTCTTGCAGTGAGCATCTTTGGGTTCCTCTTCCTTGGGACTCTGTGTGATTCCTGGATTTGTGTGACTTTTTCTCTCATCAAATTAGGGAAATTTTCCATCATTACTTTTTCAAACAGGTTTTCTATCCCTTGCTCTTGCTCTTCTTCTTCTGGTATCCCTAGTATATGGATATTATTGCGTTTCATGTTGTCCTGCATTTCCCTTAACCCCTCTTCATTGTTTCTGAGCCTCTTTTCCTTTTCTTGCTCATTCTGGGTGTTTTTTTTCTACCTTGTCATCCAGTTCGCTGATCCAGTCCTCTGCTTCATCGAGCCTGATTTGGATTCCTTCTACTGTGTTCTTCGGTTCAAAAGTTGTAATCTTCATTTACTCTTGGCCTTTGTTGATAGTGTCTATTTCCTTTTTCATGTTGATATAGTTTGCAGTGGGTTCATTGTCGTTTCCCTGTAGTTTTTGGTAATTCTGCATGAGCTCATTAAGCTTCCTCATAACCAATTCCTTGAACTCAGTATCTGATAGTTGACTTGCCTCTTTTTCATTTAGCATTCTTTCTGAGAGTTCCCCCTTTCCTTTCATATGGGGTTTGTTTCTTTGTTTTCCCATTGTTTGTGAGATTCTTCCTGTTAACCTCTGCTTCTTAAATTGCTCTGTTCTGACCCCCTGGGTTTTTGGTGTAAACTTCTGTGGTAGAATACCTGTGAGATTTAATGTATAGTTTCCTTGATCTCCTGATCTTACTGATCCTGGGCTGTGGTTTCTGTTGGCTCTGTGTATGTCTTTAGTTTTTGGTTCTTGTTGGCTCTTTCTTTGGTGGGTCTTTCCCACCAGCTGGTTATCTGAGTGTCAGCCTGTCCCCCTCCTCTTGTCTTCTGTTGTGCAGGTGTGGGCAGGTTGTGTTGGAGCTGGTTCTTCTGTGTTTACAAGGTTTTGAGGCTTTTCTCTTGCTCTTGTTCAGTTGTTTGTTCTTAGTTATTTCTTTACTATTTATTTGTATTTTCAGATAGGTCCTGGGTTGACTTCGTGTGCTTTCCCCTCCCTCCTTCACCTTCTTCTCTTCTTATCTGTTGGTGTTTCCTTTGTTGGTGGTTTTCCTCTTCCAGGAGGAATCCTGGTGTTCCCAGCTTCTATCCATTCTTTTTTTTATGGCAGGCCTTCTCCGGGCTATGGGTGTGCATGCAGAGCCTTCCTTGATTTCCACTCTCCCTGGTGCCTGTGGTTTCAGTTCCCTCCGAGATGAGGTGCAGACACTTACCAGTGGGTGGGCACACTCCCGGTCGCTGGGCACCCTGCGCCGGGTGGTGCCTGCAGTCTCAGCTCTCTCCGAGATGAGGTGTGGGCACTCCCCGGTAGATGGGCACAGTGCACAGTAGCTGGGCACACTCCCGGTCACTGGGCACCCTCCCCTCTGTGGTGCCTATAGTCTAAACTCCCTCCAAAATGAGGTGCAGGCACTCCCCAGTGGATGGGCACACTCCCCGTTCACTGGGCACACTCCTGGTTGCTGGGCACCCTCCCCCGGGTGATGCCTGTAGTCTCAGCTCCCTCCAAGATGAGGTGTGGGCACTCCCTGGTGGATGGGCACACTCCCCGTTCACTGGGCACACTCCTGGTTGCTGGGCACCCTCCCCCAGGTGATGCCTGTAGTCTCATATCCCTCCAAGATGAGGTGTGGGCACTCCCTGGTGGATGGGCACACTCCCAGTCGCTGGGCACCCTGCCCCGGCTGGTGCCTGTAGTCTCAGCTCCCTCCAAGATGAGGTGCGCACATTCCCCCTGATGGGTGGCGGGGTGGAGAGGAGACTGGAGCTGTTGCTGCATGGGAATTCCCCAAAGTGCCCCAGAGGTTCTTTTTCTTTTGGGGAAAAATCCTTCTGCTCAATCCTGTGGCTACCTCCGTACAAGGAAGGGCCTGTCCTCTCACACAGCCCACCTCTCCAGGTAGGCCAGGGGCTGTCCGGGTCAGGATCACATGCGGCCCAACTTTCAACTCTCCTTGGCCAGCACCCATGGTCTCCCTGGGTTTTCCACTTCGTCCTTATTCCCCTCCCTGTGACTTTAAGCAACCAGGTCTCTCACAGTGTTGTTCAGGCCTTGTTTGGCAGGGGAGTGGGCCAATAACCCAGCTCTCTCCCAGGAGTCCTGTGACAGGCCTGGCACCTGCGGGCCTGGGGCTGTAGCTGCCCTGGTCCCCGCGTTGGTCCCAGGGACCTTTTTGTCCTGAAGCAATCCCCTTACCTTCTGTTTTCTCAGTGTCCTCTGTACTTTTTGTTCTCCTATCTTCATAAACGCTGTGCTGCTTTTGGCTGTTCGCTTTGTTTCTCAGTAGAATGGGTAGGTTTTTTTCACCCAGGTGCAGAGGGAAGTTGACTGCGCTCCCACCTATCTTGCTGCCATCCCCTCCTTTTTTCCTTTTTGCCTCTATCAGGGTTCGTTTCTTCCTGCTTTATTCCAGAACAGATACTAAGCAACTACTGGCAACAAAATTCTATAAGTGATCCCTGAGACAATGCAGACGTAGTCTCTGCCCACCACCCCAAGCGGATTGAAACACTAATAGCAATGTGGCATAAGAGTTGCACAAAAGCTTCGAGGAAGAGATGCTTTCCACCTAAGGATACATCATGAAAGTCTTTGTATGTAAGGCAAAGAAGGTAGTCTCTGAGAAGTGTGAATGATGTTTAGGCTGGCTGGCAATGGCAGGAAACTTTCTAAACAGAGAGTACTGTGAGAAAAGGTAGGCAATAAACAGGATGTATGCAAGCACACATGCAAACAGAGATGAATGAATAAGGACCAAGACCACCCAGTTCCATAGAGGTAAACAACATTGGCTTAGATGGTGTGTTAGTTAAATTTGTAGAATAACTGTATTTGCTGCATAACTTCTCTTAGAGATCATTTCCCCACGTGCAAAGGTACAATGTTTATCTACATACACAGGCATGGTAAATAAACCATGTACATTGGGGAGGGGAGTTTGGTGGCTGAATGAGAGGTTTGTGATCAGTAAGGAGATCACAGGTTATTAGTTACTATCAAAGCAATATGTTATTATCATACATTCTTGGGAACCTACTTTCTCTTCCACCTATCTCAGTCTTGACTTCACTTGGCCTCTCTATCCCTTACCTAAGCACATTATCACCTTACTACTGCTCCTAATTTTAAATGGGCCATACATTTCCTCATACCATCTTTCTCTTCAGATTTCATTGTCTTGTTTTTAATTTTACCATTGTTATACGGTTCAAAATACCTTCTATTTTCCCTTCTGATTTTTCTTTTCAGATGTGTGTTGTTTAATTTCCAAATATTTGGCAACTTTACGGATACATTCCTATTATTGATCTCAAGTTTGATTTCATTGCAGTAAGGGTGCACATTCTGTATGACTTCAATCTTTTAAAATTTGCTGAGGTTTGTTTTTTGGCCCAGCACATGGAACTATCTTGCTGAATGTACCATATGCACTTGAAGAGAATATATATTCAGCTGGTTTGGCATACAGTGATCTAAAAAACAAAACATTAGTTCAAGGTAATTGATAATGTTTTTTGGATCTTTTATGTGCTCACTGATTTTTTTGTCTAATTGTTCTATTAATTACCTGGGAGGGGATGTTAAAATCTTCAACTATAATTGTGTATTTGTCTATTTCTCCCTACAATTCTGTGATTTTTTGCTTCATGTATTTTGAAACTCTGCTATTAGGTGAATACACATCTAAGATTATTATATCTTCTTGATGAATTGACCTATGTGTCATTATGAAATGCCCCCTCTTTATTCTCTGGCAATATTATTTGTCTTGAACTCCACTTTATCTGATATTAATATAATTGCTTTGCTTCCTTTTTAGTTTTTGTTTTTTATATCACTTTAATATGAAAATTTTCAAATATAGAGCAAAATAGAATGAATTTTGCAGTGAACACCCTTGAATACAAATTTTATCCCATTTCTATCCATCTATCCATCTTTGCCCATCGATCAATCCATCTTATGTTTATGCATTTTACAGCAAATTGCAGCAAACAGTACTCTTACCCTAAATACTACAGCATGCCCATCATTAACTTCAAAATTTGTTTACAGTTTTTCTTTCCATGTAAAACTTACATCCAATGATATACACAAACGTTAAGTGTACATACAATGAGTTTTGACAAATGAATACTCTTGTGTACCCAAACCCCTCTTAAGGTAAAGAACATTTCCATCACCTTCAAAAGTTCCTTCTTGCCCCTTTTTAGTCAATCTCTGCCACCACCTCACCCCCAAAGGCAACCACTATTCTAATTTTTCCATCCTAAATCACTTTTTTCTATTTTAGAACATCATATAAAGATAATAATATAATATATAGCCTTTGAGGTCTGACTTCTTTCACTCAGCACAATGTTTTTGAGATTCACCCACATTGTTTCATAGATCAGTAGTTTGTTACATTTTACTATTGAGTATTTATTCCATTGTAAGTATGTATTACAGTTCATTTGTCAATTCTTGTATCATTGAATACCTGGTACATTTGAATTTTTTAGTATTATGAATAAAGTTAATATGAACATTCTTGTGCAATTTCTGTGGGCACATATTTTCATTTTCCCTGAGAAAGTGTGTTGCTTTTTTGACCTTGGTAAAAACATGGGCCCACGAGGACCATGTTTTCTAGGGCCCACGAGGACCACCTGGTTCTCCAGAAGCTGTAGAACCTATAGGATCACCAAGATTTCAAGTAAGTAACGTGTATCTACCATATGATCATAGAATTCACATGAATGCTTTCCCCAGTAGGCCATGGATTTAATGTACACCTATGTAAATGTAGGCTCACCTAGTAGAGAAAGGCAACTTTCATTCTTGGAGGATTAAAATGAAGCATGCTATTGTAAGGAGCTACATGTTGTCTTTATTTATTAGAGTCAATTTGACTATCCACTGTGTGCTTCCACAGTCTTCTAGTCTGGCTCAACCTAAAGTATAGCCCAGAGATGGCAGATACCTGGCACATCTATTTCTATCACTCACTCCCCTCAACCATGACAGACATTGCTAATTAATCATACTACCACCACTGTTACCCACCCTGAGCACAGAAGAATCTTCAAAAATCCTTTTCAACACTGCATCTTGGACAGTTCTACCTCCCTCTGTCTCTTTTTGATACAAGTCCTATTTGCCATCACTAGTATAGGAAAAACATAGGGAGTCATTTGTGTGGTTCCAGGAAAGCCCTGATTCAGATTGTTCTCTCTCCAGTGCAGGAAATCCCACTATTCATTACTTTGGTTCAGTGTCACCAAAGGTCAGCATTGGCCTGTTGGAAGGAATGACACATGAAATCTTCAGTACTTTAACATGAATGTGGTTATTGAGTCAGCCTCAGAGGTTTCAAGGAAGATAAAAAAGGAACCCTGGGAGAGGAAGCTAGAATTTTCTTCACCAAGATGACAGAGCACCTATCCCCAGTGACAGTCAACATGCCCACATTCTTTTTGGCTGAAACTAAAGAGAGCTAATTCTTTCTTTTCATTTTTAATATAAGGTCCTCCAGGTCCTCCTGGTCTCCCTGGTCTTGATGTAAGTATGCTCTATTGTGGGGCATTTGGCCTCGTACCAGTAAGTACTCTTGTTTCTCCAGAGATATTCTGGTTTCATTAAATGCACTTTCTGATTAAAAAAAAAAACAAACCCTGCATTCCAACTGAAGTCTCTGGAGATTGTTTAATAACTGACTTTGTTTTTGCTACCTGTACCTCATGCCCCAGGGGAATATGGGGCTAGGTTTCCAAGAAGACAGGGTAAATAGATTTTTGCACAATACAACCTGCATTCCATATGCTCCGAGAAATGTGTCAGGGTACACCAATGTGCCTGCTTGTGTAAGGGTACTTTGTTGGGAACTGCCCTTCCTGGTTTCAGAAGCTGGAACCCCCCATGGCTAAGACTGAGTAAAAAGACCTTGGGACCATAAGCCACTAAGGAGACAAAGCTTATCCTCCAGTAAGGGGCACAGCCTCTGCCCCCTTTACTTCACCCTGCTTGTCCCTGGGCAGATGACTGGTTAGCAAATGATGGGTACAATTCCTCAAGGGAGGGACAACCTAAGACAAGCATGGTCATGAAGGGGCTATCAGGGAAGGACTTAGGGGACTATAGAAAAAGGGGGTGATGAACCCTTGCCCCTTGGCTTTTGACATAGCCTGAGTTCTCATTCTGTCTGTAAGAGGTCTTCTAATCTCTTGGCTGCCTTACTTCCCCTGACTTAAGCCTGAAACAATGCTGGAGGTGGGTGTGGCCCTGTGCTGGAAAGAGCGGTTCCCCTGGGGCAATCAGGCCTAAGAAAGCTTGCATAAAATCCCATGAAACCTGCTTTGCTAAGAATGTCCTCAATATTCTGATAAGGGTCCAAGCATGAAATGAATTTGTTTCCCAAAGTTTTATGATCCTTTATTAACTGTCCCTGAATCAGAATAAGCCCTCATAGTTCTTTGAATGTTATCTATTGTTTGATCATTACTGCCTGACAATGATTGACAAGCTTTACCTGTATTCCTAAGCAAATTGAACCCAATAAAACTCATTGAGGAATGGGCTCAAGGCCCTTCTCCTCTGAGAGATTGGCCACCTTTCCTCCCCAAGCAGATCATGTCTTGATAGACTTATTCTCATCCATGGTGGCTGGGAGTGGGGAAAGGCTCTGTGAGTGGATCCCACCCTCCTACAGTACTTGACTCTGCCTTTGGAAATGAGTGTTTTCCACCCCACATTGATACTCTGGTGGGGTCCCTTGAGGGCTGCATGTGCACATGCCACACATAGGCTATTGTGGTGATTCTCCTTTAAAATACTGTAGTCTTTCTGCTTCCTACCTGTGAAGTGTTTATGTCTTACAGATGTACTCTCTTCAAATATATATTTTTTTCCTTCCACCTGGGTATTTGTATACTGTGTCACCTTCTCTTTCCTTTTCTCTGCTTTCCCTGTTATCTCTATCTTTCCTCTTCCTTCTTCTTTTCTTCTTCTTCCCTCCTCTTCCTCTTGCTCCCCCTTCTCCTCTTCTCTCTATCACCTCTTTAAGCATGATTTCTCCATTCTCTTTTATCTTTCCTTCTTCATTCTCCCATTTACATCTGTATAAACTGTATAGTAATTTGGGAGCCTCAAGAGACACTCACATTTTGTACTTCTCCCCCTTCATGGTTGCCTTTTGCAGATTGCACTGCTTTCAAGAAGTAAATCCAGCCTCCAATGTTTTTTTTTTTTTTTTTTTAAAGATTTTATTTATTTATTTTTAGAGAGAGGAGAAGGGAGGGAGAAAGAGAGGGAGGAAAAAACAATGTGTGGTTGCCTCTCATATGGGCCCCACTAGAGACCTGGCCTTCAACCCAGACATGTGTCCTGACTGGGAATCGAACCAACAACCCTTTGGTTCACAGCCTTCACTCAATCCACCGAGCTACAGCAGCCAGGGTGCCTCTGATGTTTTAATGTGGGCTTCACTGCCTCTGCTTGTGCTCTTGGCGAGGATTAGACCAATTATAGTCTGATCACAATTGTCAAAAGGTGGCCATTCCCCTTGCTCAAAACCCTTTTTGCTTGTTTCTAAACACCCTTCATGCATATCCATGGCAAACATGAACCTGCAGTTTCCTTCTCACCCTTTGGCACTAACAGTTTTTTTTTTCCTCTTGAGTGCAAGGGTGAGGATGAAAAAGGCAATGGACAGTGTATTTGTGAGTTACATCCAGAGGACAAACCCACCCTCTGGAGAAATGGTCTGTGTGGTTTCTGCTTTGCTTAATGTTCCCTTTGATCTTACAGGGAGATGTTGGCCTCCCTGGCTCTGCAGGACACCCACCATCTACCGGAGAACTGGAATTTATGGGATTTCCCAAAGGGAAAAAATGATCTAAGGTGGTGAACATTTAAGAACAGGAATAGTTAATAAGCGTTTCCCTGTTAATATCAAAGTTAAATCAAGTAACCAGACTAACTGGAAGGATATAGGATTCTGGACAATGGATTTTTGTTTGGAAATGAGGTAAAGCCTTCTTTGTTTTGTCCCTCATGAAAAGCTTTCTAAAAAGTGGGCTATTTTTGTTTTTGTTTTTGTATGTGCATATGAGCTTGCCTAGGTTTTGAGTATTCACTTAAGTGATAATTTTTTGTGTGTTTCACTTTTACAGATCCAATTATCAAGATGCTAAATAACTTAAAACAAATATTAAATACTTAAGTATTTTCCTCTTAACTCCCAAGTTTCTCAACGTTTATGTTGTTCCCAAAGCACTGTGACAGAACACATAGGATATAAATGGTTGCTTTTTGAGTTATCATTTTTAAAAAGTTGTTTGCCCTTAAAACTTGACCCTGCAAGAAGGATATACTGTCACCAATTGGCAGTAGAGGCCCTAATTTACCTGATCTGAACTACCAAGCCGGAAGCTGTAGACCTGTTTAACCAAGATATTTTATAATCTGTATTTTGGTGTGAATGAGTATGCATATGGATGTATTTGAATGGCTGTATGCTGTTAAACTGTGCAGATATGTTTTGGTAACCTGTATTCCTTTCTTTCCTGGGGTTTACTTAAGTTTTATGATCCTGTGCTTATGGTCAAGGCATATAGGAGGGGGGAGATGTTTATTCCCATTTCTTTAATTTGTATTTGTGCAAGCAATAGCTCCAGGTCCCCTCCAGGTTTACAGGAAGTATCCATTGATTGGAAACAGTTTGTAAGCAAATGAAAGATTGCCTGCATCCTTGATCATGCCCAAACTTTAGAGAGCCCTTCCAGGGCACATAAGAAATTAACCTATCAGGGAAAGATGGATTAAAATATTTTATGTCCCTATCCAAACTGTAATTGTTATTCTTTTCCCAAAACCATTACTTTTCTGCAGCCTGTAATTTGCTATAGGAAGTCACACTGCATAGCTTCTGCCACTAGAAAGAAAAGAGATGATTAACGTTTCTGTCCCCCAAACTGCCTGGGCATTTGAGCTTTTATTTTAGACAGTTTTCTTTTCCTGTCATGGGCCTTGGTTGCTCCTATACCACAAAAGCTTCCTAAATTATGATATCCTGGTACAGTTACTTGTTCCAGAGCCTGGGAAGTCTGTACCACCCTTTGGTGCTCCAATCCTGATATTTCATTGGTTCTCCAGTGCCCAGCCCAACTTGCTCAAGAAAGCTATCTCCTTTATGTTCACTGCTTCCTACTGCTACTCACTAAGCTTTCTTTGTTTTTCCAGGGGGAACCAGGGCTTCCAGGTTTCCCAGGAACAAGTGGCCGTCCAGGTCGCCCAGTAAGTCTTTATATGTGGTCTACATGTACAGTATTTGGACAATAGCTATAGCAATAAAAGGCTAACAGGAAGACTCCGTCCTATGATTATTGTACAGAATTCCACCATCTTCATTATTAGAAAGCATTTGAAATGTTCTTGTTTCTTGAACACATGGAACATTATCATGGTTCTTCATGAAACTATATATCTTTTTTTTTAAATATATTTATTGATTATGCTATTACAGTTGTCCCATTTCCTGCCCCCCTCACTCCACTCAATCCTCCCCTCCCCCTCACTCCCACATTCCCCCCTATAGTTCATGTCCATGGGTCATACTTACAAGTTCTTTGGCTTCTATATTTCCTACACTATTCTTACCCTCCCCCTGTCTATTTTCCACCTATCATCTATGCTACTTATTCTCTGTACCTTTCCCCCCCTCTCCCTCTCCCACTCCCCTATTGACACCCCTCCATGTGATCTCCATCTCTATGGTTCTGTTCCTGTTCTAGTTGTTTGCCTAGTTTGCTCTTGTTTTTGTTTTAGGTGTGGTCGTTAATAACTGTGAGTTTGCTGTCATTTTTACTGTTCCTATTTTTGATCTCCTTTTTCTTAGGTAACTCCCTTTAACATTTCCTATAATAAGGGCTTGGTTTGATGAACTTCTTTAACTTGACCTTATCTGAGAAGCACTTTATCTTCCCTTCCCTTCTAAATGATAGCTTTGCTGGATATAGTAATCTTGGATAGAGGTCCTTGCGTTTAATCTTGGGTAATGTACTTATGATGTGCCTTGGTGTGTTCCTCCTTGGGTCTAGCTTCTTTGGGACTCTCTGAGCTTCCTGGACTTCCTGGAAGTCTGTTTCCTTTGCCAGATTAGGGAAGTTCTCCTTCATTATTTGTTCAAATAAGCTTTCAATTTTTTGTTCTTCCTCTTCTCCTGGCACCCCTATAATTCGGATGTTGGGACGTTTCAAGATGTCCTGGAGGTTCCTAAGCCTCTCCTCATTTTCCCGAATTCTTGTTTCTTCAATCTTTTCTGGTTGGATGTTCCTTTCTTCCTTCTGTTCCACACCATTGATTTGAGTCCCAGTTTCCTTCGCATCACTATTGGTTCCCTGTACATTTTCCTTTGTTTCTCTTAGCATAGGCTTCATTTTTTCATCTACTTTTCGAACAGATTCAACCAATTCTGTGAGCATATTGATAACCAGTTGCTTTGAACTGTGCATCCGATAGGTTGGCTATCTCTTCCTCGCTTAGTTGTATTTTTTTTTGGAGCTTTGAAGTGTTCTGTCATTTGGGCCATTTTTTTTTTCTTTTTTTTTGTCTTGGCGCGTCTGTTACTTTAAGGGGCAGAGCCTTAGGTGTTTACCGGGGCGGGGTAACGCTGGTTGCTGTGCTGTGACACTGTACGTGGGGGAGAGGGGCCCAGAGGGACCAATGGCACCCGCTTCACTCTCCTCCGGATTTCAATCTTCCACTCCGATACCCACAATCAAACTGGGCCCCTCTGGTGCTGGTTCCCAAGTAAGTGGGCCTGTGCACACTCTAGGCCCCTGTAGGTCTCTCCAACGACCTCTCCCGTGAGGCTGGGAGTCTCTCCTGCTGCCGCCCCAACCCCCACGGGCGCTTTCAATCAGAGGTTTGAGGCTTTATTTCCCCGAGCTGTAGCCCTGGGTTGAGCGGTCTGCTTCACTCCCCGCCGTTGGTAGGGTTTATCTATGTTCGAATGTGGGGCTGCGGTGTGCTACCTGCACTCTGCCTGCCCCGCTCTCCGCCACTCCTAGTGCGGCCCTCTCGGTTTATCTGCGAGAATGTGTGGCCGCAGGGTCTGCTAGTGCTCCACTGCCTGCCCCCTTCATCCCACACTCCGCCAATCTGGGTCCTGCCACAGCCACGTGAGTCCTCTCCACCCCGGTGCCCGTCTCCGCCCCTCCTACCGGTCTGGATGAATGTTTATTTTGTATTTCCTTGGTGTTGGACCCCCTTGCTGTTCGATTTTCTGTCAGTTCTGGTTGTGCGAGGAGGCGCAGTGTGTCTACCTACGCCACCATCTTGGTTCTCTTCTCGAAACTATATATCTTAAAGGTTAGTAATTCAAGCTCTAGAGTTAAAAGAGACCTAGGCTTAACTTCTGGTTTCACCAGTTTCTAGCTGTGTGACCTTGGACAAGTTTCTTAACTTAATGAATAGGACTTTGCACATGCCTGGCACTTATCAATTGTTCAGTAAATGGGAGTTAATCCTAGCAGTCCTATCTTCACTTTCCTATCTGCCTTTGTATCTTAGCTTCTTTCACTCGAGAAACCTTCTGTGGGCCCCTATGTGCTAGGTAGGCATGCTGGTGGACTCTCAGGCTACAAGAGTAATAAGAGTTCAATAAGTAAAAGTCCTTGTCCTTGAGGAGTGTACGTTCCAATGGAGAAGTGAGGGAGGAGACAGACAATAAATAAGGAAACAAATGAATCAGGAACAAGTTCATAGAGCGGTAAAGGTTATAGAAGATAAAAGAGTAAAGTGATGGAGCATAGATGGGGAATGTGTTGAGCTACTTTGGACAATGGTCAAGAAGGACCTCTCTGAGGAAGTGAATATTATGAGGGAAAAAGTCACATGAAATCAGGAAGATTGGTTTTTTTTGTTTGTTTTGTTTTGTTTTTTAATTAATTAATTTATATTTATTCAGTTACAATTGTCTGCATTTTCTCCCCTTCCCTCCATCCCACCCCAGCCAGTCCCACCTCCCTCCCCCACCTCTACCCTCCCCCTTGATTTTGTCCTTGTGTCCTTTATAGTAACTCCTATAGACCCCTCTCCCCACTATCCCCTCCCCTGTGGCTATTGTTACAATGTTCTTAATTTCAATGTCTCTGGTTATATTTTGTTTGCTTTTTTCTTTTGTTGATTATGTTCCAGTTAAAGGTGAGATCATACTTATGGCTCCCTTAGACAAAAACAGTCTTCCTGTTAAAGGACAAATACCATATGATCTCACCTTTAACAGGAAGATTGTTTTTGTCTAAGGGAGCCATAAGTATGAAGACCCTAAGGTTGGAAAAAAACTCAGAACGTTTTTTTTCTTTTCTCCCCATCCCTCCACCCCGCCCCAGCTGAACCCACCTCCCTCCCCCACCTCCACCCTCCCCCTTGATTTTGTCCATGTGTCCTTTATAGTAATTCCTGTAATCCCCTCTCCCCACTGCCCCCAACCCACTCCCCCCTAACTATTGTTAGATTGTTCTTAACTTCAGTGTCTCTGGTTATATTTTGTTTCCTTTCTCCTTCTGTTGATTATGTTCCAGTTAAAAGTGAGATCATATGGTATTTCTCCCTCAATGTCTGGCTTATTTCACTTAGCATAATGCTCTCCAGTTCCATCCATGACATTGCAAAGGGGATAAGCTCCTTCTTTCTCTCTGCTGCATAGAATTCCATTGTGTAAATATACCGTAGTTTTTGGGTCCACTCATTTGCTGATGGGCACTTAGGTTGCTTCCAGTACTTGGCTATTGTAAATTGTGCTGCTATGAACATTGGGGTGCATAGGTTCTTTTGGATTGGTGTTTCAGGGTTCTTAGGGTATAATCACAGCAGCGGAATTGCTGGGTCAAATGGCAGTTCCATTTTTAGTTTTCTGAGGAAATTCCATACTGAAAAAACTCAGAACTTTTGAGGAACAACAAGAAGTTAAGTGCATGGGAGCAGAGTGAAGAAGACCAAGAACCAGGCAGAGAGGAACTAGATCATGGAGACTTTTATAAGTCAGATGTGGCTTTTATGTTAAATGTAGCAGGAAGCCATTAGAAGGCTCTGACTTATATTTTTAAGATTACTCTTGTGGGGGGCACACAGGGGAGTGGAGAAAGAAGGGGCATGATGCAGCAAACAGAGGCTATTTTAACAGACCAGGCAAGAGATGGTAGTGGCTTGGACTAGGGTGATAACAATGGAAATGAAAAGAAGTGCATGGATTCAAAATATTAAAAGTTTAAACTTTTTATTATGGAACATTTTAACCATATACAGAGTGGAGAGAATGACATAATGATACAAGCATTAATAATTACCAACTCATAGCAATAATTACCAATCTGAAGCAAAAAACAAACATATCATTTCATCATAAATACCTCAGAATTTCTAAGAGATAAGGGATTTGTAAAAAATATAGTAACAATATCATCATTAGTAATTAATTATTAGTAATTACTTGATATCATTTAATAAGTCAGAATTCAGATTTACAATTGTCATATGTATGTGTGAGAGAGTATTTTATAATTGCCATATTGGAATTAAGATCCAAATGAGACCCACATGTTACATCTGGTTGATATGTCTCTTACATTGTAAGATGTATTTTGAAGAAGGAGCTGATAAGATTTTCATCGATTGGGTGTAGGGGTGGGGAGGGAAATGAACGAGTCAAAGATGAATGAGCCTGCTCCTACTTGCTGGCAAAGTGGAGATGGATGACCCTAGTCTTTCTCTACATTTCTTTGAAATACTGTGTCTCTAGATGGCCAGAAAACAGAGCCAGTAGAGCCACTGGCACAGGTTGCTTCCATGATAATCCCTATTACTCTGTATCTAATGAATCAGAAAGGAAGAGAACCCTGATGTTGGAGACAGGACACCAGGACATCAGACCCAGGTCCAGTTCTGGGACTTTTTGAAGTCTCTGAACCTCTCTGTATATCTATAACATAGCAATGGACATATCCGTTGTTTCAAGGCCTAACTCTCAATGTATGTGAACTTTCTTTGCAAAGTATAAAGCTGTGCTGTCCAAAATGATAAGCACTGACCACATATGGTACTGAGCCCTTGAAATGTGGCTAGTCTGAAGTTAAACATGCTGTAAGTGCAAAATACACAGCAGACTTTAAAAATTAGGAATGAGAAAAGTCTAAAATATCTCATTAACAATTTTTACTTCAATGTTGAAATGATAATATTTGCCATATAATTGGTTAAATAAAATGTTACTAAAATTAATCTCACTTATTTAGTTTACTTTTTTAAGGTGGCTACTAGAACATGTAAAATAACATAGTACCTCACATTATATTTCTATTGGACAGCACAAATACAAAGTACTTTGCAAGTGTGCTAGGGAAGATGGTTTACAACTTTTTTGTGAGCATTTCACATAGATTCTAGTCACCTCACATGATGCTGGTGAGTATGCAAGGTGGGCTGGGCTTGTCTCCTTGTACTGATGAAGAAACCATGGCCTGAATGAATGAAGAAGATTGTCCAGAGTCACAGAGCAAGTTATTAGCAGATCTGAGGAAGAAATTCAGCTTTCTTCAATTCTAGCCAATTCAGAGGTTTTCCCCCATACCATACTGCCCCCTACAGTCCAGTTAGTTTTCCTCATTATGGTAGTAGGTTTTATGGTCTCTGGTGTTACTGGTTTCACTAGCTCAAACTCCCTTCCCCCTCCCATTCCCTTCCTGGGTCTACCTCAAAAGATTCCTCCTGCTACAATTTCACCATGTTCCATTTTGTTCTGTAAAAGAAAGAAAGAATGGCTGACAGCAATGCAAGCCATTCTTTGTAATACCATTTCAAGCTCAGCATTTCCAGTGTTTTGCAAAGTAAGCTAAAAAATAGAAACCCCAGTTGATTATAAATATATCCAAGCTGGAAAATACCTCCCTTTGTATAGTGCAGTGTGTTTTCAGAGGGTGGGAATAAAAAATACCAGAGTTCTCAGCCCACTTTGGCATAGATTTGATATCCAACCCTTGCCAAATCATGTAACTCCGTCACTCCTAACATCTCTGACTGCTTAATGGGAACATTCATAACTACTGCATGTGCTTATGACAGAAAAGTTGTGAGATATTCTGAGCTTTTCAGAGGAAATACGCTTCTGAAATCCAAAGCCCTCACATAAGCTTTCAATTATCCACACAAGGCAGTGCTGAGGATGCAAACCTCTCGGGAATCTAAAATGTTCCCTTTAAGCATTTGTTTCCTTTTCACAGGAGCCTAAATCTTCGAAGGAACTGCTGACAAGTGGCCAACCTAACAGATTTATTCCTCACCTTCTTTCTCTTGCCCCCTGCAGTGACCAAATATCTGATTTTTTTTTTTTTTTTTTTTTTTTTTTTTGCTCAACCCCAGCTTCATACATTTCACCCTGTTGTCCCTAGGAGCATACTCACATTTGTAGGTCACAGATACACCCACGGGGATTGTAACAATCATATACACCTGTGTGCTCTCTGCACAAGGCACCAGCAAGCACACACTAAGGCAAAATGGAAGAGATGAGGGGAGAGAGAAGAAATTGGCAAATCCTGAGGTACATATTGAGCGGATCTGAGGCAGCTACTGGGCAGGTGGGGTTCTTCAATTGTACACCAGGCTTTCCAAGCACTTCAGGTAGATCCTTTGGAGATGGAGCCCCATCTTGCCAGACCTAAGCTAGGCTTTGGGCCCTGGTGCCCCAGGGGACATTAATAGCAGTTTGACATGGCCAGAGTTGAGAAGGAAACTCCACTTTCCTAACCTCTCAAGTTTTAAATCTCCTCACCCTTGGAGTGCCAAGCAGAACAGATCTCTGCAGTTTAGCTTCCAAAATATTACCACAAATCCCACCCTGTGCCCTCCCCCACAACCTTCCTCCCCCTTATCATGCTTCAGCCTCCCTCCTGCCTTTCCTAGTTAGAGAATCCTCCCTTGCCATGGACGGGGATCTAGCTGTGTCCGTTGACTTCACTGGGCCATGTGGAGTCATTGGGTCGGGGGAGATGCTTGAGCAGAGTGTGACTGTGTGGTGGCCTGCCTTTTAAGGGTGCATGTCTCTGAGGACCATGACCAAAGTGTCTCTCATTGGGCAGTGGGCCTGACACCCCTTGGTTTCAGCCTAGTGTTCACATCTTGAGTATTTCTTTTTCTTTTTACCATAACCATTTTTATTTTTATATCTATTTTTACATTATAATTTACATACAATGTTACATTAATTATAGGTGTACAACAGTGATTAGATATGTGTATATCTTACAAAGTGATCACCACTATAAGTCTAGAAACCACCTGCCACCACACATAGTTATTACAATATTATTGACTATATTCTCTATGCTGTACTTTACATCACTGTGACTGATTTTAGAACTCAGGGTGCCTTTTTTTTGCACCACCCTCCCCACCCTGATCCAATGACTATGTCATTTCCCCTTATTATTGTCCAAGTGACTGAAATTGAGTCGTTTGCAGAACCATTAATATCCTTGAACCAAACATACCAGGATACTAGGGCCATAGAGAGCAGTCCTGTAAACAGCCAAGATAGTACTGTAATGAGGTTTTCCTGGCCAACTGTGAGAAGGCATGAGGGAGCAGTGGGTACAAGACAGTTCATGAAGAAGACTGGCTGTGACAGGGCCACGTCCCAGTATATCTTGATAAAACAGCTTGTCCAGCAGGGCCTTGTACGGTGCCTCCCTGTGCTGGAGACAAGTTAAGCCTACAGCCCAATATCTTGCCAAGTCATCTATTTGGTATTGGCTTTAACTCACACTCAACAAATTCCTTTCTTTAATTTTGTTTCCTTTTTAAATTTTTTATGTATTTATTTTTGTTCACATTGTAATGCAAATTCTCAGACCTCCTGTCTGAGAAAGCAAGCATCCAGGGGCTCTTTCTGCCTCCTGAAGGAGAACAAGGCCCCCTTGTTTTTACAACTGTGGCAAGATATGTGTGGGTTGGAGGTAAAACAGTTCTACATTCCGTCACCTTCTGTAACAGTTTTGTTCTCTGGGTCACTTTCCATTTAATTTATCAAGTATGTATTGGACCACCTTGTATGCATTCAGCCTGCAGTAATGCACATTGGACTCCTCCAGAAGTGAGTGTGACATCAACCTTCTGCTTACGAACTTTCATATGTAACCCATCTTAGCACTTTTAAGAGTTTGGGGCAGCATGAGCTGCCATAACTTCCATAGACAGGATAGAGAAGTCTTCATGAAGTGCTTGACTTCAGAGGCCGATAGACACATTCCACCAGGTGGCAGCATGCATTGGTTTCCAATTTGAGATCCCGAACTAAGATTTCAAATAAGTTTGCATTCAGTTTGACTCACAGGCTTTTCAAATGGAAATTCTATTCAGCAGGAAGTCTGAGCTATTTGACACACAACTAAAGATGTAGAAAAAGACAATAGAAACCAAAGCCTGCTTTGAATCAGACAGTTCACAGACACACATTCTCCTCCAATAAAAAGACGACAAAAACACCCCCCCCCCAAAAAAAAACCCTTGGGGCTAGAAATCTAAGGGCCATTGAGTCCGTTTTTAGTACCCATGGGAATGCTCTTAGTATATAAGAGGAAGAAAACTACAAACAGGATTGGAGCAGCACCTTCAAAACCAGGTGAGCCAGGTCACATCAAGAGGACAACAGGTAGTGTGCAGCAAATTTTAGCATCTTGCACAACCTTACATGTAAGAAAGCTTCACTGCCTCCTTTACTCTCACAATAAGCTTAAATGGCATTTGCCAAAATCTGTACTCCCAAAAGTCCAATTTTAACCAATAACAAAATGGCCTCAACTCATTTTGCTGTGAAAGTCTTTATCCACTTAGGTAATGAACTCTTCTGTATCTCAGGACTCAGAATATATTTGCCTTGGACCCAGAGTGGAGGAAGCTCTTTCTCACTCACTTTGCTTTTTGGATTTCTGCTTCTCCATAGAGAATCCCCAGTCATGTCCATGGCTGTAAGCCCTCACTTCTTGCAAGCAAGGCAAGAGAGGTTGGAAACCATGTCACAGACATGCGGGGTTCTAGACCACACCAAGATAGAAAGACTTCACACTGAGAAGGATATTACACTTATCACATCTCCAGAGGGCAAAATCTCTTCCCTCTAGAATTGACCTCCAAGGATTAAATAACACAATTCTCCATTTGTGGGTCAAAGAACCAAGCTCCTAGATGGTTTCTCATGGAAAGGGCCCTGGAAAATAACCTGGCTGTTCTCATTGATTCTGTAACCCATAAAAGATGCTTAGCCCTTCTGAGTGTTGATCTCCCCATCTGCAAAATCAATGAGGACAGATACTGCACCATTTCTATACTGTTAGTCCATGTTACTATAAATGCATGCGATACTGTTTGGGGGAGAAGACATTACTTCTAGAACCAAAAGAGTACCTTGAATGAATGGCCCAAATTATATTCAGGCCCTATGTGCTTCTCAGGCAGTGACAGGAGACTCAGCATGGTGAGCTTCCCCAGTGGGACAGTGCAGCTGGTTTGAAATTATCTACTTGCTTGGGATAGTGCCGGAAGACCTATGACGGAATGAATGTTATACATTATAGTTTCTTTTTTCTTTTAGGGTTTTGGAACTGCTGAAGAAAAAGGAGAAAAGGGAATCCCTGGTTTGCCAGGACCTAGGGTAAAAACGTGGAATATTGCTTGCCTGGGTCTGTTAAGTTACCTGGTCCATTTTATTTTCTGTTTGCATCCTTAATCAATGTAACTTTGTAGTCACTTAAGCCTCTCTTCTTTCTCTTCCTCAGCCTTCTGTCAGCCCCCTAAGACTACCTTCTCTCCAGTTTGCCCCCTTTCCTTGACTTAGTGACTCCCTTGATTAAGGAATGATACCCCCTATACTAGGTGACAACTCAGCCTACATACTCTCTTTATCCTCATGTATAATTATCTTCTGGGTTAAAGAATTATGCCAGGTTTGTCTTGCTTTCATTCCATTCTATCTTGAGGGAATGTGGGCAAGGGTGGGATTTGGGGGGTTGCAGGAATGGAAGAAAGAGGGCCAAGTACAATTTTTATAGAACAGAAACCAGCCTGGGAAGTTCTAGAACATAGTGATGTTTGCAGTCAACAGTTTCCAGTAATACTAATATCACTTCAAGTGGAAAAATAATTGTTAGCCATTCTCATCCTTAGCTTTAGGCACTTGGATCTTAGGCTGTAAACAATTGGTCAACTTTAGCCTTAAAGTAGTAACATTTTAGAAAATTGTACTTTTAGCTTTGTCATGAAACTTGTTAAAGAGTCTTTTGAGTATTCAACAATGTTTATCCATTACCCTGCCATTTCTTTCTATTCTTTTCCCTACTCCCTTGTCTTGAAAAGGCATAATCACCAACAAATAATGCATTTGGGTGAGAGACAAGCAGCCCTCCTACAATCTGTTTAAAAATCTCATGACTTGGAACTAAGGTAGACTAAGGATAATACCACCAGCCTCTCTACCAAATTCCGCCTAGCACTTAAAATGTTTCCATTTATTTAGCTTTTTAAAAATTCTCTGTGTGGCTATTCAGCCTAATAAATAGAAGTCATTAGAAAGAAGTCATTAAGCCAGATCTAGGAACATTATCTAACCTGATTTTAGGAGCCATTAAATCCTGAACTCAGTAGGATAGCTTTGTTATGTAAATCTACTGGCTTTTTCTATCGTGGGATATTAATCTTTCTAAGGTGCCTCTTTTGTCTTTACAGGGACCCATGGGTTTACCAGGAGTCCAAGGACCTCCAGGGAGTCAGGTATTTTGGTTAATATCATTAAAACCTTAGTGTATAACATCTGAACCAAAAGGTCCCATCACTTTTCCTAACATGGCCATCAGTCCAATGGGAGATACTGCTTATAATGCAAATTGTCTATCTCTCTTTGATTGTTATAATCTCAGCCACTCTCCTCTTTTGTTTGTACCCAAGAACATGAGCATCCAGTGTCAAGTGTGGTGCCATGCCATGCCATGATGCAGTCATATTTCTTTAACATGTTATTGGTGCCTAGCAAGGACAGCCTGCTTGTATTGATCTCTAGTCTTGTGGCCCTTGTAACTCCAAACATGCAGGTTGGCTACCCTAGTGTGCCTTATTGCCTTTTGTAACAGATTACGGATTCAGGTACTGTCCGTACATACCCTGGAATGCCAGCCAATGTTCCTGTGCCATTTGCTCTGGCCTAATCCAAAGGCCAGGTCTTCTTAATACAACTTAGTTGTAACTGTTCTGTCACAGGGCAAGAAGGGGTCCTCAGGTTTCCCTGGACTTAATGGATTGCCAGGAATTAAGGTAATATTGTTGGGAACTGAAAATCGAGGACTGCGGAGGTAGAAGGGTAAAGAATTACCAAAAATGCTGTTTAATCCATTCAGGCTACTATAACAAAATATCACAGACTGGGTAGCTTATAAACAATAGAAATTTACTGGTCACAGTTCTGGAGACTGGAAGTCTGTGATCAGGGTGCTAGTATGTTTGAGTTCTGGTGAAGGCTTTCTTCCAGCTTACAAACTGCCTACTTTTCCCTGTTTTTCATATGGTGTAAGGAGTGAGCTAGCTCTCTTGGGCCTTTTATACAAGGGCACTAATCCCAATCACAGGGGCTTTGCCCTCATGACCCGGTCACCTCCCAAAGACCTTACTTCTTAATATCATTACCTTGGGCATTAGGTTTTCAACATTAATTGGGAAGGGGGCATGAATATTCAGACCATAGCAAATGCCTACATATGAAATGAAGTATTTTTACATTTTAGATGTCATCCTTTTCACATGAAATGCATGCATCTTACTTTAATACACAAAGCTGATGAGCATTCCTTAGACACTCCTTGATAAATGCTAGACAAAAAAGGAGGGAACTGTGGGAACAAATACATCCCTCCAAGGAAGAACATTTTATTATTGACATTGCTTAGAATTGCCAACTTTTCATTTTATTGCATTTTCACTGTACTTTTCACTGTACAGACAATGCATCCCCTTATTGCCTGCTTCTGGAGCAGACAGTTCCCACCACCCACTCTGAATATACCACTGTATCTTATTCTGGTATCCGAGTTCCTCTTTTGGGACAATTAGGACTCCTTTGACTTCTCCTGCCTGGCATCGTTCACTAACAAGAGCAGTAACACTATCACAGTCTCAGGCCTGCTGAGAGTTAGAAAAGTGTAGAAACTCTGCTCCCTCCTTGGCACATCTTGGCTGCAGCCATTTTATCTATTCCTGTGATATGTTTTCCAGGCCCAGAAGTAGATTGTCCTGGAGTTGGGTTGCAAAATAAAATTGTGAACCCGTGTTCTTAACAGTGTTGTAATTGAGTACCAGGCCTCTGGTCTGCCTTGTGTTGCCTTCATCTTAAATTGATAAGACTGAAATTAATGTATGGACTAGCTGGCCCTGAAAATCAGGGCTTACAGAAGGAGGAACCTTTCATTTTCCTGGGGAATGTATTTGAGGACACAGATCTTGGGTGATAAGGTCATGGAAATAGTTGTGTTTAATGTATTTAATCTTTACAGGGTGGAAAGGGTGGCATTGGCCTGCCAGGCCCAGATGTTCACATCGATACAGGTGGTGCTGTGATCTCAGGTGCAATGTTTTGTTAATTTGAATAAGAAGAAAAGACAGGGTGTTAAATTCTATATCCCTTGTAATTATTAAAAGAATACTTTGTCAGCCACTGAATTGCTGCTAAATGCAGCACTCCCAAGGGCCCCTCCTGGGTCCTGAACTTGGGGAGTAAAGCTAACTCGAATGTCTTAGGAAAACAAACCAAATACTACACTCCATTTTTGTGTGGAGTCTACCAAGACTGGAGTTTGAGTTGGCCTGGGTCTGGATTTGCTAAAAATGGTTCTTCTAGTGATATTTTCAGAAGGATTGATATCTTCCTCAACTAGGTTGACTTCAGCCTGATTCTATGGGACAC
Source organism: Desmodus rotundus (assembly GCF_022682495.2). Classification (NCBI taxonomy): domain Eukaryota; kingdom Metazoa; phylum Chordata; class Mammalia; order Chiroptera; family Phyllostomidae; genus Desmodus; species Desmodus rotundus. Next base: position 46,225,741 of record NC_071400.1, on the reverse strand, counting down.
TCAGAATCTCATCTACATGATGCCATGTGTACTTGAGCTTGAAAATTTCATTGGGAATTAAAATGTATATTTGGATAGGGGAGCAAGTGGTTGATAGCCCTCAACAGTGTGATGCTTTGAAAGTTTGTCTTCATCTCTCCTTGTTCTAGTTACTGTGTGTGCCCAACTCTTCCCGTTGCCTTGTCCAAAGATCTGAATACCTACTGTCTCCGACTACTTCTTGCTTGACCAAAGGCTTCTACTACTGTGCAGCTTCCATTTGGGTCTCCTAATTTATTTCTCTCTCCTCATCTTCTCAGGCCCATGCCCTGTCTGGTAAACCCATTGAAGCTGATGTGTTAATGGTTGACAATGGCTTCCTGTGTTCTTCTCCCACGGGTATAACATGAATAGTAGACTTCAACACCTTAACGCAGATGGTAAACATTTGGGGCATTATACCAAGTTACTAGTAGTAGTAGAAGAAACTTCCTAGTACTTACCAGATCTTACCATGGAAGCAAATCCTGGCCAGACAAGTTCTGAACACTAGTGGAGCCTAAGTTCAAGTAGGCCCACTATCACGTGAGGCCATTAGCATCTGGGAGAGCTATGAAGGGCAAGTAAGGCACTTCTACCTGAAGACATCTCCTTACATTTCTTCTTAAACATTTTGTGGCATTTATGGACCTCACCTGGGTTTGCTTACTGCTTTTCTTTTTCATTGCAATGCCAGGTTATCCTGGAGACCCCAGTATCCCAGACATCCCAGGACTTGAAGGTGATGAAGGTATCCAGGGCCTGCCTGGCTTCCCTGGTCTCCCTGGCTTACCAGCTATACCAGGTGAAACAAACTAATCCACCTTCTGCATTGATCAGTCTTCTCTTCACTCTGGTGCCACTATCCCCTTCTATATCTCTGGTCTTGTGTATACCTAGCCAAAATGAATGGAAAGTTTGACTATAGTCAGTAAGCTTCTCACTACCAGCCCAAGGCTAATGTATATAAGAAAGAGGCCTGAGTGAGCAGCTTTCCTTTGGCCTAAATAATGTGCCATAGCTAAATAGGCAATCCAGACTGTCATTGAGGTTTGCAGCAGCCAGAGAAACCTGGGTTGGACTGCTGGAGTCCTGTCATTCTTCCGAGGATGTGCCATCCCAGATGATGCTTGACAAAAGGGCCTAACAAAAGCCCAGAGGAAAGTTGATACCCAGACCCCCACTCTGTGCATAAGTCAGGCACTAAATGGTCCCAGCATTCTGTGGATGGTACCCGGAAAACAATCATCTGAGGGGCACATCCATATACCATTCTACTGTAGCAAAAATAGAAGGGGAATGTCAGTCTGGGAGGCAGTGATGTCCCAAATGTAAAACCTCAGACACTACTTTTAAAGGAACCAATTTCTAAATTCCTTGGAGATGGGCCTCTGTAAGGATACCGTACTTTTAAAACAGCCACTTGGAAGAGGTACAGTTGATCCCAGCACAAAAGTGGAAAAAAATGAAGAAATGGAGGTTAGAGACCCAAGGGACCCTCTCAGGTTTGCCACTAAGAATCTCTGCACCCCTGACCATTTTTCTCATGTCATTGGGCCTTAAGTTCCCAAGAGGTTAGGCTAGGTGATGCCTAAGGACCCTTCTAACTCTGATAGAAAAGAGCGAATACTTTCCCAAAGTCTTCCCTTGGAGTCTAGTTTCCAATGTATGCCACTGAATAGAATACCCCTGAAGAGTAAGTAGGGTCATATAATTAGCATTTTGGTGTGGTCTTATCTTTTCAGGTGTGCCAGGTGCCCTAGGGCCCCAGGAAGTCCCAGGCCTGAAAGGGAACAAAGGAAACCCAGGCCACACAACAATTGGTGCAGCTGGCCTTCCTGGAAAAGATAGTTTGCCAGGCGTACCAGGTTTACCAGGCCCAGCTGGTAAGTTGTTCATGTCTGTCTTTGGTCTTGAGACTAGGTGTGATCCAGACTGCAGAACAGTCATGAATTTTGAGGGAGGGAGCATTTCACTGGTGTAACAGTTAAGCCAGGACATGTAATAAGTGCAGAGGGGCAGTGATGAAGGCCCTGTCCTCTATGAGTCAGAGCCCTACAAGTTAGCAACCACAGCAGTCACAATGTTCATCAAGGAACAAGTAAGCTAGAGCCATCTTGATGACTAAACACTACATAATGCCTTCCGACTTTCATACTAATTTAATTCCGCCTTTCACCACTCTCAGCTCCTAGGCTTCTGGTCTCAGCTCCCAAAGAAGAAACGTTGGCTCTTTCAAGCTTTCCCTGGTCCTCAGGGGTGGGTTGAGGGCCTGTATTATGAGAAGCCACGCTTGAATCTCAAGTTGCTAAAAGCCTCCACTGGGTTTATTCTCTGTCAATCTTCTGCCTGAGTATGGGATTCTAGATTCTAAGAGAAAGACTGAAAATATGTCCAGCATGTTTCTTTGAAATCTAAATCCCATGACCACTGAGGCTTGCACCCATTTTCTCTTTTGTCCTAAGAGAACTCTCTGATATAGACATTAGGACTGCTGAATTACTGAAACTGCCTTGGTTGTTCCTATATCCCCAGTGTTTGGTCCAGTGCCTAGAACATGGTAGATGTTCTGCAAGTAGTAGTAGAATGAATCAATCCAGCAGAAGAGGGATTTGCTGCAGACTTCAGGTTCTTGTCTTGGATTGTTTTTTGTTTCTGCTCTTGTTGCTGAGCCTTGAGAACCCAGGCCTTGGTGACTGAGCTGCTATGAGTGAAATGAACCCAGGTTCACATAAGGTGCCAGTATTTTATGTTTCTTTTTTCTGAAGGTCCAGCATTTGAGCCTGGAACTGTACAGAACACAGAGCCAGGGTTCTCTGGTCTCCAAGGAGAACGGAGTCCAAAAGGAAACCAAGGTCTCAAAGGAGTAAAAGGTGATTCTGTCCCCTTGTGTTTATTTGTTCCCCAAGCTCCCTGGAGAAGGCTTTTTGGGGAATGAGCAAACCAACAGCATTAAATACCTAAACAGGAGCAATCTTGGATGTTGATTGGGGATTTAAGTATAGGATTGTTGGAAGTGCTATATTTGGGGTTCTAAGACTGAGGTTGGAAATTGAGGTCACACAGGACAAAGTGGCTCATAGGCCACTTTTCCTACCCCTCCAGTGGCAGAAGCTACACCAGCAGCCCAGGGTGTTAACTAGCACAAGATGCAGCCCCTCCCAGTTTTCAAGGCCAAGGCTAGAAGCCTGAATGTGAGGGTTCTGATTAGTTCAAGACCTGGCACTCTGAAAAAAACAACTTTCTCCATAAAAACAACTTCAGCCCCCAATGATGTTGAAAGACTTATTGCGTACCCCAGCCTTTCAGCTGTACTCCTCTCTCCATCTTCTTGATAACTTTGGGTCATTCCTTAGTGTCATGCTCTGAGGGAAAGATGCTCAAGCTCAACTGATTCAATTTCTTATAGTTGCAGTCCAGGCCAGAGTGGAGGAAGAGGTGCAACTGTTGCCTGAAGAGAGGTTTGGGGATTGCCTAGTGGTTTCAGGTGTCTAAATTCTCTCTTCTTCTCTCAAGTAATTTACAGCTTTCCTCAACCTCAAATAAGTCCCAACTTATTCTACTCTTTTCTTATTGTCCTGTTATAGGATGTTACTCCCTAAGTATAGGAGCTAGTTCAGAAGTTTGTGAAAGATTCATCTCTACTATTCATATCCAAGGAAGACTATGTAGGGAAATGACATTAAATCGCAAGTCTTGACTTAGCATATTAACTTTGGCTCTTTGCTAACTATAAAGCTGGTGTACTTCTTGATACCATTTTCACTCCTAAAAGGACAACTCTAATGCTAATGCTTCCCCTTCTGTATTCCCATGGATCCAGAAGGTTTTCTCTAGCAGTGATAGTGATTCTCTAGCTTCATTGTATATGAGAATCACCTACGGGAAATTATTGAAATTTTTTTTAGCCTGGCCTCCTGAGTCTGATTGACTAGATATGGGATGAGGGCCAGCAAGCTGCCTTGTAAACAAGCATCACAGGTGACTCATGCAGAAGGTCCATAGATCACACTTGAGAAATGCTAATTTGGAAAACAGACTGTTCTCTCAGTTTCAGGAACTATCACTATTCTAAAAGTAAGAAAAATCCCTTAAGGATCTTAAAGGAACTCAAAAGTCACTGATGTTGCCCTAGATTTTCATTTTCTAGGCTGTAAGCGTGAAAGATATAGGTGACTGAGCCATAGTGCTAGTGACTCCTTGATACCTATTCAAAGGTGCTTTGCTGAAATCTGTTATTAATTTATTTGGGATTTGTCACTGTGTACAAAAGATGGAAAATACATTTTTTTGTGAAGAGAATCTTTGAGTATCTTGGATTCCAGACCTTTACCTGGTTAGTGTGGGTCAGTAGTTCTCAACTCTGGCTACAAATTAGACTCACTGATGGATGGGCCCCAACCCTAACTAATTAAATCCAAATCACTAGCACAGATGTACTTTGTTGAAGAGGAAACCTACTTCATTTAAGTCTTTTTTTTTCTTTTTTAATATTTTATTTCTTTTTCTTTTTTAAAAATTTTTATTGTTATTCACAGTTGTATGCCTTTTCTCCCCATCCCTCCACCCCACCCCAGCTGAACCCCCCTCCCTCCCCCACCTACACCCTCCCCCTTGATTTTGTCCATGTGTCCTTTATAGTAGTTCCTGTAATCCCCTCTCCTCACTGTCCCCTCCACACTCCCCCCGGCTATTGTTAGATTGTTCTTAACTTCAATGTCTCTGGTTATATTTTGTTTGCTTTTTTCTTCTGTTGATTATGTTCCAGTTAAAGGTGAGATCATATGGTATTTGTTCCTCACCGCCTGGCTTATTTCACTTAGCATAGTGCTCTCCAGGCCCATCCATGCTGTTGCAAAGGGTAGAAGCTCCTTCTTTCTCTCTGCTGCGTAGAATTCCATTGTGTAAATATACCACAGTTTTTTGATCTATTCATTTTCTGATGGGCATTTAAGTCTTTTCACAGACCGTTTGATTGCCTCCATGGAGTTAAGTCACAAATTACCATTGTGAGGTCTTCCTTCTTTTTGAAAAAATGGCTCACTTTGTTTAATGTTGTTTTTTATTTTCCCCCAGGAGATTTGGGATTTTGTGCTTGTGATGGCTGTGTCCCTCCCCCACACTGGACCACCTGGGAAACCAGGTCACATAGGCCTTCCAGGCCTTAAAGGAGCCAGAGGAGATCCAGGTTCTGGAGGCACACAGGGCCCATCAGGGTCTCCAGTAAGTCTGACCAAACATTGGCCCTGAAGATGCAATGGGGGCTCTCAAGTGTCCCTCACTTCTTACCAATCACTTTCCTAAAACATATAGAGAGATGGGGATAAAAACAGAGCTTCAGTTTTTTCATCTGTAATATGAAGTCAAATAGATGATCTCTAAAGTTCCTTTCTGCTTTAATGTACCTATATTCCCTCCCTTAATCCCTCCTTTCTTCCACAAAATTATTTGCATTTGCCTAGCACTGTGCTGGGCCCCAAAGATAAAATTGGAATTAAGGCAAGGCTACCATCCTCAAAGATTTCAAAATTTAGAAAGGATAAGAAAATAAATGGTCAATTATAATACCAGATGACAACATAATCAAGTGCCTAGAACAGTGCCAAAATGTACCCGAGGACTTATTTTAGGTCAGACTTTTGCTAGGTACCAGAATTCTGTGACGTCTCTGTCTCCTGATCATTCCCTTTTGTCTCTTTGACAGGGTTTATTTGGGCCTCAAGGTCCTACAGGTCCCAAAGGAGAGAAAGGGGAATCAACCCTCAGTATAAGATCAGGAATGCCAGGGGAGCAGGATGATCCTGGTTTCCCAGGGGTCCCTGGTGAGACAGGAGTACCAGGCAAGAACGGAATACCAGGTTTACCAGGTCTGCCAGGCTTTCCGGTAAGTTGATTGTTTCTGAGTGATTAGCTTTATAAATCCTCACACCTCATGGGGGGGAAGGTGTTGTGATGGACACTAGACCATGTGACAGGGCAGAACAGAGAGTCTAATACATTTGTTCATTCCTTTGCCACTGAGACTTTTTGCTCCATGGTTTTCTTCTGTGAAATGGAAATCTTTTTTCGCAGAACAGGTTATTGTCTCATTTGATAAATGCTAGTAACAATTGGCCATATCACTTAAAATGCTTCAGCTGCTCAATAGCTTTCCCTTGCAAGTAATCCAGATGTGTTTTTGACCCCAAGAGATGTTATCTTGCTCTTGTTTTCTGCCTCTCCTCCCCCTAATCTAGAACCTATGCGTTATCAGATAACCCAGGATTGACAAGCTTCATTCCCACTACCCAAATTCAGGGGACTTAACTGATAAACTAGTGTGATAGAGAACTTTAACAACAAAACAAACAAGTTATTAGTCACACTGGTTACCTCTTTCCTACAATTAGAGGACTGTCTAAATTGGGCTTTTATTCTAGGGTGATGTTGGACAGGGCTTTCCTGGTGAAAAGGGTTTACCAGGACTTCCTGGTGAAAAAAGCCTTAGTGGTCCACCTGGATTCCCAGGAACTGGGCTACTAGGATCTCCTGGACCTTGTGGACTTCCTGGAGACCAATGAATAGATGGATTTCCAGGAAAACCTGGCATTCCTGGGCCTGCAGGTGAGTCAGGGGTGGCTTTTGACTGGGAAAACTGAGCCATTGTTGAGTGTAGATGTGACCCAGGTGCATGAAATGTGCCATAAAAAGAGACTTGGCTGGTTATAATCACTACTTTCGGTCCTTTTAAGGGTTTTCATGTGGAAAAAAGTGTTGTAATTGTATTTTGGTATGTCTACACAGGACAATAAAATATTTCAGCTCTACTTAATGAAAAACTTCCTAACAGAGCAGTTGAAAATGTAACAGCTGCCTAGGGAAGTTATGAGCTCATAATCCCTAAAAATTTTCAAGCAGAAGCTGAATGACTATTTTATTACAAATGTCATTGAAGTAATGAGTAGGAGTCTTGACAAGGTGTCCTCTACATTGTATGGTAATATAATCAGCAGGAAGAACCTTTCCTTAATTCATAAGATTTCAGATTGAGAAGAGAACATAGTCATATCTAGTCTAATCTCCATTTTATACCTTAAAATTCTCCTGTTTATGTAAGTTCTTTTTCAACTAGAATTTCAGGAATTATAATGAGTGACAGTCCTGCTTATAGATTGTGATATTGCTATGCTAATATCTTGCCTTCTTCCATGCAGCCAGAACAGCTCGTCATCCCAACTTCTATGTTTCCACAACTTTCATGTTTTCATTAGTGGTATCACAGTTTTTATAGTCATCTGAAGTTAGAAAACTTGAAATGTATGTCTTATTCTTCATTTGGAATGTTTTTATATTCTTCCCTTCCTCTTCTTGCTATTAAAATTTCACTATTTCATGCTTTGTTTATCACATACCTATATGCTGGGTGGAAAAAAATGGATGGTTGAAAGGACAGGTAGATGGATGGATGAATGGATGAACAAGTGGGTGGATAGTTAGGTGACTCAATGACTACAATTTCCTAAGCAGTTTCTTATTTCCTACACCCAGACTTTTTCCACTCAATTTTACTGTGAACACTGCCACCAATTTAATATCTGTAAAGTACTTAGGTCATCATGTCACTCCCCTAGTCGGAAGCCACAAATGGTCTCTACCAAATAGATAATATTCAAATTCCTTTCTAACCTTACCTTATCTCACACTCTTCATGATAAAAAACAAAACAAAACACCTAAGAGTACAGTATTTTTCACTGTCCCCCAAAACATGTGCATTTCTAACTCCAAGATTTTGCCCATGTTGCCCTTTTCTGGAATGCCCTTCCTCTTTTCTCCAAATAGTCAGATCCTTTCCATTTATCAAGGTTCATTATAAGCCCTACTTCTTCCTCTAAGCCCTCCCTTGCCCTCCACAGATGTCATTGTCACTGAAATTATATATTGACTTCCATTAATGCTTCACTTTCCCCTAGTGAATTATAAGCCTCTAGGTACTAGGGAACATGAGTAATACTTTTTAGCATTTTTCAACCTCCCTAGTATAATGGAATGTTTTATAGGAGACTAATATATACTCACAAAAGAAAGGACCTTCCCAATAACCAAGGGGCCATTTCTTAGACCTATTTCTCCTCTTTCCACCTTGTTACCTTGAAGAAATACCAAAAAAGGAGGAAGACATCAGGTCTTGGAAAATTTTATTTATTTTAAAGTCAAATTTTGTTAATTGATATAAGAATAATGGTACAGGTTAAAAATTGATGATTGAAGATTATTAAAAACCAAATAATTATTTCAGTTCACAAATACCTATGAAAGTATGAGAAATTTTATTAAATAAAATCATTCTGCCTTTTGAAAATCCTGGTGTCATCTATAGCTTCCAGCTCTATTCCCAGAGACATTATCCATGACCATTCTGCTGCCCTTCCAATAACTGGATCTTGATTCTGTATCAACACATTTTGCAGGCAACTAGATTTTAAACTGAGGTATAATAACGTGTTATCTATAAACTTACACACACCCAAATTTGGATATTCTCAACATTCCAACAGCTTGAGAAGAGGCTGAGTCAACAGAAGGAAGCCCATGTGACCATCTCTATTCTAAACCTCACTAGTCACTGGACACAGAAAGTTCTTAGGAAGATAGTCATATAGTAAGTTATAGCATGTGAGACCTTATACAGAAAATATTCTTGTTGCAGTACCAAGACTTCCCCCCAAAGTTACATCAGTTAAGAGCATTAGCTTTCTTTCCACACACTTTTAAAAACACATAACCTGTGGTCCCCAGACATTTGCATTGTGGCTGTTGCCATGAAAAATGAAGATGATGTTTCTAAATGTACTCATTTCCAACCAGTGGTGGCCCATACTAAGACAGCCACCTTGCCAGGAAAGGGTATGTAGTCATCAGAAGCCTTTCAACCTTGTAGTGTGAATTATTACAAACCCTGGGCAAGCATGCAATGGGCTGTTTCCAAAGAGGCTGGGATCCAGGTGTTCATAGTAATCCATCATCCTGGTTATTAGTGAAGTGGCTACAGTGTACTTGATCCTGTGAAGGTGCCAGCTCTGTCCACTCAGTCCAGAAAGTGAATTTGATTGGTGGGCATACCCAGGCTGCAGAGAAGACTTCCCTTGAACCTCAAGGAACTTCTGTCCTGGTTTAATTTTCATCTTCATTTGATTGGTCTAGGTGACTGCTGCTGCAGGGACAAAGTTGGTAAAGGAGACTTAGACACAGAGGGAGGTGAGAGCTAACCAGGTCAGGAGGTTCTCAAACACCAATGGTAGCAAATTAAACCCTTTCTTTTTGTTCACCTTTATCTCACACATTCACAATTGCCTGAGCACCACACTGAGCAGCCCCTGGTTGGGGAGGGATGAACCTAAGGCTGTGGTGCAAAGGCTAACATGACAAGGCTTCAGAGGCTCCTTAGCAGAGGGGTACAGGGGTACAGGGGTACAGGAGTACAGGGGTAAACTGGTATGCAGTCTCTGAGAGGGGCTGATTTCCTTCACCATGCATGTTGGTGGCTTGGCTGATCTCCACCTTGAGTGCCTTCATTTTTTGAACTTAACTGGGGCTATAACTTGCCTTGAGAGGCACCTGGGAAGATCCATGCATATCTATTTATTCATTGGGCCCAGATGCTCTAAACTCAGATGTCAGAATCTTGGTAACCAAAGGTGCTTTTTATTCAGAGGATGAATTTTGCATTAATGGGGAAAATTCTGAATAATTACCGGTAGGCCATTTGTTACTTATAAAACAGAACATTGGTAAAGCCAATTTTTGCTTTGTTGGAGGAGAAGGCTCTGAATTCAGGGATGTAAAGTAAAAGAGCTGGATACTAGTATGACTTGAAGGTCTGACCTTCTCACCATCTTGACCCTCTGCTTTGATACACGATTGTGGTGTGGTGTACTGGACTGGACTGAGGCAAAAGGGAAGTATGTCCTTAATTTCCTCTGTTCTCTATTCATATTTCCTTTTATCATTATTTTTCTTATTCAAGAACATTTCCAGCTGCCTGTCCTCTGTCCTGTCCTCTAAAGGTTTTGTTTTTATCTGGTTATCACTAGTGAAGAGAATCTATGAAACTGATCTGATAACTTGAGGATGGATGGCTTTATGTTTGGAGCCAGCACAGAGATACTTGTATTTTACCCGGTTTCTTTTTTAAAAACATAAGGCAATGAAGCTGCAGTGTTTGACACCCTTGAGCCAATAGGCTATTGAAATTGTTGAGGCAGGAGAGTTTTATTCAGGGTCCCTCTCATGATATCAGGTAAGGAGGTAATTTTTCAGCCTGGTCTGCAAGGACTCAGGCCCAAGCCAAGAACAGTACTGGTATCTCATCCTGAGGTGCATGCCCACGGAGCATATTTCCATAGTAGGGGAATAACCCTCAGAAATAACTCCGTCATCTCAATGTCTGGCAGGATGGAGATGTGGCCACCTATGGAGGAAGATCAAGCCTATGGCCATCTCTACACCCATGGAAACATGACTGTAAGAGCCTGAGGTCTAGAAGGCAGAAAGTTGCTGCTCAGGCTAAAAAGTAGTGTCACTAACCTGACTGGGGTAGAAAACAGGAATGGCTTTGCAGGAACTATTCTAAATATTTCACCTTAAGTAAGATTTTTAAAAAAAACTTATTCATTGAGCACATACCAGGATTGCAGGCACTGTGCTAAGTGCTGTTAGCATTATTTCATATAATCTTCACAAATACCATATGAGATAAGTAGCTGCCATTTACACGAGGCTCAGAAAGGTTAATCATCTTGCCCATACAACTAGTTAGTAGCACAACTAGGTTACAAACTGAGCTCTGTTTGGCTTCAGAGCCCAAACTCTTAAGCCAATACATTATACCATTTAATTTCCAATTTTGATTTAGGAATAGAACAAGTAGTCCAAAAATGACATCAACTTTCATAGTGGAAAATAGAAGTTGTATTGGAAGAGGAATGCCAGCCAGCTGAATAAGCAATCTGAGTCATAGGTTGTATACATATCTTTTAAGAAATACAATTTGGGATTGATTCTAAGTACAGGCAACAGCTGTAGCAGTTTATTAGAGCTGTTGACTCTGTGGCTTAAAGCAGACTTTGGGGGATTCTTTCAATGAATAGGCAAGACTAATTTTAATTAGTATAGATATTTTTTGTAAATGGTACTTGAAGGAGTCAATACACAATTTGTTCACCAATATTTTATTAACTCTCCCCTCTGTGATCTTATGAATTCTTTTTTATTTGCATTATTAATGAACAATGAAGAATTTACTAGAAGAGAGGCTATGCATGCCAATTTTGATGTCTTGGATATTAATATTGACTGACCCTTCTCCCTGAGTAACGGAGTTGGCAATCTTAAATGAGGAGTTAAGGGAAGGATGGCTGTCTGTTGTGGGCAAGAAAATGGCCTTCAGTGTTTGCCTCATACCAATCTATGGGAACATCTGACCAAGGACAGTCAATAGGTTTCAACAGATCCCTAATGAGGTGTGTCAAAAGAACTTGATGGTTTGGGAAAAGCCTCATTCTCCCCTCCCCCCCCAAAAGAGGCAGACATGTGAACTTGAGGGGTTTTAGCTTCAAACCCTTGTCATGTGGGCATAATGGATCCTTAAGACTAACTCAAAGCTCCCATCCTAGGGAGAGGCTCCATCTGCGGGCAGGGTGAGTAGGTAATTGCCATTTGCTGCTGTTCCTGCACAAGCCACCACTAGGAAATCTTTATAGATAACATCTGTTACAGTGTTGACTGCCTGGCACTGAACATTGATGGTTTGGGAAGTGACATCCTGGCACTTGGATACTGGGGGCATTCTTATCTGCAATTACACTAGGGCACAGGTGGCAAACACAAGGCCCACAAGCCAAATCCGGCCCTCCACCTTGTTTTATCTGCCCAGTACCTTGTTTCTACCTGGCAGTAGCACCAAGCTCCTTTCCCCTAGTTAAGGAGTAGTTACATTTATGCAGTCCTAAAATTGCACTCAGCCCTTTGAAGGCAAGGCTGATGTGGCCCCCGGTGAAAATGAGTTTGACACCCCTGCACTAGGGTATCTCCCAAGAGCTTCTGATGCCAGGATTCTTCTGCATTGGTTGCAGCTGTTGGGTGGGAAGAACTTGGTTGTGCCAGTTGATGGAATGAGAGTAAAGGTGCAGGCAGAAGAAAAATCATTCCTGACTCAGTGGGATCACCAGATGGTTACCTGTTACCATTTATAGGTATCACCTTGCCTTGTATTATTCCTGGGCCATACAGTCCTTCAGGATTCCCTGGAGCTCCCGGATTCTCAGGTATGAAATGAGACCAGAGAAAGTCACTGAGCACACTTGTGAAGGCCATGAGCAAAAGGGAGCAGAGTATAGCCAGGTAGCGTTTGGGGGTCCACATTTCTCCTGAGAGGGCAGCCTTGAGGATTGAGAAAATAGAATGTCTGCTGAAGAGTGCTTCATGGGGAGATGAGAATAAGAGATGCCCTCCAAGAAACTATGATTCTTGACTGAACACCACAAATCCTACCTAGCCACACTGACTCACCTTTTCCCTTACCACTCACATTTGGGTTTTCAGGCCCTAAAGGGGCCCGTGGCCTCCCTGGGACTCTAGGCCGGCCTGGATTTTGTGGAAATAAAGGAGAACCTGGAAGCCCAGGATCAGTTCAGCTCACTACGTTTCAGCCAGGTAAGGAAAGAAGCTTCTCCTCGTCTGTTTCTCCTTTTTTGTGAGTGTGTGCTTGGATTGTAGTAGCCATCCACCAATTGTAAGAAGTTAAGCACTCTGGTGTAGATGGGATAGTTTTGATTTCATACTCAGGTCAGAGAAAGAGATTCTGATGAGTCAGAGGGAAGTTGTCCATTTCTATCACTTAAACTCTGTCATTTCAACCTGAGCGTCATTGTCTACATTGCACCAATGGTTCTCAAACTGTGTTCCCTGGGCCAGCAGCATCAGCATCACCTGGGAATTTGTTAGTAATGCAGATTCTTGGCCCTCTGGCAGAGCTGCTGATCAGAAGCTCTGGGGTAGGCCCAGAAATCTTGGTTTTACCAAGTACCCCTGTCCCAGGTGACTCAGTTTGAGAACCACTCCTGCCCTACAGCATAGGGCTTATCTTGGGCTATGTGTCCTGGGGTTTATCAGTGACTCAGTTCTCTCTATGACCCAGAAAGAGGGAGGCATGACAGCAAGTGTTCTGAAGACTTCAGTAGAGATTAGGCCTTTGACAGAAGGTCCCAAGTATAACTCCTCTCTTCAGCCATTGTAGCAGCCCCAGAGTTGCTGGGATCTGCCCAAGTCCTGGACTCACTGAGCTAGAACCTCTGGGCAAATCCTTCCAGGACCAGAGACTCCTGACCTTCAAGAGAAGTGTGACACATATTATTATTTTTAAAGATATTTCTTTTTAAGTATTGAGGTATAATTTACATATAATATTATATTAGTTTCAATTGTACAACATAATGATTCAATATTTGTATATATTGTGAAATGATCACCATATAAACCTAGTTACCATCCATCACCATACATAGTTATATAATTTTTTTCTTGTGATGAAAACCTTTAATACCTACTACCAGCACCTTTAAAATATGCAATACAGTATTATTAACTATAGTCATCATGCTATGCATTACATACTTATGACTTACTTATTTTATAACTGGAAGTTTGTACCTTTTGACCCCCTTCACCCATTTTCACACCCCCTACCCTCTACATCTGGCAACTACCAATCTGTTCTCTGTATCTATAAGCTTGGTTTTTTAAATTTTGTTTTGTTTTAATTTGGTTTATTTGTTGGCTTTGTTTTTTTAAGATTCATGACACACATTATTGATATGTTCATTTTTCTAGTAAAAAACAATCTGTCTCAGAGAGCTCTACCGAGATACATGGCTTCTAAATCCCCATGGCCTTTTATTTTTGCCTCTTTACATTCAGGATTTCCTGGACCTAATGGGGAGAAGGGCTTGCCTGGGTTTCCTGGACTCCCTGGAAAAGATGGCTTGCCTGACAAAGTTGGCAATCCAAGTTTACCAGGTTCTAAAGGAGCCCCTGGTGACATCTTTGGTGCTGAAAATGGTGTTCCGGGGGAGCAAGGCCTACAGGGATTACCAGGGGACAGAGGATTTCCTGGAGACTCTGGCCTTTCAGGACCCAAGGGTGACTCTTCTTGCCCCACTTATTTAACAATCTACAGAAAGTCTTTCCATAACCTGTACACTTGTATGAACACTTGAATGAATCTGGGGTGATGGGTTAATGAGGGGGTTAAAATAAAGTCAGTCTGTTTTGGGAACTTTTTACTAAATTGCCTGAGTCTATTTTCCTGTCTTAGTAATTCCAAAAGTAAACATAACCAATAGGTAGGTCTCTTACAAAGCCTCTGATTAACCACTGGGGATAGCAGCAAGCCTGGAGCTGAGAAGACACTGGCAACTGGGATGCAACTGGGACAAGCTTTTGTGCTAGCAGTTGTTTTGGTGATGAGTCCCTACCATTAATCCAGGCTGTGATCATCTGCCCCTTTATTTCATTAGGTTTGCCTGGGAAGTTGGGCTTGATAGGTCCCAAAGGAGAACGGGACAGTCCTGGAACATGAGGCCATGTGGGACAGTCAGACATCCCAGGGACTATTGGTTTACTTGGCATCAAGGGAAAACCAGGGCTGCCAGGAACACCAGGCTTTCCAGGCACTTCAGGTAGGTCCTTTAGAGATGGAGCCCCATCTTGCCAGACCTAAGCTAGGCTTTGGGCCCTGGTGCCCCAGGGGACATTAGCAGCAGTATGACATGGCCAGAGTTGAGAAGGAAACTCCACTTTCCTAACCTCTCAAGTTTTAAATCTCCTCACCCTTGGAGTGCCAAGCAGAATAGATCTCTGCAGTTTAGCTTCCAAAATATTACCACAAATCCCACCCTGTGCCCTCCCCGACAACCTTCCTCCCCCTTATCATGCTTCAGCCTCCCTCCTGCCTTTCCTAGTTAGAGAATCCTCCCTTGCCATGGACGGGGGTCTAGCTGTGTCCGTTGACTTCACTGGGCCATGTGGAGTCATTGGGTCGGGGGAGACACTTGAGCAGAGTGTGACTGTGTGGTGGCCTGCCTTTTAAGGGTGCATGTCTCTGAGGACCATGGCCAAAGTGTCTCTCATTGAGCAGTGGGCCTGACACTACTAGTTCCAGAGTAGTGTTTGTAGCTTTTCTTCTTCTTGTACCACCCTCCCTACCCTGCCTCAGTGAATATATCATCCCTCTCTACTCCTGGCCAAGTGACTGAAGTAGTTATTTATAGAGCCACTGATATTCTTTTAACCCTCTTTGTCCTTCTGTATTTCTGGGGTCTTCACATGACCTGTCCAGGCAAGAAACTGGTACACAAGCTCACAGACTAACACCCCCACTGGCTTTGCCTCTCAGGGAAAATTATCTTACTGTACACTATAACCTGGCAAAGCCAGATGCCCCTGAACTCATGCTGTGGGATTGGCCCCCATTGAATTTCTTTCTCTTGTTGTGGAATCCCCTTCACAACCTCCCATTTGAATCCTGGGGCTTTTAGCTAGTTGATGCCTTTCAATCCATAGAAAGCCAAGTCAGCCATTCATTTAGGTCCTCGGGGGCCCAAATACCTCTGTAGTCACTGATTTAATCCTTTGGTTTTTTAATTTCCTTGCTTTGTACCTGAACATTCCACTTTGGCAGCAGCTCAGGAGGTTAATCCCATTCACCAATTTAAAGCACGGTGAAAGAAGTCTCCGAATACCTAGGAAACCAAATGGGCCTTGAGGATTTCTATGGTACTTAGCACTAGGGGGTCTTTCAACCTTAATGTCAAGGAACTGGCTGACTTAACTGCTTGCATGAGGGATTAAAAGGGCAGCCCTGTATCCATGGTTCCCTGGGGAAGCTGAAACAATAGTTCAGCTTTAACCTTTACTTCACCGATTGGTTTAGGAAACAGCCATTATGGTGTGATACAGACGGGAAGTTCCAGGAAATTAGTCTAGTTGCCACCCTGGCTTTTCAGAGCTCCATTCAGAGCCACCTTCATAAAGTGAGAAGAAGTTATAATCAGAAGGGGTTTGTGTGCCTTATCTATCAGCTACTGTGCCATGCTGGAAGTAATAACCATTGGTGTGGCACTCTGGGTGGTAGGTGCTGATGCTTCAGCCAACTAAGAACTCTTCCTGCTTGCAGCCTGCATAGGCCACTGTTGAAAGGCCATTTTGAGAAACAACCAGAAGTCATGGGAATGGGTAGTAGCCCAAATCTAGACAGAGTCTCACTTCATAGCTGTCCTGTGTTCTTTCTTGTGTAATACAGGACATCCTGGAAAGAGAGGTCCAAAGGGTGAGGCAGGTTCCCCTGCATCAACTAGAAAGAGAGGTCTGCCTGGGCTGAAAGGCCTTCCTGGAACTCCAGGGTTAATTGGCTTCCAGGGCAACTCAGGCTTGCCAGGAGGCACTGGGCTTCCAGGATTTCCAGGTCCAAATGGTAAATGCAGTGATCAGGAAGGCACCAGTGGTTGCCAGAAAGGGCCATCCATGCTGTCCCAGCTTGCCTCTTCCCTTCTGCCTAGGAAAGGGGAACAAAGAGGGAGGTGGGCAGGGCTTTTTTGGAACAAGGATAAAGGAGGACCCCACACAAGGCAAGTCACCCTCACTGCCTGCTGGGTGGAACACTGGGCTGAATAACATGGTCAGTAAAGCCCAAAACGGTAGTAGCCTCACTGGGTTTACTCATTTGTGCCCCTCCTACCACAAAGCCTGACAGTTCTCATTTTCTGTGATTTTCCTGCTAGACACCAGAGATTGGGTAGGAAGCATTTCCATTTTATACAGGGAGAAGTGACTGGTCTCAGGTCACACAACTGGTTAGTAACAGTGCAAGACTAGAGCTCATCTCTCTGCCCCCTGGCCCTGGGCTTTTTTTATGTGTGTGTGTGTGCTGCTCTATTTTGTCAAAATAGGAGCTCTATTTTGACAAATCATAAGATAGGTATCCACCTCTTCTTTCCTTTTTGTTACTTAGTGTGATGTCCCTGTTCAGGGAAATAGTATAATGTGTAGTGACTAAGAGCTTGGGCTTTGGAGTTAGAAAAACCTGGGTTTGAATCCCTTCTTTGCAACTTCCTAGCTGTGTGACTTTAGGTAGGTTCATTAACCTCTCTGAGCCTCCATTTCCTTGTATGTAAAACAGGAATAATAATAGAAGTTCCTGTTTTTCAACAGGTGAGAAGGGGTCTGTTGGACTGATAGGTTTTCCAGGGATGCCACATCTCCCTGGTATTCCTGGTGCAAATGGATTGAAGGGAATTCCTGGGTTAGATGGAAATGTGGGACCATCTGGATGGGCTGGTAGCCCTGGTCAAAAAGGTAAGCTGGGGAATTGAATTCTGGAATTGCCATTTGTACTTCCCAAGGCACATTTTGTTTGTCAACTTTGTCATTCATTGGGCTTGTACCAACCCTGCATCAGATAATAAGATTTGGGGCTCCTGAATGAAGTCCTTTGAATCCAAAAGACCTAATTTCTTCTGTTACCACTGCATGTTAGAGGGCTTGTCATACATTACCAGATGCTCAACAGAGGATGGTTTTCAGTATGGTCTGAAGTTGCTTGTGGAGTTTGGGTTTATTGAATGATAGAGCATACACATAAATGCAAAGTTGGGAAAATGGGTGGGCAGAGAATCTGGATGGGCCCATAAAGGGGACCTGGGGGTGGTGCAGGGAAGAGCTTATATGAAAGGTCAGCTTATTCCTGACCCCGTGTCTAAGCTCCCTCTCACACAGATCTCATGATCTCCTGCAGGAGACAGAGGTGACCTGGGGCCAGTTGGAATTCCCAGTCTAAGACTTCCAATGCTTAACCTCCAGTTCAAAGGAGACAAAGGCTGTCAGGGCTCAGCTGGATTGGATGGATTTCCTGGATGCAGAGGTGCTGAGGCAGGGAATGGGCATGAGAAATGCCCAAGAAAGGTTTTAGAAGCAAACTCAACTTCCTTCCTGAGAAAAGGCTCCATATTACAAGGCCCTCCAGAGTGTCAGTGGGGGTGGTGGCAGGGAATCCAGAGAGGCTGTCTTCTCTGAGTCTGAGGGGCACCTGGACTTTGAGACTGCTGGTTTTCATTGTCTCTGTTTTTTAAACCACAGACTGTTGTACCCCCAGAGGAGCCTGGCAGATGGTGGGGCATGGGCACTGAGCAGCTTTCCCAGTGTTGGAGCAGGGATGGCCCTGACTGGTACCCAGTAAGGCACTGCCCCAACCCTCACCTCCACCACCAAGCTAACTGTCCCCTGGAGACAATTTGCCTGCCTGCAACCCAGGGCACCTGCACTTTGGGAAGCAGATTTTCTTTTGCCCAGAATCTTTTTCCAAGCCATTTGCCTCTTTCCCAGGTGACAAAGGAGAAGCTGGCCTCCCTGGGTCACCAGGCTTACCTGGAGCTCCTGGATTCCCCAGTACCATCAAGGGACTTAATGGGAGACCTGGCTCCCCTGGCTCCACAGGACTACGAGGCTTACCCAGCCTGAAAGGCTCCCCTGGAATCTTGGGCTTCCCAGAAATTGCAGGAGAAAGTGTATGTGTGCACAAATCTTCGTCTTCCCACTAGGAAAGGTCCTCTATAGCAAAGGGATATGTCCCAACTGCCCACCATTTTGATCCCAGCCCCTTCCCTAGCTCACCCCAGAAAAACCCCTTTCCTTGAGTCTGACAGGTCTTTCCCTCTTTTTCTGAATACCTCCTCCTCTGGGCCTTTGTTCTTGCTATCTCCCCCATGTGCAGACTTCCTGTTCTGCAATTGCCTAATACCTGTTCGTCTTCCAGGCCCCAACACAGGTACCACTCCTTCAGAAGCACCCCCGACTGTCCAATGTGCTGGCACACTATCCTTCTCACTACTTATATCCATCCTAATTGGTTCTATGTAGGTCTGATTTCCTCAATGAGATGGTTAGAACTTGAGAACAAGAACTGCCTTATGTGCATTTTATCTGCACTCTGCTGTCAGCATCCCACACTGAGTTTGGCACATCATAAGAACTTGGTACAGACTTCTTTTTTTTAATGTGCATGTAAAGCACCTGGGTGTTTTTTTATACTTGTTCAAGTACAGTTGTCTCCATTTTCTCCCCACCACTCTCCCCCACCCCACCCATCCCCACCTCGAACCCTTGATCCTATCCCCACTTTGTATAAAGTACAGACTTCTTGATGTTTTTATTTCAGAAAGGTATTTATTGCCTGCATAAGAGACAACAACTGGCAAATAATCAAATCTAGTTTCTCTGGGTTTTCAAAAGGCAGGGTGGTAGAGTAGGCTCAGCATTGAGAGACACTTGGGTTTGAATCTCAGCTCCATCACTCATTAGCTCTGCGATTTTGTGCATATTGCTTAACTTGCCCAAGCCTCACTTTTCTCATCTGTAAGAACCTGCTTCAGACAAAAGTAAAGATTGAGATGATACGTGTAAAGCACTTAACATTGCATCTGGTGCATGGCAGTCTCTGAATAAATGGTAGCAATTATGGGAGTAGTATTGAAGGCACTAAATGAATTGAATCACAGAACAACCATGCTCCCTGCAGGCAAAGTCCCTGTCCTTTAAATGTGTCAGTCCATCTGTTGAAGAGAGCTCTCACACACACATCACTGAAGCAATTGCAAAAGAAATAGTTCTCCGGATGGCCCTGACTACTCACATACTGGGAGGAATGGAATCAAAGTGGGAAAGAATTCTGGGGAGAGTCCAAGCATGAGAAAAGGGTAGAATTAGTAGACACGGCAATGCAAAGAAAAAGCCATGTCAATGCAGGGGTGACCTGGGTAGTAGTCTAGTGAGCACAGTGACCCAGTCTAGAACTCAGACTCTACCCAAGATACTAGGGAGCATATGTCTTTACTGGGTTCATCTCAAAATAAACCATACCAGATACCTGGGGAAGTACTATATTGGTGGTAGTTGACATGCCCACTTCCCAGATTCAGAGTGTATTGGACATTAGCCACTGAAGCAGTTTTTCCTGTAGAAATGTAACATTGGCCCAAATTCAGACTCATGCCTGCACACATACAGCTTGATACCTGGTGGTAGAAGGACATTGTGTTCTCTGCTGAACCTGTGGCAGAGGGCTAGCCCCACCTGTTGTAGCTATACTTTTTCCTGTGCATAACTGTTACCAAACAGCAAGTGGGATCTTCCTGCCTGCCACCACCCACTAGGCAAAATTCCAGAAGCAGAGGTTTGGTGAAAGTGGAAAGGACTCTTTATTCAAAAGCTACACAATTTTGGAATAACAGCTTTCCACATAAGCTGTTGCTGACTTAAGCCTACCAACTAAAGCTGAAATCTTTTTTATTTTATTTTATTTTTAAATTATATTTTATTGATTATGCTATTACAGTTGTCCCAATTTTTCCCCCTTTGCCCCACTCAACCTGGTATCCCCCATTCCCTCCAGCAATGCTCCCTTAGTTCATGTCAATGAGTTGTGCATATAAGTTCTTTGGCTTCTCCATTTCCTATATGTTCTTAACATCCCCCTGTCTATTTGGTACCTACCAATTTGTAGTTCTTAATTCCTTCACCTTTTCCTGCTTCCTCCCTCTTCCCCATCCCAACTGATAACCCTCCAAATGCTCTCCATATCTATGATACTGTTTCTGTTCTGCTTGTTTGCTTAGTGTGTTTTAGTTGAGATTGTTGTTAGTTATTAATATTTTTGCCATTTTAATGTTCATAGTTTAGATCTTCTTTCTCTTAAATAAGTCCCTTTAACATTTCATATAATAATGGCTTGGTGATGATGAAATCCTTAGACTTTAACTTGTCTAGGAAGCACTTTATCTACCCTTATATTCTAAACGGTAGCTTTACTGGATAGAGCAGTCTAGGTTGTAGGTCCTTGCTTTTCATCACTTTGAATACTGTTGGACAGTCCTTCTAGCCTGCAGTTTCTTTTGAGAAATCAGCTGACAGTCTTATGGGAACTCCTTTGTAGGTAACTATCTGCTTTTTTCTTGCTGCTTTTAGATTCTCTCTTTATCTTTAACCTTTAACATTTTAATTATGGTGTGCCTTGGTGTGGTCCTCTTTGTGTCTGACTCGTTTGGGACTCTCTATGCTTCCTGGACTTGTATGTCTAATTACTTTACCAAATTAGGGAAGTCTTCTTTCATTATTTTTTTTTCAAATAAGCTTTCAATTTTTTACTCTTTCTCTTCTCCTTCTGGCACCCCTATGATTTGAATGTTGGTTCATTTGAAGTTGTCCCAGAGGCTCCTTAGCCTATCCTTGTTTTATTGGATTTTTTTCTTCTTGCTGTTCTGGTTGAATTATTTTTTCTTCCTTATGTTCCAAACCATTGATTGGATTCTCATCTTCATCCACTCCACTGTTGGTTCCCTGTAAATTTTTCTATATTTCACTTAGTGTAACCTTCATTTGTGCCTTTGTCTTTTTTTATGCTGTTGAAGTAACCAATGAGTTCCTTAAACATCCTAATAACCAGCATTTTCAACTCTATATCTGATAGATTGCTTATCTCCATTTTGTTTAGTTCTTTTTGTGGAGTTTTGTTCTGTTCTTTCATTTGGGCCCTGTTTCTTTGTCTTCTCATTTCGGCAGCCTCCTTGTGTTCTCCTTGTGTTTGTTTCTATGTATTAGGTAGAGCTTCTTTGATTCCCTGTCTTAGTAGCTTGGCCTGTTGTACAAAAGCACACCAGTAAGTTGGTTGGGGCAAAGCCTTAGGTAATTGCCTGGGCAGCGCAACCCATGTGAACGAGTTCGATGTAGTCTCTAATAAGGTGTTGCTGCTCTGTGGCGTTGTGTGGGGGAGGGCTCAGAAAGAGGACAATGATGCAGCCTGGTCTCTAGGGTTCTGTCTGGGAGAAATCTGAACCCTGGCACTCACCCTGATGCCAGACACTTGAATTTCTCCCTGTATGCCACTGGTGCCCTTTTGGCTGTGTCCCTGATGCTAGAGCCCAGAGGGAGTGAGTCTATGTAAGTCCTAACGCCACTGTAGGCCCTTTAAGAGGAGACACCTGAGAATCCCAAACTTTCTTCCACCACACCAACCCCCACTAGATTTTGCAGTCAGAAATTATGAGGATTTATCTCCCTGGCACTGGAACCCTGGGTTGGGTGTTCTGGTGTGGGGCAAGATCCCACACTCCCAATGTATCCCTCCTGATTTTTATTCACCACACATGGGTGTGTGACTACCCATTCTGCTTTTCTGTGCCTCTCTGTGCATATGTACCCCTCCTACCCATCTGGTTGAATGTGACTTCTTTAATTCCTTTGTTGTTAGACTTCCATACAGCTCATTTTTCTGATGATTCTGGATGATAATTGTTTTGTAGTTTAGTTGTAACTTTTGCTGTGGTTGTGTGAGGAAGCAGGCTGTGTTTACCTACACCTCCATCTTGACCAGAGGTCTAAGGCTGAAATCTTTTTAACTCTTGAGTTCCAGCTTTAATCACTTAAGACCATCAACTGAGGCTAAAATCTTAACTGGAGTTCCCCTATCATTCTCCTTACTAGTTTTTAATTATCTTATTTCTATAAGATTAGTTTACAAACTAAAACAACATGAGCTACAAAACCTACACAATTTTGGAAGAATAGCAGGCTTCAGCCTCAGAGCCCGTCCTCTCTAGAACACCCAAAGACAAATAATCCTGCCACCCTCTGCCAGGCCAGACAAATCTAGGCTGTACCTTGAGTTCTCTCTCTCATTTAAAATACTATCCTTTGGGAAAAACAGCTGGCTACAGCATAATTATCCAGGCATCCCTGAGGAAGAGAGAGAGAACCAGTCTCTGTCTTCCTTTTCTTTAAATCTTCCAACCCATAATTGTATGCACACTGGAGGTGTTCAATTCAGCCAGTCCCATCCTAGACTGTTTCCCATTGCCTCAGGCAACCTCTTCCTACAGCCTCTCCCTACTCCTCCTCCATAATCTGATCAGACCTCTCTCTATCAATATCCCCCTTTAACACTTCCGGACCTTTGTAACCTTACAAAGGCAAATGGGTAAAGGTCTCATTCTTCTTTAGCTACTTCCTGCTAGTAAATGATATAGTCCTACCTATCCCCTGGTCCATGGAAACCTAATAAAACGGTATCTGGAGTGGAGGGAGGCCCTCACATGAGGGAGAAGGATCTTGCAAAGTCCAGATCAGTTGGCTGCCCATGGTAAGCAATGTGCACAATATCCAAAGGATGGCACTGCTAGATAAGGTGGCATCCTTGGTGATTTCTGGAGGTGAAAAATTTGGCAAAAGGGTTAGAAGGCACAATCAGAACCATAATAGCCACATGACAAAGGTAAATACCAATACAATGTCCCACATTAAGAAAGAGTGGCTTCCTTGGAGGAAGGTGTGCAAGGTGTGTCACACCGGTCCAAAGCCCTTTTGCACACTAAACTTGGGCTGAGGAAAAATTCTAGGATTCCCCCTTTTAACACTTTTGGGCTCTTTTTTTTCTAAACTGTTAAGGTAGAAAAGGAAACAGTTTTAAGCAAAGCTGACAGTCTCCTCCATACTTACCAACTCAACCACTTAGTCCAGCCAAATGATTGAGTTTTAGGAGGTGGAGATGCAGATGGGCTTCTTCAGTCAGGCCTATACTGTATAAATAATCCCCTAGGTAAATGAGATCATAAGGTATATGACCTATGAAAAGAGAACTGAGAGCACACAGGTTAATTCACACAACAAATCACAAACTAGTCTCTGAGTCCATGAGACTGTCTTTTGACAAGACATCCACTTGTAAGGCCTTTACTGGTATGACATCAAACAATGACAATTTGACAAATCCTTCTTGTCCATGAATTGAACATCTCTGGTAATGTTCAACTTCCAAGTGAAAACAAAACTTTGAAGACAGTTAGCTGCTCTTGAATCTAATGTTCACCACTGGCATTGTGATTTTCCTTTCACACACAATTATTCTCCTTAAGATCACACTCATTGTCACTAACGGGACTTCATTAAGTCCAGTTTTAATTTTTTGCCTGTTCATTTGCATAAACACAACAAGAGCAGCCATTGATCACATAGGATCTTTAAGTCTGCTTTGCTGGAACTCATACAAGGAACCTTTAGATTGAGCTTTAGTCAGTCCTTCAGGGCATAGAAGCTAAGCCACACAACTGCCACATTGCTTTGCCTGAAGTACTTGTACTCCTCAAGTCCTTGAGGTTCCCATTATGTCTTAAGGTTCCTCCTTGCCGTCTTTCAGGAAAGCAACCTTCATTCCTTCCTCAGAATGGTGCCATGAACCACACGACCAAACAAGGGACCAGACCATTTCTCCAGTGGGCTTTTGTTAGCTTCAAAGTCAATCTCAGTTCTTCAAGTATTTCTGGTAGCAATCAGAGTCCAGGCATGCCTCCTTCAGGCATGACATTCCAGACAAAGTCTTGGTTATTTAAACCACAATTGGAAAGTCGTCTTATTGGTTTTATGCAAAGAAACTTTATGCCATTACTCACTCATTAAGAATGCCAAATTCATGAGGGATCAGGTAAGGGAGAAAAATACAAAGCAAAAAGGGAAATCCTTGTTCTTTGAATATTCATAAAATTGTATCTTCATGCCTTATACCTTCCATTACTTACTTTCCCACTTGATAGGAAGTTTTAACTCTCCCTGGGAAACCTAAATTTCCTTTCAGAATGGAAACAAAGTGAAGTCTGAACCAAAAAGAGAGCTCCAAAAAAGAGGGGGGACTAGGACTAGCCTTAAAATCTTGTCTCACACCAACTAGTCCCACTAACCAGTCACACAGATGATCTTTCAAGACCACAAATGGCCCCAAGTCCCAATAATAGAGACATTCTCTCTCCTACCAGTGCCTTCATTGTTCTCCTGGCAGAAATATGACCTCTCAACAACCAGTCTCATGGCAGGGACATGCTCTCTCACCCCAGCCAAACTCTAAGCATCACCAAATGACTTTTCCTAGGTCCTAATGGCAGAAACATCCTCTTGCCTACCAGTCTCATGGTAGAGACAGAGGATTCCAGGTGCACACAAAACAGCAAAGTTCAAATCATGCCCCCATAAGATCAGAATATAAGCAAAGAAACCAAACAAACAGAATAAAGCAACGGATACTGTACCCAAGAGCTGAGGTTTCCTTTCTTTCCAAGTTTAAAACTTTCACAACCTTCTATATATCTTGTACTCATTCATAAATTACCATACTCACTTTCAATCCTTGTTTTTTTTCAAAACTGGGGAGGACCATACTCAAACTCAGTGTCTGCAAGCTGAAAGCCCCTAGCTTTCCAAACACATAAATAAAGTAAAAGGAACATTGTCACTTTGCATTGGGGGTCACTGTCCTCTTCTGAAAGAGAAATTTCAAATCTCCTTCCAGAGTGCAGGTCCAGCATTCCCTTTCAGCATCAACCACAGCAGCAAGATTCAAGTCCTCCTTAGGTGATGCCTGTTTTATCTGTATGTGGCAGATTCAAGGCTAGATTTCCATTAGCTTTAGAGAAGAAGTGTTGTCAACAGGACATCATTTCTTGGTAAGGACTTCCATCTTCTTTATTTTCCCTTTTGAGTTTCAGGCATTCCCTCCCCCAGTGCCCCCCCTCCTTGCAATGGGCACATTAATTGGTGCCTACTGGGTCTTCCCTCCCTCATTTAGACTTCCATTTCTCCCTCTGGTCTCCCCACACTGTTTGTAAGAAAATGATGGCCTGTCCAAACTTCCTTGTTTCTTGGGCATTGTAAATTTTAAGGCTATGTCCATGAGCTGAAATTGATTCATTCTCATTGTCCTGACGCAGATCTCAGCCCGCAAGATCTGTTGTTGAGGTTGCAGTATTCAAATACACATATACACGGACTACAGAGGTCCTGTGGGGGAAAAGGGACTGACGGGCGCGGCCACTCTCTCAAGAGGAGAGTGCTTCTGAGCGCCTCGACCTCTCCCTCAAGGGGGGAGCGCCACTGACCCTTGCCTTGACCAGCTTTTATTGTTTTTCTAGGCCCCTTACATCAAAGAAGGTCCTCTTTTACTATGCAAAGGTTTGTTTTGGGTGGTTATCTTTGCAGACACAGGAGAGGGTGTCGCTGAATACATCAAAGGAGGATATTTGCAATGTAAAGGGAGAAGTGGTCCAAACGGCTAGGTTCTGTACCTGGAAGGTCTAGCCCAGATTTTAGGAAGATAAAGATACTCAGTAAACATTTGCTTGCCTCAGGGTGAGGGAGTTTTAGCAAGAGCAAGTCTCATAGCAGTCTAAGTACAATGCAGGCCTGATTTCCCACTGGAGAACTTATCCATGGACGTGGGTCCTGCCCGCCAACCTCGCTCCCCACTGGCTTTTCTGAGTGGGGGCTGAGCCACATTTCTCATGCTTGGAATGGTTCCCCACATTGTTCCATCTAAACACTGGAGTTTCTTTCTGATATCTGGGGCACTCTGCCCAATGAAAATCATGTTTACCATCTTCACAATCTCTGGTGCCTCTAGTTAAGCATCAGTGTGCTTTCTATAGGCCTGATAAATCCTTTCTAAAAATTCAGGAGTCCAGACTGATGTGGTTCAGTTGGTTGATAATCTTTCCACAGGACAAAAGGCCACAGGTTCGATTCCCAGTCAGGGCACATGCTTGGGTTGTGGGCCAGGTCCCTGGGTGGGGTGAGTGAGAGAGGCAACTGATCAATGTTTTGTTCTCACATCAATATGTCTCTACTTCTCTTTCTACCTCCCTTCCCCCCTCTCTAAAAGTAAATTAAAAATCTTTATAAAAATTCAGAAGGATTGTCATCTGGTCTTTGTTGAATTACCAGTATCATATCCGGCCTCTTTTGTTTAGACACCACTTTCTTTAACCCTTCCAGTATATGCTTTCTGTAATGTTCCAGGAAGACTAGTCCCCCACCATTTGGGTTCCAGTCAGGCTCTATCAAGGATATTACCCCAGCTGTGTTGGGGGCCCCATTGGGATTCTTTTAGTGGAGATGTTGGGCTTCTTCATTTGCTTTATTTATAACCAGCCATTTCTCATCTACATTTAACAAGATGTTATGGAGATCCTGTACATCTGCCCAATTTGGATGATGAATAGCAAACATGGAGGTGGTAAGATCTGCCAATCTCTGAGGGTCCTTCTTATTTGAGGGGTTGGAATTCTTCCTATTCAGTGAGTCTGAAGTGGAGAATGGAGTATGGACCCAATAGTAGCCAGCAGGCTGGCCTTCTGAGTTATGCCATCTATAGCAGGGGTGTCAAACTCATTTTCACCAGAAGCCACATCAGCCTCGTGGTTACCTTCAAAGGGCCGAATGTAATTTCAACCCCTTAACAGTTAATGAGTAGTTACATTTATATAGTCCTAACATTATTTTGGCCCTTTGAAGGCAACTGTGAGGTGGATGTGACCCCTGGTGAAAATGAGTTTGACACCCCTGATCCATAGGGTACTGCCTCGAAGGGAACTGTCTGCTCCAGATAGAGATGCTGCCTGGCCAAATCGAGCACCCTGATGGGTCTTTGAGGGGGATATCCTTCCCTCATCACACAGGGGTGGGGCCATTGGCTCTGTGGACCTTATTTCAGGGGTATGTAGCAGTGGGAGTGGTGACAGGGGAGGTCTTCCTGCTACTAATCCTGCGTCCCCTGGGTTCAGGGCATTGATGAGACTTATTTCCTCATTTTCCATTTCCTCCTGCATTCTACTATCAGGAGGTGTTTTGAGGCAACTTCCCACCTCTGTACCATCAAACAATTCTCTGTCCCTGGTGAAACCCTGTTATGTAACAACATAAATGCCTTGACATAACAGATTCCATCCCATTTGCCTAACCGTTGGCAATATATTTCTAATTGCATGATGAGACAGTAATTTAATGAACCATTTAGGGGCCATTTCCCCCTGCAGTCCAAAATGTACATAGGCCCCACAGTATTACAACAAAGAACCCGTGCCTCCTTACACATTGGATAATGGCTGTCCATGCTCCAATCTGCTAAAATTCTACCCAGCGAGCTTCCTTCGGGAGCCAACACAGAAAAGCCCTTATTGTCCTAGATGTACGGGCCAAACGCTAGGACCGAAAGAATGTAGGCAAACTGGGAACATATAAGCAGAACTTGAACCCACAGCTCGACTATTCCAAATGAGTGCTCACAAGCAAGTCTTCTACTAACCAATTTCACAAACAGTGGCCTCCAAACAATGGCCTCCCAAAACTTGGCCAGTCCTCACCAGGACCTTGGTTCACAGACCCAAACCTCAGGTGATCCTCACCCCTTCTTAGAGTCTATCCCCTACCCAGACCCATTTCCTTTCCACTTACCAGGCATATATAAGCAGACGACACCTCGTGTGGGTGTGCAGAGAATTTCCCAGAGATTGGGAAACCTCCTAGTCCAACTCTAGGGGGGTCAGCCTGCCACAGGCAGCTAGGGTCCCACCAGAGTCGCCATTACTACTACTGTTACTGAACATCATGGGGTCCTACTGCCCACCACCCATAGGCAAACTCCAAAGGCAGAGGTCTGGTGAAAAAGGAAAGAGGTCATTTATTCAAAAACTACACAATTTTGGAAGAACGTCAGGCTTCTGTCTCAGAACCATTCCCTCTAAAACACCCAAAGAAAACCCCCCACCATCTTTTGCCAGATTAGTTCAAGGCTGCCCCTGGAATTCCTTCTCCCATTTAAAAATACCATTGTTTGAGCCCTGGCTGGTGTGGCTCAGTGGATTGAGTGCCAGCCTGCGAACCAAAGGCTTGCTGGTTCAATTCCCAGTCTAGGGTACATGTCTGGGTTGCGGGCCAGGTCCCAAGTAGGGGGACTGTGAGAGGCAACCACACATTGATGTTTCTCTCCCTCTCTTTCTCCTCTTCCCTTCTCTAAACTAAATAAAATCTTAAAAAAATAAAAAATAAGAAAAAAATACCATCCTAAAAGGAAACACAGGTGGCTACAATGTGACCACACAAGTGGCTTAGATAGTTCCCTTTTGCAGTCTGGCAGTCTGGCTTTCGGGCATCTTTCTGGAGTCTGTGCGCCGGTGTCCTACTCGCTCCTACTCACTGTGTGCTGTCCTTTCTTCTTCTTGGTGCCCATTGGCCCACCACCTGCACCCTATCCTTCAGGCCACTGGCTCGCCAGTGCATCCATATGCCCAGCTGAATAGGACTGCGCAGTGTCAGTCATGAAGCCCCTCTAGAACACTCAAGAATAATCCTGCCACCCTCTGCCAGGCCCGACCAATCCTCGGCTGTGCCCAGAGTTCCTTCTCCCAGATAAAATACTGTCCTTTTGGAAATGCAGGTGGCTATAGCATGATCATGTAGGAAGCCTTGAGAAAGAGAGAGAGCCAGCCTCTGCCTTTTGTTTAAATCTTCTGGGCCATAATTCTATGCACACTGAGGCATTTAGCTCAGCCAGTTCTGTCCTAGACTGTTTATGATTGCCTCAGGCAACCTCCTCCTACGCCCTTCCCTACTCTTCCCCAGTAATCTGATCATATCTCTCTTTATCTTTTTTGTTTGTTTGTTTGTTTGTTTGTTTATAGAGAGAGAGAAGGGAGGGAGAAAGAGAGGGAAAGAAACACCAGTGTGTGGTTGCCTGTCATGTGCACGCCTCCAACTGGGGACCCGGCCGGCAACCCAGGCATGCGCCCCGACCGGGAATGACTCCAGAGCCTTGGTATGGGCAGTGATAATCAACCTTCCTCAGAGCACACTAAGTGCTTGGCCTGACTGTCACATTCTGTATTTTCTAAGAAACTTGCTAGAAAACCTTGATCTCCTAAGATTCCAGTTTTAATAGGCATTGGAAAGCTATGAATGACAGGACCAGGATTAATCACAAATCAAATATCTCTCCTAAAAACCCGAGGACACATTCCTACCTTCCCCGCTGCAGGATGCTCATCTTCACCTCTGCAGGATGTCAGTTCCCCCTCCCCCAATTCACTCCTTCCACAGAATACATGATAGACATCTCTCAGGGAGTGGCTCAGGAAGGGAAGGGGTGTGAGAGTGGGAGGCCCTGAGCTGTGGGCAGAAGTAATGATTCCTATATTGCTTTGAAGGGTTCACAGGGTCTCAGTGGAGCTCCTGGGCTCCCAGGAACATCTGGCCTTCCAGGTTTAAAAGGTAAGGAGTATTTTCTTTGTCAATGTGTTTTTCCAGCTGGAAGTGAATTTCTAGCAGTTCAGGACTCTCCTGGGACATAGTGTCAGGGGGAGACTCTGTGTTTAGGGGAAAGTGACTTGATTCATATTTCCCTTTTCGCCAACACCCCTCTGCAGTCTTTGTTCCTCAAAGACTGCGGCAAACAGTGGTTCAACTCTCCTGCCTTCCACACCCAGCAGTAGAGGGGAACTGGCTCTATATGGTCTCTTCCCCTGCTGAACCCAGCCCACTGAGCAGGAAAAATTCCCATCCCTGCTGTCATCATTGTTCCATTCTGGTGATGTTTTAGGGCCCTTTCCATTTTCTTTTCTGCCCATACTGGGTCCTAGTAATGTGTTTCCTAATGAAGATATGTTGCATGTAGCAGCACATCCTGCCAGTAGCTGGGTAGCACCTCAGCCTTTTGTTGGTGGTTGGTCAAATTTTACCCAAGAGGTAATTTTGTCAAAGAACTCCTCTGGCTATACTAAATCTTTTTGCCTTCAAAAGATCTCCTTGTGAAAAAATGAGCTATATATTCTCCTGACAATTTAAACAATGTTTTGATATCAACAGGAGATCAAGGCCAGACACTTGGACTTCCTGGCAGACCAGGACCTAAGGAACAACCTGGGGAACCTGGCTTGCATAGTAAGGTCCTACTTTTGGGGTTACTCAGAACAAGTTTATTTACTTTTCTTTTAAAAAAAAATTATTGTTGTTCAATTACAGTCATCCTTATTTTTTGCCCATTACTCTCATTACTCTCCATCACCCTACTCACCCCCTCTCCCACATTCAATCCTCCCCCGCCATTGTCTTTCTCCTTTGGTCCTTTATACATGTTCCTTGACTTGACCCATTCCTTTCTTCTCCCCATTATCCCCCTGCCCTCCCCTCTGGTCACTGTCAGTTTGTTCTTTATTTCCGTGTGTCTGGTTCTATTTTGCTCACTTGTTTGTTTTATGGATTAAGTTCCACCTACAGGTGAGATCATATCGTATTTGTCTTTCACTGTCTGGCTTATTTCTCTTAGCATAATGCTCTCCAGTTTCATCCACACTGTTGCAAAAGGTTAAGAGTTCCTTCTTTTTTTCTGCTGCGTAGTATTACATTGTATAAATATACCATAGTTTTTGGATCCACTCATTTACTGATGGGCACTTAGGCTGTTTCCAGAACTTTGCTATTGTAAATAATGCTGCTATGAACATAGGGATGCATAAGTTGTCTTAATTGTTGTTCCAGTATTCTTAGTGTATATTCCCAGCAGTGGAATTACTGGGTCAAAAGACAGTTCCATTTTTAATTTTTTGAGGAACTTCCATACTGTTTTCCATAGTGGCTGCACCAGTCTGCATTCCCACCAACAGGGCACGAGTGTTCCCTTTTCTCCACATCCTTGTCAGCACTTGCTGTTTGTTGTACTTGAACAACAATAAAAAAATGTTTAAAAAATTATAACTACCTTAAAAAAAAAGATGGCCCTTCTGACTGCTGTGAATGGTATCTCATTGTAGTTTTAATTTGCATCTCTCTGGTAGCTAGTGATGTTGAGCATCCTTTCATTTGTCTCTGGGCCCTCTATATGTCCTCCTTAGAAAAGTGTCTTTTCAGGTCCTTTGCCCATTATTTAATTGAGTTGTTTGTCTTTCTGGTGTTGAGTCATATGTGTTTTTTATATATGTATTTTGGAGATCAATCCTTTGTTGATGTATCATTGGCAAATACTTCTCCCACACAGTCAGTTCCCTTTTCATTTTGATGATAGTTTCTTAGCCATGCAGAAGCTTTTTGACTTGATGAAGTCCCATTTGTTTATTTTTCCTTTACTTCCTTTGTCTATATACCCAAAATATTGCTATGTGGAATATCTGAAATTTTACAGCCTTTGTTTTCTGCTAGGACTTTTATGGTATCACAACTTACATTTAAGTCTTTTATCCATTCTGAGTTTATTCTGGTGAATGGTGTAAGTTTGTCTAGTTTCATTTTTTTGCATATACCTGTCCAGTACTCCCAATACCATTTATTGAAAAAGATATTTATATTCCATTGTATGCTTGTACCCCCTTTGTGAAATATTGAGTATAGAGACATGCATTCATTCCTGGGCTCTCTATTCTGTTCCAGTGATCTATGTGTCTGTTCTTATGCCAGCACCAGACTTTTGATTACAGTGGTCTAGTAGTATAATTTAGTGTCAGGTATTGTGATCCCTCCAACTTTGTTCTTCTTTTTCAAGATTGCTGTGAATTTGTTTTTTTTCTAGTTCCTTATAAATTTTTGAAGTATTTGTTCTAGATTTGTGAACTATGCCATTGTTATTTTAATAGGAATTGGGTTGAATCTATAGATTGCTTTGGGTAGTATGGACATTTTAATGATGTTAATTTTTCCACTCCATTAACATGGTATATGCTTCCATTTATTTGTATCTTCCTCAATTTGTTTCTTCATCATTCTGTAGTTTTTTGAGTACAGGTTTTTTTACATCCTTGGTTTATTCCTACGTACTTTATTTATGTTGTTGTTGTTGCTATAGTAAATGGGATTTTTTTCTTAGTTTCTCTTTCTAATAGTTCATTGTTGGTGTAAAAATTAAATATCATTAATTTCTGAATATTGACTTTGTATCAAGCTACTTTGTCAAATTCACATATTAGATTGAATAGTTTTTCAGTGGAGCCTATAGGGTTTTCTATGTACACTATCATGTCATGTACAAATAATGACAGGTTTATTTCTCCCTTTCCATTTTGGATGCATTTTATTTCTTCTTCTTGTCTGTTCCCTGTGGCTAGGACCTCCAGTACTATGTTGAATAAGAGTGGTTAAAGTGGACATCCATGTCTTGTTCCTGATCTTAATGGAAATGCTTTTTTAGTTTTGCCCATTGAGTATCATGCTGGCAGTAGGCTTTTCATGTATGGACTTTATTGTGTTGAGGCATGCTCCCTCTGTTTCCACTTTGCTGAGAGTTTTTATCATAAATGGACTGGATTTTATCAAGTACTTTTTCTGCATCTATTGATATGACCATGGGATTTTTGTCGTTCCTCTTGTTTATGTGGTGCATTACATTTATTGATTTGTGAATATTGTACCATCTTTGCATCCTGGGGTGAATCCCACTGAATCATGGTGTATGATCTTTTTAATGTGTTTCTGAATCCAGATTGCCAGTATTTTGTTGAGGATGTTAGCATGTATGTTCATCAGAGATATTGGCCTGTAGTTTT
Source organism: Desmodus rotundus (assembly GCF_022682495.2). Lineage (NCBI taxonomy): Eukaryota > Metazoa > Chordata > Mammalia > Chiroptera > Phyllostomidae > Desmodus > Desmodus rotundus. The sequence goes on along the minus strand of NC_071400.1, from coordinate 46,192,296 downwards.
CTTACTTTCTTGTGTCTTTACCTGGTTTGGGGAATAGGATAATACTGGCCTTGTAAAAAAATGTTTAGGAGTCTTCCCTCATTTTGAATTTTTTGGAATAGTTTGAGAAGGATAAGAATTAGTTCTTTGAACATTTGGTAAAATTTACCTCTAAAAGCTATTTGGTCCAGGGCTTTTGTGTGTCCGTAGTTTTTTGATTATTGCTTCAATTTTACTAGTTGTTATTAGTCTATTCAATTTTTCTGCTTCTTCCTGATTCAGTTTTAGAAGATTGTATGTTTCTGAAAATTAATCATTTCACCCAGGTTGTCCAATTTCTTTGCATACAGTTGTTCATAGTTATTTCTTATAATCTTTTGTGTGGTATCAGTTGTTACTTTTACACTTTCATTTCTGATTTTATTCATTTCGGTTCTCTCTCTTTTTTCTTGATGAGTCTGATTAATGGTTTGTCAGTTTTGTTTATCTTTTCAAAGAATCAGCTCCTGGATTCATTGATTCTTTGATTTGTTCTTTTAGTCTCTTGTTCTAGACTTTGTTCTTATTCTGCTAGATTTTTTTAGAGGTAGGGTTTGGTTGTTGATCTGAGATTTTTCTATCTTTTTCAGGTAGGTCTGTATTGCTATGAACCTCCCTCTCAGGACTGCCTTTGCTGTGTCCCATAGGTTTTGGGTTGTTGTGAGTTCATTTTCACTTGTTTCCATATACTTTTTGATTCCTTCCTTGACCTCATAATTAACTCATTCATTATTTAATAACATGTTATTCAGCCTCCATGTATTTGAATATTTTTGAGTCGTGTTCTTGAAGTTGATTTCTGGTTTCAAGCCATTGTGATCTGAGAAGATGCATGATATTATTTGAATTTTCTTGATTTTATTAAGGTTTGTTTTGTGTCCTACCACGTGGTCTATCTTTGAGAATGATCCACTTGTATTTGAAAAGAATGTGTATTTTGCTCCTTTTGGTTGAAATATTCTGTAAATATCAATTAAACCAATTTGATCTAGCATGTCATCCAATTCTGCAATATTTTTCTTGTTTTTTTGTTTGGAGGTCCTATCCACTGTTGACAGTAAGGTGTGAAAATCCGTTACAATGTCCATATGGCTGCCTATCTCTTTCTTAAAATTCACTAATATTTTATTTATATAGCTAGGTACACCTAAATTGGATGCATATATGCTTACAAGAGTTATATCATCTGGTTGGACAACTCTCTTACATATTATGTAATGACCTTCTTTGTCTCTTGTTATGGCCATTGTTTTGAAGTCTATTTTTACTGATATAAGTATTGCTACCACAGTGAGGGTTTTTTTATGTCTACTTGCTGGGAATATTTTTTTGCATCCCTTCACTTTCAGTCTGTGTAGATCTTTTGTTCTGAGATGGGTCCCTTGTAGATGGCATATATACAGGTCTTGTTTTCTTCACCATTCAGCTACCTAATGTCTTCTGATTAGAGCACTTAATCCATTTATGTTTAAGGTTATTATTGATAGGTAGTTATTCATTGGCATTTTCCCCTTTGTACTTTAGTTTCTCTCTCTCTCTCCTTCTTCTTTTTAAAAATTATTTTGTTGTTGTTTAATTACAGTTCTCTGCATTTTTCCCCCAAAACTCCCGCCCGCACTGCAGGCAAACCCACCTCCCTCCCTTGCTTCCACCCTCCTCCTTGGTTTTGTCCATGTGTCCTTTATAGTAGTTCCTGAAAACCCTTCTCCCCACTGTCTTCTCCCCCCACCCCTCTGGCTATTGTTAGATTGTTCTTAATATCACTGTCTCTGGGTATATTTTGTTTGCTTTTTTCTTTTGTTCATTATGTTCCAGTTAAAGGTGAAAGCAGATGGTATTTGTCCCTCACCGCCTGGCTTATTTCACTTAGCATAATGCTTTCCAGGTCCATCCATGCTGTCGAAAAGGGTAGGAGCTCCTTCTTTCTCTCTGCTGCATAGTATTCCATTGTGTAAATGTACCATAATTTTGGGATCCACTTATTTACTGATGGGCATTTAGGTTGCCACCAGCACTTGGCTATTGTAAATTGTGCTGCTATGAACATTGGGGTGCATAGGTTTGTCGGGGGGCTTTAATGCAGCCCCCCAGGTCCGCCATGGATGAAGCCGTGGCGATGGTGGCTCGAAGCCTCTGGTCCGTACAGGTCCCGAAAATCCTCAGGTCCCTGTTCCGGGCGCCAGATGTCGGGAGGCTTTAACGCAGCCCCCCCGGTCCGCCACAGATGAAGAAAAAGACTACCAAGACATGATCTGCTTGGGGAGGAAAGGTGGCCGTTTCTCTCAAGGGGGAGAAGGGCCCAGAGCCTCTCTCTCCAGGGGCTTTTATTAGGTTCATTCGCATAGGAATAGAATAAAGCTCATCAATCATTGTCAGCCAGTAAGGGTTAAACAATACAAGATTTACAGAGAACTTTGAGGGCTTATTCTGAGTTACAGCCAATTAGTTAGAGGGCCATAAAACTTTAGGCGCCAGACTCATCTCAGGTCTGGACCCTTATCTCTTAAACTGAGGGTACAAATTAAGTAGGTTTCACAGGAATGTATGTATTTTTCTTAGGCCTGATTCCCCAGGGAATCCGCCCCTCCCAGCACAGGACTGCACTGCCCTCTGTCATTGCTTCAGGCTTAAGTCAGGCAAGGGAAGTAAGGCAGCCAAGAGATTAGGAGAGTTCTTGCGGACAGAATGAGGACTCAGGCTATTTCAAAGTCGAGGGGCGAGGGTCCATCACCCCCCTTTTCCACAGCCCCCTGAGTCCTTCCCTGCGGGCCTCTTATGTGACCAGAGCGTGTCTTAGGTTGATCCTCCCTTGAGGATTTGGCTAACTGGCCAAGCTCAGGGCCAAGCAGGGTGAAGTGGGCAGAAGTGGCACTTCTGCCAGGGAGATAAGCTTTGTGTCCTTAGTGGCTTATGGTCCCAACTCTGACTCAGCCTTAACCATGAGGGGTTACAGCCTCTGAAACCAGGCAGGGCGGTTCCCAACATAGGTTCTTTCAAATTGGTGTTTCAGGGCTCTTAGAGTATATCCCAGCAGGTGAGTTACCGGGTCAAAAGGCAATTCCATTTTTAGTTTTCTGAGGAAATTCCATACTGTTTTCTACATTAGCTGCACCAGTCTGCATCCCTACCAACAGTGCACTAGGGTTCCCTTTTCTCCGCATCCTCTCCAGCACTTCTTTGTTGATTTGTTTATGATGGCCACTCTGACTGGTGTGAGATGGTACCTCATTGTGGTTTTAATTTGCATCTCTCTGATGGCTAGTGATGCTGAGCATCTTTTCCTATGTCTCTGGGCCCTCTGTATGTCCTCCTTGGAAAATGGTCTGTTCAGGTCCCTTGCCCATTTTTTAATTGGGCTGTTTGTCTTCCTTGAGTAGAGTCATGTGAGTTCTTTATATATTTTGGAGATCAAACCCTTGTTCGAGGTCGTTGGCAAATATGTTTCCCAATACACTTGGTTCTCTTTTCATTTTAATACTGTTTTCTTTAGTCATGCAGAAGCTTTTTAATTTGATGAGGTCCCATTTGTTTATTCTTTCCTTTATGTCCCCTGCTTTAGGGGACATATCAGTGAAGATGTTGCTGTGTGGAATGTCTCAGGTGTTCCTGCTGATGTTTTCCTCTAGGACTTTTATGGTGTCACGACTTATACTTAAGTCTTTTATCCACCTTGAATTTATTTTTGTGTATGGTGTAAGTTGGTGATCAAGTTTCATTTTTTTGCATGTATCTGTCCAGATCTCCCAACACCATTTGTTGAAGAGAATATTTTTACTCCATTTTATGCTTCTTCTCACTTTGTCAAATGTTAATTGACCATAGAGTCTTGGGTTTATTTCTGAGCTCTCTGTTCTCTTCCATTGGTCTATGTGTCTGTTCTTATGCTAGTACCAGGCTGTTTTGATTACAATTACCTTGTAATACAGTTTGATACCAGGTATTTTGATCCCTCCTGCTTTGTTCTTCTTTCTCAAACTTGCTGCAGATATTTGGGGTCATTTCTGGTACCATACACATTTTTGAAGTGTTTGTTCTATATCTATGAAATATGTCATGGGTACTTTAATAGGGATTGCATTGAATCTATAAATCGCTTGGCGTAGTATGGACATTTTGATGGTGTGAATTCTTCCAATCCATGAGCGTGGTACATGCTTCCATTTGTTTGTGTCTTCCTTAATTTCTTCCTTCAGTGTTGTGTAGTTTTCTGAGTACAGGTCTTTTACCTCCTTGGTTATGTTTTTTTCCTAGATACTCTATTTTTCTTCTTGCTATATCAAATGGGATTTTTTTTCCTGATTTCTTTTTCTGATGTTGCATTGTTTGTGTAAAAATGCCTTTGATTTCTGAATATTCACTTTGTATTCCACTCTTTTGCCAAATTCATTTATTAGGTTGAATAGTTTTTGGTGGTGTCTGTAGGATTTTCTATGTACACTCTCATGTCATCTGCAAACAATGACAGTTTTGCTTCCACCTTTCCAATTTGTATGCCTTTTATTTCTTTTTCTTGTTTGATTTCTGTGGCTAGGACTTCCAATACTATGTTGAATAGAAGTGGTGAAAGTGGGCACCCTTGTCTTGTTGCTGATCTTAGTGAGAAAGCTCTAAGTTTTTGCCCATTGAATGTGATGTTGGCTGTAGGATTCTCATATATGGCCTTTATTTTGTTGAGGAATTATCCCTCTATTCCCACTTTAGTAAGTGTTTTGATTATAAATGGGTGCTGTACCTTATCAAATGCTTTTTCCTCATCTATTGATATGATCATGTGATTTTTGTCTTTCATTTTGTTTATGTGATGTATTATGTGTATTGATTTGCAAATATTATACCATCCTTGCATCCCTAAGATGAATCCCACTTGGTCATGGTGTATGATCTTTTTAACATATTGCTGAATGTGGTTTGCCAATATTTTGTTGAAGATTTTAACCTCTATGTTCATCAGGAATATTGGCCTGAAGTTTTCTTTCTTTGTTATGTCTTTATCTGGTTTTGAGATTAGGATGATAGTGGCTTCATAAAATGAGTTTGGGAGTCCTCCATCTTCTTGAATTTTTTGGAATAATTTGTGAAGGATGGGTGTTAGCTCTTCCATAAATACTTTGTAAAATTCTCCTATGAAACCATCTGGTCCAGGGCTTTTGTGTATTGGAAGATTTTTGATTACTACTTCAATTTCATCCACTGTAATTGGTCTGTTCAGGCTTTCTGCTTCTTCTTCATTGAGTTTTGGAAGATTATATATTTTCTAGAAATTTGTCCATTTCACCTAGGTTTTCAAATTTCTTGGCATACAGTTCTTCGTAGTTATTTCTTACAATCCTTTGTATTTCTGTGGTATCAGTTGTAATGTATCCTTTTTCATTTCTGATTGTGTTTATTTGGGTCCTCTCTCTTTTTTTCTTGATGAGTCTGCTTAAAGGCTTGTCAATTTTGTTTATCTTTTCAAAGAACCAGCTCCTGGATTTATTGATCCTTAGAATTGTGCTTTTAGTCTCTCTGTCATTTATTTTTGCTCTTATCTTGGTTATTTCCTTCCTTCTACTTGCTCTGGGCTGTCTTTGTTGTTATCCTCAAGTTCTTGTAGTTGTAGTGTTAGGTTGTTTATTTGAAATGTTTCTATCTTTTTAAGGTAGGCCTGTATTGCTATGAACTTCACCCTCAGAACTTCCTTCACTGTGTCCCATAAGTTTTGGGTTGTTGTGAGTTCATTTTCATTTGTTTCCAGACACTTTTTGATTTCTTCCCTAATCTCATTCTTGACCCATTCATTGTTTAATAGCATGCTATTAAATCTCCATGAATTTTAGTGTTTTGGGGTTCTTTGCTTGATGTTGGTCTCCAGTTTCAGTCCCTTGTGGTTAGAGAAAATGCTTGACATGAATTCTTTTTTCTTGAATTTGTTGAGGCTTGTTTTGTGTGCTATCATGTGGTCTGTCTTTCAAAATGTTCCATGTGCATTTGAAAAGAATGTTTATTTTGCTTATTTGGAGTGAAAGGCTCTCTCTCTCTCTACATATGTATATATATCAGTTAAGTCCATTTGATCTAGGGCATTGTTCAGTGCCATAATATCTTTGTTATTTTGTTTGGCAGACCTGTCCATTTTTGACAGTGGGGTGTTAAAGTCCCCTACTATAATTGTGTTGCTGTCAATATCTTTCTTGAAGTCCTCCAAGATTTTCTTTATTTATTTGGGTGCTCCTATGTTGGGTGCATATATTTTACAATGTTTATGTCTTTTTCATGGATTCTTCCCTTGAGAATTATGAAGTGACCTTCTGGATCTCTTTTTATGGCTCTTTTTTGACATCTATTTCATCTAATATGAGTATTTTAGCACAGCTTCTTTTTATGTCTAGTTGCTTGGAATATTTCTTTCTATCACTTAACTTTCAATCTGTGTAGATCTTTTGTTCTGAGATGGGTCTCTTGTAGACGGCATATATACAGGTTTTGTTTCCATATCCATTCAGCTATCCTATGTCTTTTGATTGGAGCATTTAACCCATTTACATTTAAGTTTATTATTGATAGGTATGTATTCATTGCCATTTTTCCCTTTGTAGTTTTGTTTCTCTCTCTCTTTTTTTCTTCTCAAAGCAGTCTCTTTAGCATCTCGTGCAGTGCTGGAATCATGAAGATGTACTCTTTCAGCCTTCTTTTATCTAGGTATCTCTTTATTTTGCCTTTCATTTTAAATGAGAGCCTTGCTGAATAGAGTAGTTTTGGTTGCAGTTCCTTGCTTTTCATTACTCGGAATATTTTGTTCCAACCCCTTCTGGCTTGTATTGTTTCTGTTGAGAAATCTGCTCATAGCCTTATTGGAGCTCCTTTGTATGTTACTAGCTATTTCTCCCTTGATGCCTTTAAGATTCTCTGTTGCTGTTTAAATTTTGCCATTTTAGTTTTAATGCATCTTGGAGTGTGCTTCTTTGGGTTCATCTTGATTGGAACCATCTGTATTTCATGCATTTGCATGATTATTTTTTCCCTAAGCAAGTTTGGGAAATTTTCTGTTATCATTTTTTTTTTCACACAAATTTTCTATACGTTGCTCCTTTTCTTCTCCTTCTGTTATCTCTATGGTGTGATTATTGTTATGTTTCACGTTGTCTGGAAGCTCCCTTAAACTATCCTCATTCCTTTTGGGTCTTTTTTCATTTTGTTGCTCTGACTGAGTGTTTTTTTCTACTTTGTCTTCCAAAACACTGATTCTATCCTCTGCTTCATCTAGCCTGCTTTTCTTTCCTTCTAGTGTATTCTTCATTTCAGATATTTCCTTCTTCATTTCCAACTGTTTCTTATTCAAGGTTTCTATGTTCTTTTTTATTTGACATAGGTTCCACTAAGTTCCTCGTAGTTCTCACTAAGTTCCTGTGCATCCTTATAACCATTACTTTGAACTCAATGTTTGATCAATTGCTTACCTTGATTTCACTTAGCTCTTTTTCTGGACATTCTTCCTTTTCATTCTTTTGGGAGTTGTTTCTTTTTCTTCCCCTTTTAGTTGTCTCTTTGTGTTTGTTTCTATGTATTAGATTGACTTGCTTTGACTCACTGTCTTGTGAGGTGGCCTTACATTTTAGGGGTCCTGTGGGACCCAGAGGTACAGACTCCTTGATCTCCTGACCTGGATATTCTAGGAATGTCCTTTCTGTGGGTTATGTGGATTCTCCCATTGCATTTGGGTCCTGATTATTACTGGCCCATTGATTGATGGGAATTCCCCTGTGTCTGGCTCACTAAGGGGCTCAACCCCTACCACATGATGTACGCTGTTGTATAGGTACTGGCAGAAGAAAGCAAAACAATATAAAAATAACATCAAAACAAGTACCTCCCCCCAACCACAGCAATATCAACCAAGAGAGCAAATAATAATAGCAGAAAGTGAAATGGAATAGTGGAGGAAGGGGAAAAGGAAAGTGAATATGAGAAGACTAAAGGAAAGAAAACTGATCATGAGAGGAGAAAAGGGAGGAGAACTATTACTTGTAATGAATTGAAAGAGGAAAACAGGGAAAAGGAACATAGAAAAGATAACAAAAATCTAACAGGAGAGAAGGGAACATGGGAGTAATCAAAGATAAGAGTAGGATAGGAGATATTAAAGAAAAACAGAGCACACACACAAAAAGATACAAAAATAAAAAGGCTGTAAAAAAGAAAAAGTAACTAAGATGATGTAAAAAGAACCAAGTAGATTTGTCTCAGCACAGTTTAGATCTTGCCTTATGGTTTCTCCCTTTGGAAACCGCCCTAATGTGTGAGTCTGGTGTAAGCCAATGTCGGGTGCTATCTACAATTTCTCCTCAGCCACCTTTTTGAAGCTACAGTTGATCCACAGTTTGTGGCTGATTCCTCTGGTCATGTCCGCTCCCAGGGTGGGCCAAGCTGTTCTGCAAAGCTGGGTTTTACCAGCACTGGGTCCAGGGGTGGGTCAGCAAATATCCCAAGTCACCACAGGTTCTGCCTCTGCCTGTCTCTGCCTCTGGCCTGCTGTCAGTCTTAGCCTAGTCATAGACCCGACTATTTTTGAGAGGGCCGCTGGTGGAAACAGAGGGCTGCGATTCCTGGTTCTCCCATGGCAGGTGCCTTTCAGACTTCAGGGAAGATGTTGGGTGTGTCCCCCCTCAGCCACTAGTCTCAGTCTGCCTGGGATTATTTCCCTGTATTCACCAGGATGGGGCCCCTATTAGGGTTCTAGAGTCCAGATTTTGCATCTGCTGGACACCAGATATCAGAGGGTATTTCTGTGGCTCTCCGGTGAGGGCGAAGCACCAGTGTGTTTCCTAGGATAGTGTGTGGATTGGCTGCACCCTACCTCTAATCTCTGTCAACCCCTGAGTCTGTTTCTGTTGCTTAACCTTCAGTAAGGGTTAAGATGCAAGATGGGAGAAAAGAAATAAAACAAACAAACAAAACAGAACACCAAGACAGAACAAAACTGAAAAAACAACAACAAAAAAATTTGCTGAGTGGAGCAAACATGATTTCAGAGGTTGTGGTAAGGGGATTTCCAGAGGGTGAGGTAATTGACTCGCAGGATGAGGTAATTGACTTTCCCCTGGGAGGGGCTAGCTCTTCTCAAGAAAGTTAGTTGCTGTGGAGATCAGGTATATACAGGCTCCCCAAATCCCACAGTTGTTCCCCCAAGACTCTCCCCAATGCCTCTTACTCCAGACTCTCTTGGCGGGATTCCAGTCTGTGCCACCCTCCCTTCGCTGGGGCCCAAGGTGAGTAGCCCCAAACACAAAACCTCTGTTTTGCCCCTGTAAGGAAAAAAAATGGTGGGTTTTTCTCCAGCAGTGTTTGTCTCTCCCCAGAGCAGAGAGCCCCCACAGCACAGACTTCTTGATCTCCTGATGTAGGTGCTCTAGGAATGTCCTTTGTGTGGGTTATGTGGACCTCTCCTGTTGTATTTTGGGACCTGATTTTTAACTGGTCCATTCTTTGGTGGGAATGTTCCCCCATCTGGCCGACTGAGGGGCTCCACCCCTTACCCCAACCACCTCTGCCTTGAGAGGGCTTCTAGGTGTGGCTTGGATCCCCACTCGAGCATGTACAGGAGGCCACCTATCAACTCTTATCTCTCACCCCGATGCCTCTTCCCCTCTCTCCCAAATCAATAGATTATATACTGGGTGCATCATCCTCTTTCAAGTCTTATATCATCCTGATGGGGTGGAAGAAGGAAGGGAAGAGTCCGGCAGCCAAAGTATAACACTATATGGTGGCGGGGCACTCATGCCACTCCCTCCAGTGATTCTGAGCCTCCAGCTCCCACTGCTGCGCTCCTGCCATGGTCTCCGCAGCCAGCACAGCCCTGGCCTCCTCTCTCCGCCCTCCAGTGCTCCTCCTCTGATCTGCAGCCTTCCTCAGTCAGACTGTCCTGTCCCAGGCTACAGCAGTGCCTGGGGCCTGGAAGGTGACAGCTCCCTCCCTGGCAATTATCGCAGCCCCCAAACCCTGGCTCCCAGCGGTGGCAGGGTATGCCCAGGGCAGAGGGCACAGAGATAAGTCTGGGCACCAAGGCACAGCCACTCAGCAACTTCTTCCCAAGGAGGATATTGTAATTTCCACAAGGTGCTCCCACTCCAAATCTGTGCAGCCAGATGCGCCAGGCTGGGTGGCAGCAATAGCAGCAGCTCCACCAGGAGAGCTGGAGCAGCCTGCCCCTGAGTGCCCTCCCAGGCAGCCAGGCACTCGCAAACTCACACATGCACCCAAACAATAGACCGTGCACACTCTCACTCATACCCACTCTCACTCAGCTGGATTTTCAAGTTGATCGCTCTGTGGTTTATCTGTAAGATCAGTCCAGGGCTGGGAGCAAGTGGATGGAGCTTCCAGCTACTCTGCCACCTTCTTGGAACCTTCAGAATTTTTCTTGATTTTTAGGTATGAAAGGAAAATCTGGACAAGTTGGTGACATGGGTTTCCCAGGAATTAAAGGTGACGATGGGAAAGTTGGTATTCCTGGAGATGTTGGCCTTCCCGGCTCCCCAGGTACCATGCCGTGTGACAACTTTACTCTGAAAAAGTTAGGATTACCTTCAAGGCATGACCCATTCTGAACATCTGCCTTGGTTTCACTTTCAGGACTCCCTGGGACTGCAGGCATGAGAGGAAATCCAGGGCTTTCAGGTTCTCCAGGCCACTCAGGGCCTCCTGGGCCTGTGGGACCCCCTGGTATAATAGGAACTAAAGGTATGTGTATTTTGGAGAAGACAGTGAGGAAAGAGTTCCTTCCCTCAAAAAAAAAAAAAAAAAGAACATCAACTACTTTATATTATGAGATACTAGCTGGGGTTAAGCCATATCCAGGAGAGTCATTGACTGGGTCACATGAGGGATAATGGGAAAGGGGGATGAAGAGAAAAAAGGAGGGCCAGTATAAACAGGAAGAGAACAATTCAAAAGGTCAATGCTCTGACATATAAAAGCCTTTCCCAGATTTAGAGATTGGGCAGCGGGTCTGTGGGAGCTGGCAACTCAAGGTATTGGCATTGGCACCCTGAGCTCTTCTTGAAGAAACCTAATTATCTATTACCCTATTCTTTAAGCTATATTGGTTTCTAATAAGAGTCAGGAAATCCTACAGTGGAGTATATAGGTTAAGTGTGGTCCAGTCTCCCTTAGGGCATTAAGTAATGTGTCTAGAAAGACCATGACCTTTAAAATGAGGACTTTTCAATGCCCTTTGGGACAGGACATTTTTGCCGACCCTTCACGATTTAGAGTTACTAGAGCCATTTGTGATATTGTCTCCCCTCAGGTTATCCTGGAGTTTTTGGTTTGCATGGACTAAATGGTCTTCCAGGAACCAAGGGGACCCATGGAACTCCAGGTGAGGAAGAAACTCAAGGGCTAGGAGGAGAGCACCAGCTCAGCAACAGAAACCTGGAAGGGGCTGGCCATGAGTTCTTTACTGTGGTATATCCCTTAGACCGGGAGTCATGGATCACTTTGCCAGGCCCCAATTTGGGCTGCCTTGATATGGGGAGGAAAGAGGATAGGGTTTGTCCTTCTCAAATGCGCTCTGATTCCTCTTATTTCAGGCAGACTCCCAGTAAATGGCATTAGGGCCTCACCCCTCACTGAGATCTGTTGCCCCCTTCTCTCTGCATCTCCTCCTAGGACCTAGTATAACTGGTGTGCTAGGGCCAGCTGGCTTGCCTGGTCCCAAAGGGGAAAAAGGTTCTCCAGGAATTGGCACTGGAGTGTCAGGGAAGCCAGGCATGAAAGGACAAAAAGGTGGCCAAGGTAAAGGACCCCAAGTCAGGCCTTGTAGAAGCTAGGTAAAGCCTGTCTGGGGAACCAGGGTTGCAGTTTGTCAGGGACATGAAGTTCACAGGGTTAAGCTGTGCGTGTCTTCATATGTCTGGAACCTTAGAACCCAGTGAAACAGACTACCGAGGAAAAGAGGTAGGCATGCCTAGGGCTTTCCTAAGAAGTGGTGTCAGTGAGCAATTCTGAGAGTTCTGGCCTCCAGGTTTTCTCTCTCTCGCTTCTTTGAGCTCAGGGCCTCTCTTGTACACTTGGCTAGAGCCTGGGATTAATGGTCCTGAAGAACAGAGCTTGTTCACTTAGTGGTTTGTGAGAAATTCCTCAGTGTCCATCGTGGATGGTACTCCCAGGGCCTTGGGAAGACAG